>NC_041812.1:12211650-12526150 GCF_900964775.1 Scleropages formosus
GAGTGAAAAAATTAAAAATGCCTTGATGGACCAGCGGGGGGGGGGTGCGGTGGCGCAGTGGGTTGGACCAGGTCCTGCTCTCCGGTGGGTCTGGGGTTCAAGTCCTGCTTGGGGTGCCTTGCGATGGACTGGCGTCCCATCCCGGGTGTGTCCCCTCCCCCTCCGGCCCTATGCCCTGAGTTGCTGGGTTAGGCTCCGGCTCCCCACGACCCTGTATGGGACAAGCGGTTCGGACCATGTGTGTGTGTGTGTTGATGGACCGGAGTAGGAATGAGAAAAACCAGTGAGGTGGATGGTCTTTGAGTCCCTCCTCTGAAAGCAACAAAACCTCCTTTCCGGACTGTTCCATATCTGCTGCGTAGCCCTGTCCGCCCTGCAGCCACACCCCCCATGGCACCTCCCTGACATACCCCTTAGCGACATGGCTGAGTTGCTGGAGTCGCAGCAGGACAGGGTGATCGCCTGGCAACCGCAAACCACACGGTTCACAGCAGAGTAGAGCAGAGCTGCCTGCGCCGCTGCCGCCGTCCCCCGGCAGCAGGAGTCGTGATGGACGGCCGACACGCAGACAGCATCTGCGGGAGAGTGCACCCACTTCTGAAGATGAAACACGTGACTTCCTGACATTGTCTGTCACATGCGCACCACTGAAATGGCACTTACAAACAGAATCAGAGAGAGGCGGCAGTAAAGGTTGACGTCAAACCACACGCAACATTTAAAACACCGTGTCGAGCGGAATTATGCTTCCGACCTTTCTGAGGTGCTCCGGCTATTGTTATAAGCGGACGATAGAGTTCTTCTTCTGCAGACCCGCGAACATGTAAATTAGATTAACCTCTTGTCCAGTTGAGCTCGACGGCAACAGCCGGGGCCCAACAGCTCGCCCATTAACCTTGCTGAGATGGGTGGTTTTTCGCCGAACGCCCAGAAGCCCATAACGTAGTCGGCGATCTCAAAAATTAAGGAGGTTCAGCTGAACCGGCCTGAATCGTATCTCTGGGCTGAATCATTTGCCGAAGTGGTAAATATTAATCGAGTGCAGGGCTGCAGCTGGGCGCTGCGGTACAAGAAGCACTTTGTTTGTTTAGCAAACAGCATCACCTCCGGTCCTGTTCAGATGGGCATCGCTTCCGGGCGCTCGACTTTCGTGAGAAGTCAATCTCCTCCGAATACCAGCCATAATAAGATCATAAAACAGTTGTGTAATATTACGCGGTTTACCGCGTGTGGCACGTTCCTCACAGAAAGCACCAGGCCACATGTTCACACTGTCATGGAGCTGCTGAGGTTCACCCTCTACGCCGGGAGAATCCGCAACACCCTACCGAGGAGACACGCTGACAACCAAATCTTCTGAGATAACAGAAAAGTGATCATCACGTAAGGCTCTTCAGCTAATGGGACGTAGGGACGGAGCGCTGAACCCAAATATGTGTCGACGTATCCACAAGAAGGACGATCGAAATCATTCAGCCAGCGGTACCGTCAATGATACTGCATGGTTGTGAAAGGTAGACGCCGAGGAAGACAGACAGGAAAAAGATGGACATCTTTGAACTGTGGTGCCGGAGGAGACTTTTTAAGGACACCCTGGACACTAGATGGATGTTGTATCAAATAAAACCGGAGCTCTGACCGGAAGTACAAATGATGACACTTTGCACCTGTCGTGAGAAGATCAGATTCTCCTGGAAAGACAGCGGCGATGGGAGAAGTTGTAAGGAAAACAAGAGGACGAGCAGCAACCTTCAGGTCTAAAGACACACGTGTGGGACTGAACGTTCCAGAAAAACCTCATGTATGTGATCAACAAGAGCTGACGCTGACTTAATGACACTTAAGAACAACTCTGAACCTTGGTTTCTAACATGGCCCTGTTGGATTAGTGTGTAAAACTTGCATCAAGATGTACAGTGCAGAAGAGGTAGAGAAAAGGTAGACCACTTAGTGGTTAGAGCTACTGCCTTTGGACCCAAAGGTCACAGGTTCGATCCCCACCTCTGCCTGTAGTACCCTTGAGCAAGGTACTTACTCTAAATTGCTCCAGTACAATTACCCAGCTGTATAAATGGGTAAATGACTAAGCGTGTAATAATTGTGACCTTAACATTCTAAGTCGCTTTGGAGAAAAGCGTCAGCTAAACGAGTAAATGTAACCAAGGATCTCCACTCAAGAACTAAGGTTTCAGCTCTCAGTCCTGGAGTTAATATGAAGGATCCAAAGGCACTGGACATGAAGCAGGAGTCACTGCTGGTTGATGATATTCAGCTATTGCACCAAATGTAAACTGGAGTCGTCAATAAAATCAATCACTTACTGTGATCTGCTTAACGGTGCCATGGTAATGCTTCCGTGCTTATAAACGCACGTCAACGTGCCCGTGCGAAATTTCCGAAAGACCCGGACAGCGAGATTATCCGTCACATACGAGTTCTGCCATATTTGACGACAGCCAACGAAGAATGAATCTGTGGCGCACATGATGAAGTGTTCACCGTTGTATAAATCATCTGAACGAGCACCGCGACGTTACCGCGTTGCGATGGGCGTCGAGCGACCTGCACCGGCGGCTCCGCCTGCATGCAGCCACGGTACAAAATGGAGCCGTTTCCTCGGCCTTCTCTGCACTCGCATCTTCTCTGTCAAAGGTTTCTCATTAAGCGAAGCTGCTGCGTTGTCCGGATACACGCGGCGGCTCATTCCGCCCGAACAAATGAACCTACAGCTTTGTTTCCCGGCAGAAAGGCGCTCTCTGCAGCCCCCCGTTGAACTCAGTCGCCGGCCCTCTTTACCAAACGGCTATATCTCAGAGGCGCATATGTCAAGCGGAGGTGATGTGAAGAAAGCCACTGAAAAGCAAACAAGGACCAAATCCCTAAACGTGTGTGTGTGTGTGTGTGTGTGTGTGTGTGTGTCTCCTTTGGTCTTCTCCGCGAGGCTCGTTTCCTTTCCCAAGAGTTTGATCAAAAATTAAATTCTAATTACATAATTTAACTGGAATTTGAAGTAAATTTAATCACTTTTTTGAACATTTTACCTCCTGACTGCAGTATTTGGAAGATTTGCTCGAAGATGTATAGCGAGTACCGAGAAACAGAATATCGATGTCTCTCTAGCTCTGCATCTCCAGAACGGTGGCTTTGTTTGCACATGACCATGTCTTTATTCCTAATTCCATTTCTAAATTGAAAAGTACAGCAGACAGAAGACAGTCACTGTTTGTGTGATGTCAGTGGGACCTGGGAGATAATGCAATGCAGCAGTCGGCATGCCTTCTCAAATCATTGGCAGCACCAAACTACTGGGTACAAAGGTACAACGTCAAACGTGGAAAGCACTTAGAATAGAAAAAAATATGATCGTAAGAACGGTATGTATTCTGGAGCAAGAGCCATTCAATGCGACCCTGCTCAGGACTGACAATTGCGCTTCCACTGCGTATAACAGAGTGACCCGTTTTACGTGCACTAAACTTTGTTGAAAAGAAGAAAAGAAGCATCTTAAATGAAGCACTCTTTCACTCGTGCTATTCTAAGTCATGACACGTAGGCATCGAAGTAAGGTGGCCTGTAACCGTTTCGGCACCGAGGGCCGCTGGAGAGTGCCGTCCGAGTCGAACCCGCGCCAAGTACCCGGGTGGTTAACCAGAGACAGCTGCTTCTGCCGCACCTATCATGTTGGCCCATGAACTTTTTCATCATGTGCATATATGGCAGCTTTGTATACACACACACACACACACACACACACACACACATATATATGTCTGCAAGATCACAGTTAATATTTTAATTTGCCTGGCTGGATGTCCCACAGGGCCGTATAATGGAGCTACACCTACTACTGACACATAAGGAAAAACAGGACATGTGATAATGCACATAAAACAAAATGATGCCGGGTCACCATGGCAACAAGGGATGCAACACATCTGGGACTTAGGTTGCCCATGGCTAAAGGGCTCCCAGACCCCAGGCTGTTTGCAAATATTTTACATTGTTATTCACACGCACATTCCAATCGGGCAGGGTTCATTTTTGTTTTAATTTTAATACCACCTACACTGGCAGAATGGTCTTCTCCCCAAAACGAAAACGCTCTGCGGGGGGTCTTCCTCACATTCATCATCCTCATCTCTAACACAGTCCGATTGCATAACCCAGAGCTATGGTCCATTTGACCACTTTCTCTGACATTCATTTTTACACCGCAGAGTTGCAAGCTCATCCTACGAACGCACACCTCCAGCTGCCTGCTGCTGTACATGATTCGCGGTACTGTAGCCGTATGTTGCGGCATTACGAGGAGACCGAAACAGTGATTTCATGTAACGGTATGTCATTTAGAAATCAATAGGACCCCAGACCCGGCAGAAGCAAAGCGGCAAAGGGGAGCGCATCTCATCACGTATGAACACAACATGACAAGCGCACCGATACGTGCGCGGCTGCCCACGAACGCGCGTCCTGCTGACTCACACTCCACGGTGACCCACCCGTGCAAAGCGTCCATCCATGTGCTCCATCCCTCCTCCATCCATATGGACACGCACGCGACTGCCGCACCTTATCGTCCGCGAACCTCAAGAAATCCCGCTGCGCCGGAGCGGCGCGCTCCCGTGCGCGTTGCATGATGATGTTACGCGCGCGCTCGCACCTGTCTCCAGGTTGAGGGAGATCCTCGCCTCGGCGAGGTACGGCGTGTCACTCTTGGACCGGACTCTCCGGATGGGTCTGCGGTCCACGTCCACGTCGGCGTCCACGACCACGTCCCCCTGCGGAGGAGCCGCCATGAATGTGAGCAGCGGCGGTGCGGGGGCGCGCAGGGCTACGGCGGTGCACGGCGGTCCAACCGAGATCCACGGGAACGAGGAGTGAGGAGCCGGGAGAGAGGGACCGGGAGTGCGCCGGAGAGGGAGGGGTGGGGGGGGGGGTGGGGGTGAGGGTGATGGGGGGTCCGGCCCCGCCCCCTCCTGTCGGTCGGCTCCGCATCGCTGATCATCACAGATCACATCACTGATGATCACACACACACACACACACACACACACACACACACGGGACACTGCTTGCCACTTGCGAGTAATTGTGTTACATTATTATTATTATTATTATTATTATTATTATAATATGCAACACTTCTGAAGATCACCCGTCGTCGCTGAAGGAACTGTGTTTCACAAGTGACCCGCAGAAACACTGCAAGAAAAATGAACAGAAGGTACGAAATGTGTTTTACCGCATTTTCTACTTGAAATCTCCATTGGAAACGTCTATTTGCCGTTTTTCGAGCCCTCTCTTATTACAGAGCCACGTACCTCTGAGCTTCTGCCGGTCATGTTTATGATCCAGAAAACAAATACGATGATAACAAATGACCCCAATAATGAATCCGTGCTTTGAAGTGAACTTTGTATTGCGTTTGTTCAACAGATGCGGCACAGACATGATTATTTTAACATGACGCGATCGGAATTAACGATTAGATAAAGTACATGGGTTATCAAGAAAAACCCAAAATTATTCCCCAGTTTCAAATAATTCATCTTTTACGGTACCTGGACCCAAAGGGCGCACGTTCGAATCTCGCCTTCGACTGTAGTGCGCGTGAGCAAGGTGGTTACCCTAAATTACTCCAGTAAAATGATCCAGCTGTATAAAAGGGTAAATAAGTCTAAGTGGCTTACAGTAACATTTTAAGTCGCTTTGGAGAAAACTGAAAAGCCGCAGCAAAATGAATAATAAATATAACTTCAGCAGGGAACAGTAAAACTAGGTGTCTTCATTGTGAAAGACTTATATTATACTGGTAGTGGTAAAAAGTACTTGTTGAACAAGTACTACTAATTGTCATTATTATCATCATCATCATCACATAATAATAATAATAATAATAATAATAATAATAATAAATATGAACCCAATAACGCTTCAAACGTCAGGGATAGCAATTCTTCATCTTTTATGAATGCGCTTTTGGAAATTCTGCAACAAATGCAGAATTAAAAAGTTAAAAACATGTATTTTTATCGACATACATGATGATACTGCTGAAATAATCAATGATGAGTGACGAGAAGAACGATTTTTAGAAGGCTATACTATAGCCTAGTAACGGCACATTTAAAAAGCTTTAAAAGTGCATTCGGCCAAAAATGTGAGGATAAAATGCTGACGGGTGACATGGCCACATCGAAATAGCGACGGAAAGCTGACATTTTACAGTAAAAGCACGAATCCTCGGTCTGCCTTCAGCGCAATCGGCCCAGCGCGAATTTTACGACATTGGGTGTGACCTTTACGTCATCTTTACGACACTCGCTGCCTTTTTTGCGGCACGTTCCCTCCCTTCCTCTCAGCAGGGGAAGTGGCAGCAGCGCTGGGCGAGCTGGTAAGACGGAGTTTGGTGGCAATAAAGCTTGAAGGAGTGAAGCGATCTGGTCGCCTTTTCTTCCGCCCTACACGGCAGACGCGAGCTGTGCTAGTTGTCAGGGTGCAGACTTTGGAGTAAAGTTGGTCACTCATAAATGGCTTGATTGAATCCTAAAGTTTACTGCGAGTTCATACGAATATCATATGTGTCAGTTTTATAGAGCTCTGCAGCAAAAAAGTGTTGCCTCAGGCGCACACCACCACCAGCCTGCTGTCCAGGCCAGAAACTAGGAAGACAGAGTGTGTCTTCATTACTTATTTGGTGCTCTATAACTTGGCTTTTTCCTGGCTGCAAAATGAACGATAATAAGGAAGTTGACACTTGCATGATGACGTAATGTGTTATTTATTTATTAATTTATCACACACTCCTCTCTCCAAAGCAACTTACGCTGTGAGGTTTGTACACTAAGCTGCTTAGAGAGTTTTCCCCCCTTCCAGGGCTTATGGTGGAAAGCAACAAACTAGCTGCACTTAAGAATCGTGCATCTGGTCTCTCTTTTTTGTGTACCCGTTGTATTTTCTGTGAGATGTAGGTGGCTTTGGAGAAAAGTGCCTGTTAAATGAATAAGTGTAAATGGGGAAGAAAGGGGCAGCTGAGGAGGACAGGAGACAGACTGAAAAGCTGAAGGATGCATCCTTCCCACGTGCATCTGTCCCTGCCTGCCTGCCTGAGATTAACGTCTTTGTTTTCCCCTCACGCAGCCGTGGAATATAACCGCGATGGTTCTCCGACCGTTCGTCTCGTGGAGGCTCGTCTCTCGCCGCTGCGGTGCAAGATGGGCCAAGTGGGCCGAGCGCGGGCCCTGCGTGGGAATGGCGCGGTCCGGTTCAGGTAGCTTCGCGCCGTCGGATGGATTTCCTCCCTTCTTCCTGTCGCAGCAGCGGGTGTGGCGGTGGCCCGTGGAAACTGTGGACTCGGTGCTCGGAAGTATCTCGACACGGGACACACGAGAAACGGAGCCGAATGTTCCTGAGTTGAATAATGCGTCAAGTAGCCGCCTGCTCGGCACCGCGCTCCGTTCCCCCCTCGGAAACATTGCAGAAAGGCGGTGTGTGAGGAAGGCACGTGAGATCATTCACGACCCCAGCCACCCTAGTCACGGGTTGTTCTACCTACTCCCCTCAGGTAGACGGTACCGGAGCATCCGGTCCTGCGCAAGTCGGATGAGGGACAGTTTCTTTCCTCGGGCCATTAGACTGTTAAACATTTCAGGAGTGAGACCAAAAACAAATCCGCTGTTTTATTTCTCTATTCTTTCTACATGCATATAGATAGTTTATTATTTATTTATGATTCTGTTCTATATTTTGCGACTACAATTTGTATATATACTGTTGACATCATACTCTCAATACCGCATTTTCTGGAGCTGCACTAAAGATTTTCACTCTTCTCTACATGTTATGTTGACGATAATGTGACAAAGCTTGATTTGATTTGAAAACGCGATGCAGCCGTATTTCAGACCTCGCTGGCTTTTAGCGAGTTCTTCTGTCTGGTTTTCACGCACTCATTCACTCTGAAGGCTTTGTTTTCTTGTGCAGATATGGCTGAGTTTCGAAAGGTCTTTTCCAAAGCCAAACACATAGTGGTCATCGCAGGGGCCGGTGTGAGCGCAGAGAGCGGGGTCCCTACCTTCAGGGGAGCGGCGGGCTACTGGAGGAAGTGGCAGGCCCAGGTAACCCTCCCCCCAGGCCTCGGCCAAGCGTTTGAATCTTGACCTGCGACAAACGGCTCAAACAGGCATTCTGCCATCCAGCTCACACTTCTCCCAATGCTATATAAAGACTTGTTTTTGTTTTTAGAACAGATTTGTATGGAGTTAAGACTTGGGTCGGGGGGTCTTTTTACGCAACTTTTTTTTTTTAAATAAAGATTTCTCAACAGCAGCAAAACGGAGTGAAAAAAGACAACTTGCATAACCACAGCTGCGATCCACAAATAGACTCAAAACAAGTCTCAGCTTACAGAAGGAACAGCTCCAAAGTGACTCGCTTTCAAATAATCAAATACGTTCCAGACTTACCTGTGTGATGTAGTCTTGGCTTAGGGAGATGAGATAAATACGATGATAGAGGTCACGATCGGGCAGATCGCTGGTCGTTGTGTGTAGGGGAATGCTGCTGGATGTGAATGATGAGGAAAAGCGAGATGTATGGAATGAATTACTCCCTAGTCACTCCTCAGCGGAACTCACTCTCTCCCTGCGTCCTTCGCCTCAGGATCTGGCCACCCCTGAAGCCTTTTTCCGGAACCCTTCACGCGTCTGGGAGTATTATCACTACCGGCGGGAGCTGATGCTTACCAAGAGCCCAAACGCAGCGCATGTGGCCCTTGCTGAATGCGAGACGCGCCTCAGCCGGCAGGGACGCTCCCTCGTTGTCATCAGTCAGAGCATCGACGAGCTACACTGCCGGGCCGGCTCCCAGCACGTGCTGGAGATACACGGTGAGGGCCATCTAGCGCTGCCGCCGATTGTGTGGAGGGTGAGTGACACGGTTCAGTGCGCTCGCGTTTCAAGTAACAAAAACATGTTCTAGTGTTTTCCCAAGTTCCGAGCACCTGTGTTCTCAGCGTGCTGTCCTCATTATCAATGCCGGCTGCATCACCGTGTCGCCCCTTTTTCTTTGTGTCCATCCGTAGGAAGTCTCTTCAAAACCAGATGCATCAGCTGCGGGGACGTGGTTGTGAATCAAAAGAGTCCCATATGTGCCGCCTTGGAAGGGAAGGGGTAGGGCTTTCCTCTCGAGGTGATCTGTATCCATCCGAAAGCTCCTGGTTCAGCTTTCCACAAGGTCTCTTCTTTATGTTCATAAGTAGATCTGGCAGTATCTAATCTGAGCTCTGACTTTCTTTGTCCAAGATCTCCAGATCCAAATGCAGAGGATGCAAATATTCCAGTCGAACTTCTCCCTAGGTGGGTGGCCTTAAAATCTTTTCATTTGAAAATTTAAAAAGAAATGAAACTCAATATGATGGAGACACAGTGGTGGAGCAGAGGTGGTGCCTCACAGTTCCTGTTTTTTGGATTTAGGTTGGAATCCACCTAAGTCTTTGTAAAGTCTACAGGTTCTTTCCATTTTTGTGTGGGCTTTCTCTAGGTGCTCTTGTTTCCTCCTATAGACCAAAGACATAATGTTTCACTTGAATAGGTGACTAAATTGCCCTTTGTGTGCAAGTGTGATTGCCTTGTGTCCCTCCACTGCAAGCCAGTACTGGACAAGGAATTGCCGAAAATGAATGAGAAATTTCAGAAATTATGGATTTTTCATACCCATGTCCACTCTACTATGGTTATTACCATGTGGATGTGTTTGCAATTTGTTCCACAAGGTGGGGACAGAATAACAGCAGAGCTGAAACAGGATTTTTAACCAGCAAAGGGTATTCAAAGAATTTTTTTTTTTTTTTTTTTTTCCTTTTACTTTTGATACTGTTGTAGTTTGCATCGGATGTGTTAAATACAGTTCTCAGATTAGGCTTATGGTCATTGCTTCGCAAAATTGTAAAGCGATGAGGGAACTTTGCAGCATTCAGGTGAAAGGTAAATTGTGTTCAGGATGCAGGTGTGGATTTTGTCTTCATGCCCTGACCGATGCCGTGTGCCTGTTTGCTCACAGGTGTGAGAAGAGCACCTGCAATGGACTTCTGCGGCCCAGCGTCGTCTGGTTTGGAGAGACCCTGAACTCTGACATCCTGACCCAGGTGGAGAAAGAGCTGGACATCTGCGACCTGTGTCTGGTGGTGAGTCTCCTCCTCTTCCCAAGAAATGTTTTTGAACAGTGGGGCAAAAATGGAATTTTTTTCTCACTTGCTGCTTTTAAAATATGCAGTTTAATTTCCTTGCCTCTCATTACATGGATTTGTATTTATCACACATGGTTCTCAGGAGGGGGGGACGCAGTGGTGCAGTGGGTTGGACCGGGTCCTGCTCTCCGGTGGGTCTAGGGTTCGAGTCCCCCTCCAGCCTTTCGCCCTGTGTTGCCGGGTTAGGCTCCAGTTTGCCGCGACCCCCGTATGGGACAAGCAGTTTCAGATGGTGTGTGATGTATACAACACTAACTAGTGTGCCACCTTTAGTAATTAAGAGTTGGACTGCTCCTCCCAAGCACATTGGTAAATTACACTGCCACTTTAAGCATTCTCATTTTCTCATTCTGAGTTCTCTGGCTGTCAACTGGTATTATTGTTATTACTGTTACCATTATTTATTGCTATTGCTGTTGCACTACTCACTGTCATTGTCATTGTTTTGTTTGTGCAGTATTTCTATTGTCTTTGTCCATAGTCTGTGGAGAAGCATTCAGTAAGAATTTCATGATACTTGTACCTATGACAAACTAAACTTGAACTTGGTTCTCAGGAGCAAATGACATAGTTTTATAATGAAGTAAAAATTGCTTCTTTCTTAAGCAGAGGCCACAGTAAAATGATCAATTAGTGATGACAGTAAATTTAGTTTGTCCATATTAATATGCATATTTGAAAAAACAAGCTCTTTTACACACAGCCTTTATTGCTGCCAAATAAAAGCTTTGGAGGGCAAGACTTATATGGACTGATCTGCTTGCTGTTAGCAGCCACACCCCTGTAACAGTGTATTCCTCAGATCTAATGGTTTGACACATGGATGCTGCTGTCTTTGCCTTCTGCAGGTTGGCACCTCCTCCATAGTGTACCCAGCCGCTATGTTTGCTCCTCAGGTGGCCACCAGGGGCATCCCGGTGGCCGAGTTCAACCTGCGAACCACGCCTGCTACCGGCCGCTTCAGGTGAGTCTGTATGCACCAGGGTGCACAAAGTGCAGGAGTTTTCTCGTTTATGTCGCCGCAGAGTGGTGCTGATACAGTACCGGTGGAAAGTGCGGGTCTGCTTACAGGAAAAGTCCCCCCCCCCCCCCCCCACCAAAAAAAAAAAAAAAGCATTTGGTTAAGTATACTCTGATGAGGGGGGAAACCATGTTTTCCTAGCTCCTCTGCAGCCATTTTCACAGATATAGGATGCCCGTGTATTGCTTTGCTGCAGTACTTCTTTCCAGTTCCTTCCATACAGGTGTTGTCTCAGTGGACTCACACTTATCACTGGTGCTCTAGATGTTATCCATACTGAAAAAGTGTCACGTCCTCGCGAATATGGTGTTGAGCCCAGAGACACGCTAGTGCTTCTGAGCTTCTCGCATTGGTTCTGCTGTCTGTTACAAGATTAGCATTTTCTACGTCCCAGGTTCCACTTCTCGGGTCGTTGCGGGACCACCCTGCCTCTCGCCCTGGAACGCCATGAATCTGAAGTCATCTGACAAATCCCTTTTTCGAAGATCCAAATCATGTCTTAACCAACATTTCCAACTGCAGCTGGAGACAGGAGAAGAAAACGCATGTGGGAGCCCACCCTGAGTTTGGGACTTTCACAGTTCTCCGCTGAGGCTCATCTGTACACTTTAGTGCCAAGTTTAATGCTCAGCTGGTGGTCTCAGGCACTAGGGAACAAGACTCATTTAGAAATATGCTCAGCATGAAAGTGAGCTAAAGTGACCAAACATGCAGAGATCTGCAATTTGGACACAATTCTATATTTTTTCTGGTATCATTTGCTGGCTGTTTGCGGGAGTAACACGTAGTGCTTATTTCTTATATGTAGCATTAGAAAGAGTTTTGTCAAACTGTTGCTTTAAAATTTTTCTAGAGCTTAAAGTGTAACTCTGATGCTTTGGAGCAAAGTTACAAAGTTTCACAGTGTTTTGTCGTAAAATAAAGTGTTGCACAAATATTTCACATAAGTGCCAAACCTTGAATGCGGAATAAAGTTTAGAGTGAAATGATGGGACCAAACTGCACCGAGTGGCTGGGAGCTTCATGCACCAGCAGACCAGAGCTGGTCTTTCCACCACCGGAAAGATATTTCAGAAATGTTACACTTCACAGCTGCAGAAACTCATCTCACCTGAGCTTCTGCTTGTCCTTTGCAGGTTGAGGGTTGGATCAGGTGCTGTGGCTCTACTCCATTTCCAGAAGCACCTGGTCCCAGGTTTCTTCTGCTGTGATTATAGAATAAAAAAGAAATGCATATGGAGAAGCCATGTCCTTTTCATACATGTCTCCAAATTCTTGCCAACAGTGATTTTGCTGAAATAGTTGAGAGTTCTGGTAAACGGCAATTGATAACTGGACTGACAGAATTTTTTTCAGTATTGCCTGAGGTTCTGACTTAGTTTTATTTTTTGTTGTATCATATCTGTTGGAATTCTACTGCAATAAGAACATATGTGAGGCTGTGCATTGGCCTCCCCCATTAGATGGCAGTATTTCTGTACAACTGCACACCCTGCCCCTGTTGCAGCTTGAACACTGTAAGCTGAAGCTTTAAACCAGACAGGCCCCATCACTGTGTGTATCAAACTGTAAGAGCCGTCCTGGTGCTGTTGTATAGATTCCCAGCCTCTCGCTTGCTGGATGGGGGCACTGTGTCTTTGCTTAAGTCTGTTTGCTGTTTTTTTTTTCCCCCCCTCAAAACCGGAGTGGGAGGTGTGACGTTGCTTCTAGTCGCACACCTGGAGTCCCGCATCTCCCAGCATGAGCACCACCTCCGTATCCACGTGTGCACTACTGTTACCATGAATATGGATGAAGGAAAGCAAACTGCCGTTGGTGTTGGGTTCTGTAGAGGTGAGAGCAGCCAGGGGAGCGGTGCTAGGGGTCAACGTGAGGTACGAGTAGGGTGAGTGCCATCAGGTCAAATTCCACTCAGAATCTACTTGCATGGTTTCCAGGGTAAGAGAGAGTACAGAACCGGTTTAACAATACATGCTTCTATGTGTGTCTTTTCCATTGCGAACATTTTGAGCTGCATTCGAACCTATTCCCAGCTGAGGGGATGCCCATGGACATCTCCATGTCTGAGCCTAATATGGCATAGAAAATCAGCCTGGCACGGTCACTTGGACAAACCAGCGGTTCATAGCACTCAAAGGTGCATCTCTCGCTCTCCGACTGCTTCTTCCCCGCACGTTTGTGTCCAGAAATCTCCTGTTTCGCGTCTGATTAGACTGCTGGGGATGGTGCCAGGGACTCCAGCCCACGGTCGCCCACATGATCATCGTCTGCCAGTCACCTTGACTGCCTGAAACGGAGATCATACACAGCACCCTTCTAGAAAGTTCCAGGCTCCAGCAGCTCCATGTTATGCTTTTCACCTCTTTCTTTTAGGAACATAATAATTAGGAGTGAAAGTGATTAAAAAGCTGCGGTTCACAGGAGGAAGGAAACTAATTTGTCATTTCCTACAAGTGCTCTTTTGATCCACAGTTCTGCTGTAATTGGGGGGGGGGGGGGGGGAAATCAGGTTATTTTAAAATTTGTTGCTAAATTTAAAAGTGTCTGTTTCCTGAATTGAAGCTTTATGGAGTGTGAGACCCCTGTTCGTTCGAGCCGGTACAAAAATAGCTAGATCATTCTCCCGCTCTGCTGTCTTTTCCTGAGTGCGCACACACAGAGTCACAAAGCGTACTGACCAATCTTTACATTGGTTCATAACAGAGAAGGTTTAATGGATTTCCGATATGAAAATGCATGGTGTACCACAGTGGCGCGGAGTGGCCGAGCCGCATGGTCTGCAATAACTTTTATTGAATCTGCCGTGGAGCAATATGCTGCTGGAAAATTAATTAGCACTTTGCAGGGTGAACTGAAACTGCAACATCTGTGGCTCCGACTCATTAGACCTTGGGTGGTCCTGTTGAAGAGGCGCAGGGCGCAACATCTGGCTCGCCGAAAGCAGAGCATGAAATATGTACGTAGTTTGGCCCATGGCTCGCAAACTTTCCAAATGACTGAAGGGTGGGAAAAAGTCCTGCAGATGCAGGACGATGAACTGAGTGATCGTGCAATGGATGGATGAAGGGACTGGTGAGATGCGAGGGAGATCCGTAAAGGCGATGTCCAGTGTGTGGGTGGCTGTCGTGCCCTTGTACATTTACATTTATTCATGTAGCTGATGCTTTTCTCCAAAGCGACTTACAGCGTTAAGGTATTTACAATTATTTACCCGTTTATGAAGCTGGGTCATTTTTACTAGAGCAATTTAGGATAAATACCCTGCTCGAGGGTACTACAGCCGGAGGTGGGAATCGAACCTGCGACCTTGTCTGAGCCAGAGTCTCCTGGCGGCAGAGCTGTCTACCTGGGGAGGCTGAGAGTGTGCTGCTGGCTAGACAGCGCCCCCTGCCTGCTCGGAAGGCAAAGAACAGGTGTTTATTTCGGTTGCCCCGGTGTGTTTGTGCGTGGACTCGGAGTGTATTGCAGCTTAGCGAGAAAGATGTAAGTTGTAACCAGCCAATTATGCTCTTATTGAATGTAATATTAAATACTGTGTCTCGGGTAGTAATTTGGTCAATGTGTTGACACTCCTACAATAATCATAATATTGTGAGTTTTTTGCACCCTCAAATGTTTCCAGCACGACTTGCCCTCCTGTGAAGGGACAGAATGTCGGTCATGGGTTTATCCAGTTGCATCCTCACCACCGCTGGACTCCACCTCTTCACCTGTAGCTCCGCCCTCCATTGTTCCTTTCGCAGTCTGGGCCGGGCGATCGCCTCATGTCGACAACGTCTTTCCAAAGCTATTTATAGCTTTGACGTTGTCTCATCTTGTATCTTGGCATCTGTCCAGTCTATAATCCCAACCTCATCTTATCCTTTCGCTAAACAGTGCTCTCCTCATTCGTGCAGTCCGTAATCCCAGTCAACGCAGAGACGGTGTATCTTCATGCATTGCAGCATGTCTCTCCGGTATCTCCTCTTGGATGCCTAGTCAGCATCTACAACTCAACCTTTCTAAGACTTACATCTCCCAGCAGGTTCGCCACCGCCAAAACTGGGCAATTCACTCTTCTCATCCCCACTCAAGAGCCTGTGCGTAACATTCAAGCTAAGTCTGTACTTCTCCCGGTAAACTGAAGCTACAGCTCAGACCTGCAGATGTCTCCTGTAAAACATCTGCAGGATCCGCCCTTATTTCACGCCATGCTTTACACGGCTCCTGGTCCAGTCCATTGTGGTATCCCACCCGAATGTCTGCAACTCCCTCGTGCCTGGTCTTATACTTTCCACAATCAAGCCTCCAGCTGATCCAGAAAACAGTGGTATGAGCTGTGTTTGACCTACCAATGCGCTCCCATGTATCTCCCTTCCTTGCCTATCTGCTGGCTTCCCATAGCTGCCTGTATGAAGTTCAACACTGGTAATGGCCAACAAGACAGATCTGCACTCTGATACCTGCGGGGCCTGATCACTACCTACAGCCCAGCAACAGAGCTGTGCTCCTCCATTTTCTGGCTGCTTGGTGGTCCCACTCACAAGGTCCCGCTTCACAATCAATAGGCTGTTTGTTCACAGTTTTGGCCCCGAGGTGGTGGAACGAGCTCCCCCTTTCCCTCGGAACTACCGAATCCTTCCCAGTATTCAAGAATCGGACAGACTGACTGTACCTTGACAATCATGCATCTGTGTCTGAAACTCTTTGTTGTGAAGTGCACTTGTGTTCACGCAGCGTCCTAGGTCGCTTTAGAGGAAAGTGTCTGACGAACGAATGAATGAAATGTAAACGGCCGTCATTTGTCTAATCCACAACGGCAGCCTCTTCCTGTGTTTTTAACTAAACAGTGCTCTCCTCCTGCCAAATCGACACAAACAAATATGTTGCAATGCAGGAAAGCCATTACAGACAAATCAGTCTAACAAGAGAAAGGATGATTGAATTTTCTCGTTGTACCGCTGGATACTGAGATTAGAATGTAATCACAATATTTAACATCTAAATATGAGCAATGCAACCATATTGGATGCATATTTTGAAATATTTATTTCAGTTTTGTTTACCTGTCCACTTATACGGAGTTAAGTCCTATGCAGTCTGACAACCATTAACAAGGTATACTATAAACATAGCCTGTGTTAACACTATTAGTTTAACCAGTCTTAAGGGTTCACGTAAGTTTATGGTCAATAACATAATTTAGAGCTCAGAGACGCTGTTGTCCGGCTTGAGAAAATATACCTCAAGGGATGCAGCGATGACATTTCACAAGCAATTAAAATGATTCAATCGTGATCAGTTTGGTCTGAGCAAATATTTAAAATGTTCACACTAATATTAGCTTACAGCTGTCACTTTAAAATCTGATGTTTAGAGTAATATTTTTAAATCCATCAATTATGCACCTCTTGAGGGAAAAAGACGCGCTACTAATCCTTTTATGGAGTTGCTGCTGGGAAAATGACCTGGTGTCCAACGTGTGCCCCTTGGCCCTCGGGCTGATCATCGACTGTGCCATATGTGGGCTCTGGTCATCGAGGAAGCGGCATCTGAAAAGCTGAATCGCTGCCAGAAATACCCCATGTGCCCCTGCTCTATATTCCTTTAACTGTTTCACGGCTTCAACGCTCCCGTGCAGCAGCGGTCACCGGTAGGCTTTACCTCCTGCTGCTCCCTTTTCTCTGCTGGTCCACACTTCCGTCTGTTGCTGCTGTTCCTCTCGGTGCGTTTTGCTCTCCTTAGCTGAGTTGGAATAGATTTGCACATCTGGAAACATGGTGAAAAAAACAAGCATATTTGGGGCAACGCAGTGGCACGGCGCCTGGGTGGTGCGAGAGGACGTGGGCTCCGTCCCCGCTCAGTCTGCGTGGAGCTTGCACGTTCTCCCCATGTCCGTGTGGGTTTCCTCCGGGTGCTCCGGTTTCCTCCCACAGTCCAAAGACATGCTGTTCAGGTTCACCCATAGTGTGTGTGTGTGTGTGTGTGTGTGTTCCACCGATGTTTGGATGAGTGACCCATTGTAAGTAGTGTACCTAGCAGTGTAAGTCACCACGGTGAATAAGGTGTGTGGGCTGGTAACACTACATAGAGTTCATTGGAAGTCGCTTTGGAGAAAAGTGTCTGATAAATAAATGTAAATGTAAATATTTCTGAACTCATCTTGGCTGAGAGAGGAAATACTTAAAGCAGAAAGAAAGAATATTCACAAATGACATATTTCAGAAATGCCTATTAGCTGTTAGAAAGTAGGTTTGGAGCTGACAGTACATTTTACACTGGAAAAATTCATTGGTTTCAGATGGGAATTAAGGAGACGCTAAAACTGGACGTTTCACGTTGAGAACTGATGAGGGCACGACGAAACACACCGCGCCGCTCTTGACATTTTCTTCTCAGGTTCAATGGACCAGCTCTTAACCAAATTGGATTCTGTGACATTTTTCTACCTCAAATAAACAGGAAATTGTCAGGGAAAACGCAGACGACGCAACGGCCTTTACCCAGCGAACCCGGGCGGCTCCTGGGTACGAAGATCTGAAGGTTGTTCGGATTTTGAACTAAAAAGAGTTGGCAGAGAGGATCACTGGCGCAGCACAGAGAGCAACGAGCAGACTTGGCCAAGCAGAGTCAGTACAAGGAGTGTGCCACGAATGACCCCCACTGGCATGAATTTACCTCATAGTTATTTGCCACATCATCGAACGCACGATCCTATTGTTGCGTGCAAAGCATATTGCTACAGATTCCCCACTGGGAATTAAAAAAAAAAAAAAAAAAAACCAAGAAATGCATTTATAAGCATCATGATAACTTTATTAGTTTTAGTTTTATAACATCCTGCACTGATTACGTTGGAGTTTCCCTGAAATCTCCCCGTGCCCCAGGTGTAAGCAGAAGGCCCGAACAGGTGAACGCATGCGCGCCGGGTCCCCTTCGGCCCCATTGGGTGCCGGATATGGATCGCTGAGCTCAGGTGAAAAGTTATCATTGAGTTAATTTAGTTACAGCCAACCAACCGCTGTCAACAACCACTTGTCCCAGGCAGGGTCGCGGCAAGCCGGAGACTAGCCGGCAACACGGGGCGCAAGGCCGAAGGGGGAGGGGACACACCCAGAGCGGGACGCCGGTCCATCGCAAGGCACCCCGAGCAGGGCTCGAACCGTAGACCCACCAAGCAGCGTGCGCCGCCCAAAGCTGCCGCCCCGCCGCGCCAACACGTCCGACCCCTTTCATTTAGTTAATATCTAGAAAAAGCCCAACAACGCTTAGTGCTGAGTGGCAACTAAGAAAGGAGGTCCGAAGGCCACCGATCCTCTCTGCCTCTCTTCATGGAAAGGCCCAGTTATTTTTAGGCAGGAGTGGGTTGCGGTGGGATTTCCACGGGTGAGCCCGGCCCTGCTGTCCCCGTGCTCCGCAACCCCCAGGCCCCGAGGGGTGCTGAGAAAGAAAAGCTGCGTGAAGGTGGCTCAAGGCAGCCCACTGCCACCTCAGCTCTTGTGACTCACCAGATTAAAGAGCGTATGTACAATAAGAGGATTCTGGACCGCGCTTGAGCCCAGAATGAGGCCCGCTTAATTGCCTTGGGCCGAGGGCAAGCGTGTCACTGGAGGAACGGGCATCGCTTTTCCCCCCTTTTTTTTTTTTTTTTTTTTCTTTCCCCACCATATTTAACACCTGTCCCAGCTCTACAGTGCTGCAGGAATGTGGATTCTGAAACATCAGCTAAATAGTGTTCAGAAGCAGAATGTGCTCTCCCAAAATACGCCTGGTAGGAAAAAAAAAAAAAAAATAGGTTAAAGAATTTCATGGCTCAGCAAAAACGTAACCGGGCCATGTTAATAAAAATATGCGACCGTAAGGAAGAGCGAACGCCACCGTGCCTCCGCGCGTGTCTATGTGACGAAGACCCTCCCTCCGCACCACAGATTTGTTGGGTCGAATTTGAAACGCTGAATTAAAAGGGCTCCAGTTGGTTGGGAGCCCAGTCACACAGATTGGGCCTTTGGATTGACAGTCCTCCAGGGAAGCACTAATCCCTGGCTTGTCTGGAGAAATTTTTATGTCGGAAGCAAAGCTCTTTCTATTTTTAGGCCACCTAAGCTCTTTAGAGTGTCACTGTTTACATCCAGATAACCCCCCACGAAACAAAAAATAACGGCAACTCCCTTACTATCAGTTCTCCTCTCAACTAGTGAGGGAAACACCAGCAGAAACTGACGAGAATAAATCCGTGTCTACCAGACAGTTCCGCGGTTACAGTGGATGGCTGGAGCAACAAATGATTAGCATATGTATATATGCAAATCACAACGATCATCAGCTCAACACCAAAAAAAAAAAAGTGTCAAGCCACATAAACCAAATCATTAAAAAAACTCTAAAATTCTCCGCATTACAAACAGTCCTCTCGCATGAATCAACGAAACACAGAACACTTTTAAAACAACTCCGAAACACGAACTACAACCACTTGGCAACATTAAACCTCAAAACGTTAAAACTCACGATACCGGTTAGCCAACTGTGATTTTCATAAACATTCAACACTACCTGCGGCCATATGATCTACAGCCGCAATCAAGTCACACGCTTCAGCGTTCAACAGAAATAACAAATGCAAACCGCAACGCTCTAAAAACGAAACTGCAAAGGATTCATCGCTAAAACAACTTTAATTCTCTAAGAAACAACTAAGGATGACTTGCTTTCCTGTTTTTAAACGACTGAAATTCTAGCAGGGAAATGTTTCGAGCTGGAGGTTAGATCGAGGGTGCGGGTGGCCCCCTCGAATACCAATGGGCGAGCGTGGGGAAATCGGTATCGCGCACTCTGGGAAGCCTCCTGAGATACCCCCCGGCTCCAGAGCGCCGATTGCCTCCTTGCAAACCCGGCCACCTTCGTACAACGAGGCTTACCTTGAAAAGCAAGCTGGCGGGTGCAGCCTAATGCTCAGTCGCGTTTGTTCGCCTAGAGCCAGTAAAGTCCTCAAGATCCGCTCCTGTTGTGATTGATTGTCCGAGAAGTTCCTCCTCCGTTCATCCGAGCATCCTTCTCATCGTGACGACTGAACTTGAGTAACATTAAATGAATTTCACACGTGGATTCGCCTTCGGCTCGCGTGTCTTTGTCATTATGATAAGTGACATTAAAAACCGTGGGATATTTATTCAAAGGATGTACCTCTCTTTCAGGTCATGTACGCAGTTTGTGAATTATACCTTCTATAAATCTGCAAAAATGAATGGTGGCAACAGAGGCAGGAAGGTATATTATAAAAATAACGTACGGTTTTTAGAAAGTTAACAAAAGATGCAAACGAGAAACTTGAAGTTTGCTGCTTGACTCCCAGATGGGGCGCTACTCTCGTACCTAGGAGCATGTTAATATGAATACATACGAAATGTAATATTCACCGAAATAAATGCACAGAAGTGCAAGTGACTTAAAATTATGAGTACCTGGCAAAAAAAAAAAAAAAAAAACACAGTGAAATTTAATTTTTCATGCCAAGTCAAGTAATTGAAGGATCATTTATATTTATTCATTTAGCTGATGCTTTTCTCCAGTGACTTGTAATGTAGGTTACAATTATTTACCCATTTATGCAGTTGGGTAACTTTTACTGGACTAATTGTAGGGTAAGTACCTTTCTCAAGGGTACTACATTTACATTTATTTAGCAGATGCTTTTCTCCAAAGCAGCATCCAATGAGCTCTACATAGTGTTATCAGCACACACACCTTACTCACTGTGGTGACTTACACTGCTAGATACACTACTTACACTGGGTCACTCATCCATACATCAGTGGAACACACTCTCTGTCTCTGTCACTCACACACTATGGGTGAACCTGAACAGCACGTCTTTGGACTGTGGGCGGAAACCAGAGCACCCGGAGGAAACCCACACAAACATGGAGAGAACATACAAACTCCAGACAGACTGAGCAGGGATCAACCTCACATCCTCCCGCACCACCCAGGCTCTGTGAAACAGCAGCACTACTGGCCTGTTACAGCCAGAGGAAGGAATCGAACCTGCAACCTTTGGGTCTAAAGGCAGTAGGTTTAACCGCTACGTTAGCAGCTGCCCCTTCATTAAATCCACTGTGGAGTTGCTGTTACGTTGTACTGTAAGAAACGGGTTATAACGTGCTATAAAGAGCAGTTTCAGCATCTGCCGTAGTTTCTCCGTTTTTAATGACAAGTGAAGTGTCCAGCAGAAAATGCGGCTGAGAGGGGATGAAAGTATTAATTTCAACTGCAGGGTAAAAATGAACCGGTGAAAATAATATTTTTATCATAATGTTAATAAAGACTGATAATAATAACAAACAGCAGTGTTATAAAGCGGTTCCTTGAGTATATCTCCTAGTGTGCACTTGGGAAGAGAGAGCGCGTGAGTGAAAATAGATGCGATCCAAAGGGGAGTGTCCTCAGAACAGGGTCAAAATTCACAAGCGGCCGCCTCTTGGAACGCTTCGCTGGCGAGCGAGGCTCCGGCTCACGCTGCGAGTTTGAGGTGGGGTGCGGGGGGGGGGTCTCCGGCGGCTCAGCTCACCCGGCTGATGTATTTTTCCCTGAAGGAAATCGTCGCCGAGCCATAGGAAGAGAAACGAACACCCGCCACCCACCTCCTTCGGGGGATACCATTCACATAAATAACAGATAAATCAATAGCTTTACATCGTACTGCAGCCAAGCTGAACGTCGCTTGTCCTTTTTTCCCAGCGTGTTATAAGGAGCAATCTCCTTCGTGGACCGGATTTGTATTTTTATACCTGTGTTAAGTCCGAGAGGAGATGAATACTTTGCATCATAAAATGCCCCATTAAATTATCATTGCTATTATGCGGTACGAATCGTACTGTTGTTTTGTTCATTCAAACAGCGCAATAATGTAATTCGGCTTTATTGTGAAATAAATGGCTTGGGGATAAATCTTTTAACGTGCCACTGGAGGCAGTATAAATATTGAATTTGTTAAAGCAGGATAGGTCACCCACTGAGGAGGGCTCCGTGAAACTCAAATAAGCACGAGGCCCGGAGGCCTTTGCATATGTCGCCGCAAAAGTCAACGTCCGGCGAGCGAGGCGCTCCATCAGCGGCGGACATCCTGCTGAAGGCTCACAGCCGCAGCCGATACGCGAGCGCTCGAAGTCCCTTCCGCGAATCTGGAAACGGTGCCGTCTCTGTAAATCCTCTAAATTTCCACCTTAGTGCCCCCACAGTCCCGTGCTTCTTTTGCCATACGTGCAAACGCGGGGCGAAAATTAATATTTTACGGGTCGTTTTCGTGCGGATTTCACGCGGACACGCTTTATATTTTCGCATATATCATTTCATAAGTTGGGACATTATGCAAAAGGAAATGTATAGCTCTGAATGACAATGAGTGGAAATACACACACACACACACATTTTCAGAACCGCTTGTCCCATACGGGGTCATGGGGAACCGGAGCCTACCCGGTAACACAGGGTGTAAGGCCGGAGGGGGAAGGGGACACACCCAGGACGGGACGCCAGTCCGTCGCAAGGCACCCCAAGCGGGACTCGAACCGCAGACCCACGGAAGAGCAGGACCCGGTCCAACCCACCGTGCCACCACGCCCCCGAGTGGAAATATTTAAACCATTTTCCCTCTCCACCCTCCTGCAGCAATTTCAGAGGACAATTAGCCACCGCAAGTGAAGAAAAGAAGTGCTTGTTTCATTTCTTCACTGACATTACATGTTCAATTAAAATAAGCTAACTTTAGCGCTCCTTGTAACACACAAAAAGCGTTTGTTATTTCCCAGAGATATTGTGCAGTCGCTAATGAGAACACCTGGGTTCTCCTGCCACAAAACTGCTGCTCGCTGGAATTTAGGAAAGCCAGTTTCATCCGCTGTTACGCCGCGTCTTCTACAAGAAAGATCTCTCATGCTATATATATTTAGAAAAGGTCTTGATCTTCCAAAACAGCAGGGTTGGTCGCTGACAACTGCCACACACACATTGCTTGAAACCACTTGTCCCAAGCAGGGTCACGGTAAGCCAGAGCCTGGCCTGGCAACACAGGGTTAGAGAAGGAGGCAGAGGGGAGACGCCCCGGTCGGGACGCCGGTCCGTCGCAAGGCACCCCCAGCAGGACTCGAACCCCAGACCCACTGGAGAACGGGACCCGGTCAAACCTGCTGTGCCACCACGCCCCCCCGATAGCTCCTGGAAAGAAATATTACACTGCTCACATAAGATTTCAAATCTGGTGTTTGCGCAAACCGACGCCAAACGTCGCATGTTTGATGAAAAGGTTCGAATTTAAGTTTTGTCCAAGTATATCGCAGCTGACTGGAAACGAGGTTAAAATCAAGGGAACGAAAGGAGCGGCGGTACGTCACGAAAGAGGCTCGCCTGCGCCGGGCATGCCGACACAGCAGGTAGAGCTGGTGCCTAGCGCTGCCTGGGACGTGGGTTTGAGTCTAGACCTCAATTCATTCACTTCGCACGTTCCGACTCCTCCGTTTTCAGCGGGCTGCGGAGGAGCGGAAACGCCGCAGACGTATCGCAGGTGGCCGGGAATCGCATCTTTGTCGCAAAGATGATTTGTGCCGCGGGTCTCTTTCCGCGGCGCTTCTCTGCGCGACGTTTACTCTTATCTCGCCTTCAGGCTCCAAGGGCCCCACTAGCGGCCTCATCAAAGCGGAAGCGTTGCGGTATTTAATGGAAGCCGAGTTGTAGCGGTTCGAGAGCATGCTGTGTGAAAATGGGCGATCGTACATCGTTTTCCGGCCATCCGGACAGATGCGGCGAACCTCAAGCAAATGCCATTAATTGCTGCGCCAGGTCAGTAACTCTCAGCTTGAGAATATTCACAGCTGCTTTGAAGAAGGTGAAGGAATTACGGCCGAAGGTCAAAGTGGGGGGGCTGAGAACCTCCAATTTTGACATTGTATCACGAGCGGAAACGTAACGGCTAAGGCAGCTCCGAAACACGGTATTGACGGGTCAATTATAGATGCTTTATGAGCTGCTCATCATTCCTCCCAGCTGCTTAACGTAAAGTAACGCATACACCTTGGGCAGGGGAATGTGCAGCTCGGCGTTTACGTAACCCCCACGGGGCCCAACGCTATGACCGGGATCAACGCTTCTCCACCGATCCGCAGGCCGGTCGGACGACGGCGTGACAGGTGACCCGGCAGCAGCGATTACTAAGGCGTACGCTAAATACCCCGCGTGTTTATTAAGACGTGACGGCAAAGGCCGAAGCCGTGCCCGACGGTGCAAATCCCACGCGTCCTTCTCCCGCTCCTCACCAGCTTCTGACTGCCGGAGATGAATGTGGACGATTTAAAAGCAATTAAAGCTCCGCTGCTCTCGCAGGCTTTGCGGCCACCGCTCGGACTCTGCGAGGAAAAAAAAGAGAAACTCGCCGAGGGCAATTTGTCTTTTCTTCCTGCGCTGTCAATGGAGAAAAGGCGGCAACAGGTCTGCCCCAGATAAGCTCTAACAGGCATAACAGGGACGCACATTCTGTCAGGTTTTGTTCAACCCACAAAATGTCCCAAAACTAGAATCTCTTCCAGTGTTAGTGACATAAAACCCCGAATAACAATACTGCACTAAGAAGGAAGTCAGTACAGACTCACCTTCACCGGGATTCAGTCGCCACCTGGGTTTAAATGCCTGCTCTTGCTGTAATACCCATGATGAAGGTATTTATCCTGAAATGGTAGAATAAAAATTGCCCTGCTGTACATTTATATGTATAGTTAGTGAAATCGTTGTGATTTTCATTAGCATCCAAAATCAAACACTGTAAGTCATTCTGGACAAAGACATATAAATAGTGGTTAATAAAATGAATCTCTTTTTGACCAGAGGGGGGCGTGGTGACTCATTGGGTTTAGCCTGTGCCTGCTCTCTGGGGGGTCTGCGGTTTGAGTCCCGCTTGGGATGCCTTGTGATGGACTGGCGTCCTGTCCTGGGTGCGTCCACTCCACCTCCAGCCTTGCGCCCTGTGTTGCCGGGTTAGGCCCCGGCTCGCCGTGATCCCGCTTGGGACAAGCAGTTTCAGACAGTGTGTGTGTGTGTGTGTGTGTGTGTGTGTGTGTGTGTGTGTGTGTGTGTGTCTTTTTGACCTTCACTTTAGCCATCAAGCATCTGACCTCTAAAATCACCACCACTGTCTTTATCGCGAATCTCGACATCAGCGCTAAGGCAAATCGATACATTTTTATAAACCCCTTTCGTCACCTTAGGAAAAAAGATGCCAGTTTCTGGATTAATATAATGAGTGGAAGAACATTTCTGAGAGCACTTGAAGTCATTCGGTGAAACACGTGGGCCAAGTCGGCATATTTAGGAATGTCGCCCGCAGCCTCTTGCATAAGCCATCTTCAGCCCGGTCTTGGCAGAACATGTGATAATGATAATGTAGCTCGATTGTTGAGCACGGGGAGGTTTCCGCCACATCCGCCCCCTTCATTGTCCCGAACAACATCTCCAAAAAACGGTGGGAGGTGTGAGCATCGTGCAGTCTCCAGACGCCCGTCAAATGTTTACATCATTCCTCCGCACCGCTCGGGAGACGCTGCGGACAGAAGGACGGCTCGCATCGCCCGGCTCAGCGGACGTGTCGCGCGGCGGTCCGCGCTCACAAGGCACGCCACTTTGTCACCGACACCCTTATGTTATTCTCCCAGCGCTCGCCCAGGGTCTCTCTCGTACCGAGCGATGGAAGCATCTCAGGGGCTTTCTCTGAATCACAGTGTTTCATTATCTGTTTTCCTTATTATTTAATGGCTTCTTTGGCGTGGTTTTAAACTGACCCAACAAAGAACCACACGAAGAATAAAAACGAGGATTCTGCACGAGGGATGAAAACATTGTTAGAGCTTCACATCGCTCCGCAGCGCGCAAACACTCGGATGCTTGACGAAGGGTCCAGACGAGGCAGTGTTTCAGCCTCGGAATCGGATGTCCGAACAATTACGCAGCTGTTTCCCAAGCGAAGAATAACCACTCGGAAATGGGACGCCACCAGCTGGTTTACCGGAACATCAGCAAGCTCAGAACCTCTGCTGACCGTGACACCTACCCATCCGCATAGCACCATGTGGAAGAGAGCAGAAGGACCAGACTCTAGAAAGGACCCAAAAACAAGGAGTAACAGAGACGTGCTCAGTGTTCAGGGTATCAAATGCTCCTTCATCCCAGCAGCTGCCCAGAGTCACACTTCCTGCTCTCAATGAGCTGCTGTAGATAGAATCTGTCTGCACACATCTACGCCCATTGTTGCTTGTGTTTGTGCACGGGTAGGGGTGTTTTTTCTGGATATCTATTATATAAATTGCCGCGTATCATATGCTGATAATAGCTGACATTGAGCAGACTGCAAACATACGGCACAGCTCAGCGAAGCTCTTTTTTTCTTTTTTAACCTGCTGGGTAATGTGTTGCTCTCTGTCCTCCTTGCATCCACTGCGGTCATCATTTCAGGATTAAGAGCTAAATCACATTGCTGAGACCATCCTCAATAAGAGGAGCTCAACAAAGACGCGTTCGCAAGGGCTGACTTTCCTTTACACGCTGCAGAGCAGGACACGCGAAAAGACTAAAACTATTATTAGACAATCAGGCTGTACGGTACAGCGTTTACAACGACTACACGTTCTCATATACATTGTCTGGCCTAAAAGATTAACAAAAAAAATAGCGACCATGCTGATGGAACCTATAGTCCGTGCCAAACTGTAAATCTCTTCAAAAGTGTATGGTTGCCGCTCGCATATCAAAAGCGGTCTATTAAAAAATCATACAAGTTTTTTTTAAGAAGAGAACTACCTGCAGTAAAATGAACGCTACCAGTTTTGGGATTCTGTGCTCATTATACTGTAAATAGGAAGTTGAGGAATATCAGGGCAGAAGAGGCTACTGTGCCAGTACCAAGATGGTTTGGCGTGTTTCTGAGTCGAGGAGCGGAAACGCAGAAGCGGGCGGGTGGTCCGTCATCTTTCAGGGTTTCCTGTGCATTGCCTTTGTGTTGTTCAAGGGGATTTTTTTTTTTTTATTTTCCACTTTTACTTCTGTCTTTGACTTCCCCTCTCACAGCAGATTGGCCAGAGTCCACTCTCCAATCCTATAATTCCTTAGATTAAGCCTGTTCTTCACCGTAACTTCCAGTACCACAATCCCTCCAACAGAGCTGCTCTCCGTGCAACAGTGCAACATGCACTCCTGGACACCACGTAGTTCTGAGCGAAATTACAGTGCTACGGTGTTGAGCTTAGACCTTACGTGTTCAGAATTGCACGAGCGTACGATGCTTTCTGAAGATGGATTTGACAGCTGCGAGCGATGGCTGATCGTGCATGAGGTCTCACTGCATCCCCTGCTGTGAGACCGTCATGTCATGCAGGGAACCTTTAAGATGCAAGAGAGTCTGACGACCCAAACCATTTGCTTACCCTTACAACTCCTTCTCCAGTTGCAAGTAGCCACAAAAAACCTTGGCAGTGCTTGGTGTGTCTGATGGGTCCAGAAATGTGTTCCTGTGTGGCTGAAGGATGAAGATGTGCTTCAATTTTCCAAACACCGCATCACACGGATGGCCGCCCACGTCGAAGACGAGTTCGTCTAAACAAGCGTGCAGGAAGCCGGCAGTACTTCTTTAAATTCTTGAAAAGAAAATAAACAGCTCGACGGTAGAAATTTTTCTCCATGAATTTGGGGCGTTTTTCACTGCCGTACACATTGAATGTACGTTGGACACGTGTAAGACACTCGCATTACAGACATTATTCTTGTAAATTTGGTTAAATGTTTCACATCGGTTTCTGTGAGATGCAAACATATGGAAATAAGCAAAGAGACACATATACATCATGAGGGTTTGGATGAGGACTGAAATGTTCTCAAAGAGGCATCCGTCTCCACTCTGCCTTTGAACTCATAGCCATCTGTGATGGATATGGGCCCCTCAGACTGAGAGAAGATCAAACGGTGGCTTTGGGCCCCAGGTCCAGGTAGAAGCTAACATTCACTAAAATTGTTGTGCCGCTACTAAGAGTGTCCCTGAACCCCCAAGATCTGCAGATCTGGGGCTCAATGTCAGGAGACCATCAGCTGTGTCCATGAGAAGAAACCAGGACAAACAGGTATTCTGGAGAGCCTCGGTCAAAGACGGACCACGGCCTTCTACGACGTCCGAAAAATTACTTACTCAACCTTCCACCAGTTTCATACGTGCAAATGAGAGATTCTAGCTAAAAAAGAAATAATAATAATAACCCATCAGCCTTTCCTCTAGTCACAAGTGCCAGCGGCAAAATAGAACGCCGACAGCCTTTGCTTCTCCCTCACCATCTCCGCAGGGATGGTTGGCACAGAACTCTTAATCACATCGACTGGCAAATGGCGGAACTCCTCCCATCCTTAATAATGTTTCATTATTCTATAACAGTGACTTCTTATTCACTGAAGTTGGTGCTGGTGAGCATTTCAAAAACACTTCCATTTGCATCTCGCTTGTGACCTGTGTCACACTGGTTATTGCCCCCCACTGTCAACATGTAACAGTGTCCACATCTATGTTCACTATGTATAATGTATATAAAGTATGGGCTCTCCAAGAATGCAAATGCGTCATGGGCACCTGAATAAGAAGGTTCATATAGTAATTATTTCAGCAAAGCAATTTAAGGACAAGCACAGCGGTAGCATTCCCAGTGACCTTGTGCTGTATATACTGTATTATCTGCTTACAGTTTCTCAGCATGAGGTTTGATCCAAAAATCTATTCAAGGGTACAGCAGAAGGTCACCATAACGTAGATCTCCGGGTGGTGAGCAAGTATGTACGTATGCATATAGACTTATATTATGTGTGGTATGTGTGACAGTTAAAGTGACCAAGGTTTTGAGAGAGAAACTGGTCCTTGGGATGGAGTCAACAGTTGCCGGGGGGGAGGTGCGGATGAAAACGGGATGCTCTTTGCCTGCCACGTTCCCTTGAAGCGTAGTCCAGTGCAGATCCATTTCCGTCGTGTTGCTTTGTACCACGGAGATGAGCACAGGTTGAGTGTTTACACTCGCTGGGACATGAAGCAATCAAAGGGGAAAGATATTGCTTGACACTGTGAGATGAGCCTTTTTTCTTAGGGCTATTTTAAGTGCAGAGCCTTACCTGCAAAAAAGTACACAATAAAGTCCTATTAGTCCACAAAGAAAACTTTCTCTTTATACACATGCAGAGCGAGCAATGCCAGCAGCGCAAACTGAAAAATGCAGAAAAATAATCTGAAAAGATATATATTCTGCTGGGGCTGGTGTGTGCGCTGTCTCCCAGCGAAGCCACGGAGGCCGGGAGGGAGCGGGGGTTACGGAACACAGCGTATGCACTTCGGCAGGGGCGGAGAACGGAGCTGTATCACGGAGCGGACTGGTCTTTTCTCATGAATTTCACTGGGCGAGGAGGTCACTTCAGAAAACACAGAGGTGCAGGTGGCACAAGCGGGGCACGCCGAGCTCACACTGCTCCTCGCTTCATTCCCGTCTGCTCTCTCGCTCGCTCTCTCTCTCTCTCTCTCTCTCTCACTCGCTCTCTCGCACTCTGATCTGAACCTGACTACAGACGGATTTACAGCGCTAGTAAACAAACACCATTAGCAAACCCATGCTTTCCTGCATAGCAGCAATAACAGTTGAGACACCGTCAGCGAGTGTTCTGAATTCACTCCGGCTTAATGTGTCACACACACTGAGTGATTCCTTGCTGTCCCCGCTGCTGGGGGAGGGACATATCACTTCATATCCTGAAGGATGACACATTTCCACAGACAGAGAGAGAGAGAGAGAGAGAGAGAGAGAGAGAGAGAGATACCTCACCGGAACCCTGACGCCTTTCCCTGTGTGGACAAGAACCAGGTTCCCTCTCATTCCCCCCGTTGGGTCTGAACGCTGTCTCTCATTCTGTACTCATTTCATGCTCATCTCCGGTAAAAAAGCAAAGGGAAACCAACACCGCTGAACGAAAACGCCAATGCAGCAAAAAGATGTGGCAATTAACTCCAGTTGCTCCTTCAGCGGTAAGGAGATAAAGTGGTGATCTTCAGAGCATTCAGAACAATGTACTCAGCTCTGAAGGTGGTTAAGGGCTCTGAGGGGGCGACTGGAGGAAGGAGGTGCGATTAGCCCTCCTTTCGCACATCTATGCACTGCGCGACATGGAGCCGGCGCACAGTTATTTCGTGACTCTACAGCAGCAGGCAGTGATGCTTCTGGTGCAGGGAGAGCACATGGAGCACATGGAGCACATGGAGCACATGACCAGCTGGTATGATTGTCTCACATGTGCCTGACATCTGCCCTCCTCCAGGGCAATTCATATCTTTTATAACATCATTGTATCACCCACTTGTTTGGCAACTTGGAATGGCTCTTGAGAGAGAAGTCACCCAAATTCATCTTTTCCCACAGTGCCATTCTCAGACTGGATATACCAGACACCTGAAACATTTTTAGCACAACAAACAATAAACACTCAGTCATCCATTGTCAATAAACACTTATTTAGTGCAGGATGACTCAGAGCCTATTCTCAAAGCATAGAGCGCAAAGCAGGGTACACCCTGAACCCTGAAGGGATGCCAGTCAATCAACGCGGACACTATGGTCGATTTAGAGTCATCGATTCACCTGAAACGCATGTCTTTGTGCTGTGGGAGGAAACCAGAGCACCTGGCTAAAACCCTCATGAACATGGGGAGAACATGTAAACTCCACACAGGCTGAGCAGGATTCAGATCTACTTCTGAAACCACAGCCGAAGAGCTGTGAGGCACCAGTGCTACCTTCTTGGCCGCCCAAAAATTGTCTAAACGAAATGGTCGTATTATCTATTGTTGCTCTCATTCTGAAGAAGCTGTGACTGACTGGAGATCCATCTAGCAAACATGTCAGTTACTGTGCGGAGGTCTGGGAGGGGGTTGGGTCCAGCCTAAGGAAACCCACCAATCTCAAATCTCGGATATGACAGATCATCCCTCCACGATGGCTCTGGCTGTGGGCCTCCTGTACCCGTTACTATAGAAACGCGATCCGCCGTGCATCTCCGAAGCAGCCGGGGATCGGGAACAAGAGCTGTCATGTGGGTTATTCACAGCAAAGTTCACATGCTAATAAAGCGGCAGCCCGAAAACGAAGCGTATAAGCCAAGCCCGCAGACACAACAGCTGTCATGAATTTGGTGGAAAAAAGGTGCAACGCACTGCTTCACACCATTAACACAAAACTCTGCCTTATGAACTTTGTGCTGCGTTTCCTCCTTTTGTCCTTACGCCCCAGGAGCTGTCCAGAGCAGTCACCCAAGTAGTAAAAGCGTCGAGATCACGTTTGCACTCCTGCCTCAGATATCTGAACACCTGAGCAAAGCTGCCTTAGTCAGATGTGCACTGCGGTGTTAGGTTTCCAAAAGAAATCCACACAGTGAGAAAGACCAGCTGATCCACGAATCGACGGACGGTCACTTAGAGCCCCGGCGAGTGGGCAGTAAGAAGTCCACGCATTCCATAGGCCTTATTTCATAACTGATTCTTTTCCTGTGAGAAGTACTTCCTCCAGGTGTGTTTCCCACTACACAATGAACACAACCCAGGCTTGCCAGCAGAAATACACACGACGGAAGTGTAACGTTCCGAATCACACCTCAATTTACCCGTTCCAGCACATCGCACTTCAAGATTGTTTTCTTATCGTTTCATGTCCACCTTCACAGCCCAAAGTCCATGTCTTTCTTGCAGAATTCAGCGTCGTTCCGTGGGAAACAAAATGACCCAAATCATGCTGGAAGTAAACCTTCCCAATCCCACTAAAGACGCACTTGAAACGGGGTACACAGCCCTTCGGAAAGGGTCCTGAGGTTACAGTTACACTTGGTTCCTGTTCTTTAATCTGTTCAAAACGTAATCAGTTTTCACAGAACTACGGTCTGATAAAGGACATCTTACTCTCCAGAAACAATGGTGGACTCACTGTATCTCTATTTATTATTATTTATTTTTACTTTGTGCAACTCAGAGTTATTGTATACAGTGGACTGTATCACTTTAGACAGACAGACAGACAGACAGATAGATAGATAGATAGATGGATAGAAACTTGTGCCATTCCTTTTTCCCAAAGGAAATTACACAAGTTTCAGTACGTGGTTCTCAGTACAAGAGAGTAAGACATTCCCAAACACAAGAAAATACCCAAACATAACTGCACTCTTCACAGGAAATAAATGAAAGCGACTTTTTAACGTTATAAGCAACTTGCCACAGTTATGTATATCAGTCTATATCAGTATATTCTAATACAAGATAATTCTTTCCTCCTTTTAATAGAAAAAAGGAAGAATAAAAGGGGTTTAGTTTACCATGGTGATCATTTTTGCGGTCGTCAGAAAATTCACATTTTTGTTTTGAAGACATCCCACCATTCAGATGAGGTTCTGTGAAAAGGCTTCGCTTGTGTTTGCTTTGCTTTGTGTTAATAAAAAGTGATCCTTCAGAAAATGCTCACGTTTCCCCACAAACGGATTGTTTTATTACTATGCTCTGGTCACTCACACCATTGCTCACCTGCAGAGGATCTGGAGTCACTTGCAAGCACTGAACCTGGAGAAGAGAGACCCAAATAGCCCTGCTGAACGGCAGCCCTGTTATTTATAGCAGCAATTGAGCTGCAGACTAAATGGCATTAAATAGTCTTATGCAAATAATGAAGCCGGATATGCAAATACACGACACACCAACCTGTTAATTACAGGCCCAACCGAACATTCTCTACTTGCGTATGAGTAATTTTTATTGAACGTGGTAATCAGACCCCAGGTACATTACAGAATTTCCGTAATCCATTTGTTTTTCCTACCGTTTTGTTTGGTTGATTATTTGTCAGTTATGAATTTCTACCTATTTGTGTAATATATGTTTGAATTATGAAGCATCAAAGGGATATCTTAGTATGTTCTCCTTGGCCTGTTGGACTTCCTCTTCAGTGATAAAGAAAAGTGTATCAGGGTGGGGTGGTTGGGCAAGACAAAGCTACTTACAAAAAATTTTTTTACAGAAATTAATGGAAATCGTGTATATGATTCATAGTCTAGACATTTCGATGGACAGTTCACCACTTCAGTGTTCAGGAATGGGTGTATATGTTATAGTCAAATGTAAAAATATAGCCAGATATAATAATGATTTGAAAAACTATTAATCAATTCGTTTTATTGTAAACAATTACAGTGTATTTGAAATAACTGCGGTATTGCCTTTTAAATATTTATGATCTTTCAGTACCCATTGATAACAATGACACTGCGGGAATCGGCGACGCTCGGTCCGCATTAATGACCTTTCCTATTAGTTTGTGCTGGAGATTGTGCCCGATTGTAGGTGGCTTCACTTTTTCAGCCCCAGTTACTAGGAACATACGTGTTGTGCAATATAGGAACATATAAAATAATTTTAATCATAGTGTGTGAGTGATAGAAAGAGTGTGTTCCACTGATGTATGGATGAGTGACCCAGTGTAAGTAGTGTATCTAGCAGTGTAAGTCACCGTGGTGAATAAGGTGTGTGGGCTGGTAACACTACACAGAGTTCATTGGAAGTCGCGTTGGAGAAAAGCATCTGGTAAAAAAATAAATGTAAATGTATAAAGAAATGATGTGCCCATTGTATGAAGTGCAGTGATGACAAGTTATATCTAGTAACATAAGTGGCAAAAGATGAATGAATGAATGAATGAATGAATGAAAACGACGAGCCCTGGCCTGTTGTACTGAGCGCACCGAGGACATGGCTGTGCTTCTGCTGTCCAGCGTGTCCAAATGTGCTCAAGCTCACTTAGCGGTTCTAGCAGTCCCCGATGTGTCCAGCATACCCGGCCAGTATGTCCAGTCAGTGTGTCCCCCAGTGTTCTCAGTGCGTTCCGCGCGAGCTGCTGTAAGGCGTGCCTGCTGCACGGAGCTCTCATCGCGCACGCGTGATCCGCTCTGAGTCCACGAAACGCCTCTGGACGTCCGGTAGGTCGGCGGTCCGTGTCCGCGTCCGCGTCCGTGTCCACGGACCCCGCACTCGCACGGACCGAGCCGAGCGAGCGAGCCGAGAGAGCGAGAATCTGCGCTCCGCGCGCCCGCCGCGTCACCGCGATCTAGCTCTACTCGTTTGTGTTGGGGAGAGGGAAGGGGAGGCTCGCCTCGCGAGGCACGTCCAACCTGTGGCTGGTGCGCGCGCCCCGCAGCCGCGGGAACGCGCCGGACCCTCAGCCACCGACGCGCGGGCGGATTCTCGCCAGAAAAGGAGGCAGAGGCGCTAGAGGAGCACAGACGCGCACAGACAGACGCGCACACGCACACGCACACGCGCGCGGCAGAGTGGAGCGGACGTGCGCCGACATCGCTTCGTGGATGGCCCTGACATGGAGGAAGTTCCGTTCCAGAAGGTGCGGACCCGGCGGAGGAAGGGCCGCTGCCCCGGCGGAGCCCCAGTGAGCGCGATCGCGTGCGAGGACGAGTTCGACTGCAAGGAGCTGGAGGCGCTCTTCCAGAGCTACAACCTGAAGCTGGAGCAGACGGCCACCCTGAAGGCGCTCGGCGTGCTCATCCTCGCGGCGTCCACGCTCGCGGTGCTCGAGCTGGCGTCGGGTCCGAGCCTCACGGTGGCCAAGGGCTCGCACCCGGTGCACTGCGTGCTCTTCGCGTCGCTCTTCATCGTGACCAACGTGAAGTACCTGCAGGCGACGCAGCTGCAGCAGATCGTGCACCTCGGACTGCTCTTCAGCTTCACCTTCGCGCTGCTCTGCTGCCCGTTCTCGGCGAGCGCGCGCGGCACGGACGCGCCCGCAACGCCGGACCGCGGCGTGTGGCAGGTGATGCTGGTCACCTTCGTCGCGTACGCGCTGCTGCCGGTGCGGACACTGCTGGCCGTGCTCTTCGGCCTCATGGTGGCTGTGTCGCACCTCATCGTGACGGCCGCGTCGGGCACGGCCAGGAGACCCCGACTCTGGAGGGCGGTGAGTGTACGCGCGTGTGCGTTTGTACTTTCGCACTCCACTGTGTCCCTTCCTTCAGCGTAAACAACAACAACAACAACAACAATAATAATAATAAAACAGATGCAGAAGAGTCCAAAGACATGCTGTTCAGGTTCACCCATAGTGTGTGAGTGACAGAAAGAGTGTGTTCCACTGATGTATGGTTCAGTGACCCAGTGTAAGTAGTGTATCTAGCAGTGTAAGTCACCTTGGTGAATAAGGTGTGTGGGCTCATAACACTTACATACACTTCACTGGAAGTCGCGTTTGAGAAAAGCGTCTGTTAAATATATGTAAATGTAAATGTAATAATCAAGGTGGGAAGCACGGTGGCGCAGCGAGTTTGGCCGTGTTCTTCTATGTGGTGGGTCTGGGGTTCGAGTCCTACTTGTGGTGCCTTGCAATAGACTGGCGTCCCGTCTTGAGTGTGTCTCTCCCCATCCAGCTCTATGCCTTGTGGTGCTGGGTTATGCTCCAGCTTCCTGCGACCCTGCTTGGGACAAGCTCTGTGTGTGTGTGTGTGTGTGTGTGTGTGACGAGAAGAGCACGCCCCTTGTTTCAGCACCACAGCCCCGTGGAGAGCTCCTAGGCGTCCCGGAAAACTCTCGCTTTGTGAAACAACACAACATTAAATAACGATTCATATGTTACATCACATACAGAAGACTCGATTTAATTTTTTCTTTTTATTTGGATGAATTAATAATCTTGCTGATCCAAATTGTCATCAGCCTATTAGAGAAGCGACAGAACCATTCCCTTGAGTTGTGATCAGTTATTGATAATTAAACAAATATTATTATATAGAACTTTATTTAAAACCTGAACACACGTTACTAAAACAAAGCCTGAAATTCATATAATGTCATTAAAATATTTCAGTTACATTATATATAATTAGCAATAAGTAAATGTGAGTAAAATAGAGTCATGATAGGTACGTGGCTAAAGTCGAGATACCAGCAATAACAGTAATGCTACGCTGGAAACCGAGAAGTGTGTGTAAAAAGGGTGTAGTGATGTAAGTAAAGAGTGTGACTAGTGGGGCAGTAGGACAGTGCCCGTGTTTTCCCCCACGTTCTGAGAGCAAAGCCCCCCTGCAATGGCTGGGGGCTCAAAGAGAAGAGTATGGTGTTAGCGGCACTGGACATACCCACATCCCTTTCTTTTTCACACATTAAATGCGATTCAATACTTTCACTTAAACCCTGGGGCATTCTGTTTGTTCTGTTTAAGAAAGTACATAATTTAAAGTGATATTTAAAATGTGAGGGGGGTGCAGTGGCGCAGTGGGTTGGACCGGGTCTTGCTCTCTGGTGGGTCTGGGGTTCGAGTACCGCTTGGGGTGCCTTGCGACGGACTGGCGTCCCGTCCTGGGTGTGTCCCCTCCCCCTCCGGCCTTACGCCCTGTGTTGCCGGGTAGGCTCCGGTTCCCCGCGACCCCGTCTGGGACAAGCGGTTCAGGAAATGTGTGTGTGTATTTAAAATGTATGCCATCTTCCAATATTTCAGTAGTAGTATAAATATTATTATACTAATAGTACTATTTTTAATGTTTTTATTGTTTACATGAAACTATGCAGAAATATGTATAAAGCAATAGTAAATGTAACATTTAGTGCTTAATTCTTTCAAAACGCACTGTGACTCTGAATAAATAAATTCATTAAAGTTTAAGGAAAAGCAGATTGCGGTTTGATTAAATCAGTGTCAGGGAACCTATTAACTGGATCATCACTGAGCCTTCAAGCTCAACGGACTCATGGTGACCTAAAATCCACCATCTTCAGACCTAATGAGGTTAGATGACCATTCACTGGTGCAATTTGACCCTGAGTATCTTATTAGTACAGCTGGAGAGATGCCTTTTCGGGAGAGCGGTGGTGTCTTTGTATAGTGATGTGAAGAAGGAAGTCTGGCCTTTCAGCTCAACGGCATTGGGACATAACTACCCAACATCTAGTTTTCACTGAGCATTCGCTGTATAATGCTCAGCATGTCTAACATACTATTTTTTATTCATTTATCTGACACTGTTCTTCAGTGTAACTTACAACGTGAGGTTTGCACACTAATGTACAAACCTCACGTTGTAAGTTACACTGAAGAACAGTGGTATTCGAACCTGGATCCTTTGATCGCCAACCACTAACCTCCATGCCACCTTCTGCCCCATATCCTAGAGGAGAATGATAATGGTGCTCATCTGAGATCTGTTCCTTTCAGAAAAGTCACTGCCACAGAGGGCTCAGACAGAATCCACATTTTTCACCTCTTTAACACCTTTGAATTTATCTATTGATAAATAAGCTCAATTAGGGAAATAACACTCAATGACCGGGCTCAATAACAATGAAAACCTAGAGAGACACAGCAAATCCCAGGACCAGGAGTGAAGACCTGGAGACCAACATCTGATGAACTCTCCACTCCACCTGGTCCAACACAGAGGCCTCATCCCTGTACCGCATGAGACAAACTACAAGAAAATGACCTGCCAACCTATGTGATGCTGGAAACTGCTTGAATTAGGTTGCAGGATGGGACACTGCTCTGTTTCTTCAAAGAACTCTAATTTGATAAACTCAAGGGAGGTGCTGGAAAAAAAAATCCACACACAGTTTTTCAAAAATACTTTAGGTATCCTTTAGTGTAAAAACACAGAAGAAATTTATTGTTCATGAACTTAATGAACCTTTGGAATATAGAACAGTAAACTCTCCTAGAGTTTCTGGACTAGCAGCAGAGCTGAACATCAACCAACTATAATCTCACAAAAATTATCCACTCAGCAGCAGATGGCATAGTGGTTAGAGGCATCACCTTGCAACTGAAGCTCATGAGTTTGAATCTTTGGTCCTGTTACTTACCCAGAACTGATATTGTAAAAATTGCACAGCTGTATAAATGGGTAAATCATTACAAGCTGGTTAGTGTACAAAGCTAACATTGCAAGTAATCTTGGAAAAAACTTCCACACAAATTACTACATAACAATACTGATGAATCAATATGTGAAACCCAGAAGATTTCTTTGAATATTTGTCAGTGATGTTTCAGTACATCATCAGATCTGTTTGAAAGAAAAATCATTTTGCAGCTGAGCAGCTTGTTTATCCATAAATCATGAACAAGTGAAAAAATACATGTTTTCCATTTACTGTTTCATTGATGTTTTCTTCCTTACAATTAATGTGTATTATCTGAGCTGTGCAACAGGTCAATCTATAGGCAAACAAGGATTGGCAATTTTTTTCTGCCTATTTTATGTCTTGTTCTTAAATCATGACCCTCTACCATGCACATCTAATGGTAAAACAGTGCCTTTTACAGCTGCTTTATGCTACTTTTCTGCATTTACCTCAACCAGAGGTAGGAATAAACACTTGGTTAACTTGTGCAAGTAGGGGAACATAATTATGTTTCCACAGAACATCAGGATCTTCCCTGACTTTCAGTCTATTATCATAGGCCGTAAAGCCAGACATCTATAGTTGAACTAGAGCTTCTCATATAGAAAATGTCATTATATTTGTTTTAATATTGATTTATTTTAATTTAATTATAATTTATATTACAATTTAATATAGATTTCCCCTGACACAGCTGACAGGAGGATATTTCTTTTTGCAGCTGGTGGCCAACGTTGTTCTCTTCACGAGCGTTAACCTGTCTGGCCTGTTTGTTCGGATTCTGACCGAGAGGGCGCAGAGAAAGGCTTTCCTACAGGCCCGCAACTGCATCGAGGAAAGGCTGCGCATGGAGGATGAGAATGAGAAGCAGGTGTGACACACGTTTGTATACACATGCATGCCCATGCTTTACAGTGATTTGCGCCTTTATTCAGTTAATATTTCCAATGACACTACTGTAAACCCTAGACACATAATAGTTACATTTTCATACTTTTAGTTTCTTTAATAAAGCAGACTAACTTCCAGAATAAAATGTTACTTTTTGGTGACATGAGCAATTCACTGCTTTTGAGAGTAATACTAATTATTTAGATGACACTTTTCTTCAAGGTGACTTACAATGTGAGGTTTTCACAGTAAGCTACTTACACTGATTTGCCTATTATACACCTGGGTCATTTTTACTCTATTCAATTCAGAGTGAGTGCCCTGATCAAGAGCACTACAACAAGAGGGAGATTCAAACCGGGTTCACTGGTTGCAACAGAACAGCTCTTATCATTATAGCACATGCTGACATTTTCTCACAAGGTTAGGAACACACACACACACACACACACACACACACAGCTTCTTAGATCGTCTGACAACTAAAAACCTGAGTGTGAAGGCTGAGAGGGAGGGAACGAAAAGCACAGATTTGCCTGTCCCGTATTTTTTCACTCAGGAACGCCTCTTGATGAGCCTGCTCCCCAGGAACGTGGCCATGGAGATGAAGGAGGATTTCCTGAAACCTCCAGAGAGGATCTTCCACAAGATCTACATACAGAGGCATGACAACGTGAGGTAGGACAATGCGGTGAGGCCGTTTGAAGTTCTCAACGCTCTCCCACATGTTTGCTTCCCTTCATTTACTCATGAATGGATTTGCTCTTTTTAAGGGGCAGTTGTAGAGTTTTTCTTTTTGAAGCACTGATTAAAATGCAGGCTTCATTAAAATGCCCACCATCAAATCATTTCAAGCCACATCAGACTCCTCTGCATAACTACATGTATTAACATCTGTAAAACATATACAGAGATGTGTCACGTTTGTAAAGATATTCAAGCAGGCTCCCAATGCACAGGATGATTAAACACATGGGCTCTACTGAGCTTTGGAAGCTGAGCTGCAGGTTTTTAAGGCAGGACCTAGGACCCAAAGGTCAACAAGTTACCCCATCTGGTGTCAGGGTCCTGCATCTGCTGACATGTGTTGTTTGCACACAACCCTTGTGAATTTCAGTGGAACTTAGAGGAGAGTTTATTAGGGAGACTGATATATCTCTGCCTGCTGGTGGCATCGACAGCGTAAAGGGGACATCGCCGCCTGCCATTGCACCTGCACAATTTAGCTGTGTCACTGTGCGTTTGACCATATGATATGTCCGCGATGTCCGTGTTGCTGTGCGCCTTGTCGTGGCAGTTATTGTGGGCAGCATGGTGGCACAGTGAGTAGCGTTGCTGGCTCACAGCACCTGGGTGATACGAGAGGTCGTGGGTTTGGTCCCCGCTCAGTCTCTGTGGAGTTTGCATGTTCTCTCCGTGTCCGCGTGGGTTTCCTCTGGGTGCTCCGGTTTCCTCCCACAGTCCAAAGACATGCTGTTCAGGTTCACCTATAGTGTGTGAGTGACAGAGAGAGTGTGTTTCACTGATGTATGGATGAGTGACCCATTGTAAGTAGTGTACCTAGCAGTGTAAGTCACCACGGTGAATAAGGTGTGTAGGCTGATGACACAACATAGAGTTCACTGGAAGTCGCTTTGGAGGAAAGTGTCTGCTAAATAAATAAATGTAAATGCCGGTGGTCTCAAGGTCAACAATAACTGGCCTGTTTCCTGTCAAACCATTTGCAGAGTATGCATCTAACTCTGGGTTCTCTCAAGTAACTGTGTTTTACCACACTACAGATGCCATTCACAGCACTCTGTACTCAGACAGGCCACTGTGGCAGTCATCTGAACCTAGGCAAAGGATTAGTTATGGATTAGGATTAATTTAGGGAAACTCCTGTGAATTAAATTTGTACAGATGTCGTCTCAAGAAGTAAAATAAAACCATTCCTTCAGGAGCAGACCTTTGCCCCACGCATCTTACATCGATGCCCTTACAGCAACGCACAAGAATCATATTTATAATGTCATCCCAGATATTTGACATTGCTCCCAACATAAACAAGTATCTAACAGAAGGCCCATCAATAAACTGGCTCTCCCACCCATCATACACCTGGGGTTGGCCCCTTTCCTTAAGTGTTCCAACTAGGGGCTAACATGGGAATAGGAGGCCGGAGGCCCAGGTGTCACAATTTACATTGACACATTCATTTAGCTAACACTTTTCTCCAAAGTGACTTACAATGTTAACCTACTTACAATTATTTACCCATGAATAGAGCTGTATATTATATTTTTATGACAGCAGTTGTAAAATGTGCTCTTAAAGGGCCATGTGGATAAAACCCCATCAGAAAGTAGCCTGTGGGTTTTTGGAGGTCACTGCACATGTGTGGAAGAGCAAACTGCTCATGGCCATCGACTGCTGCATGTCGACCTTCGGATACCAGCTCTCTTCTGCCGTACCCAGGCCCTGTGCACTGTGTTTGATTGTAATGACTATTCTGGTAATTGCACGGAGGGCAATTATTCCCCCAAATTCAGGAACGATGATTCCAGTGTTCGTTTAATCAGAGCCGCTGCACTTTAATGAGCAATTATCATGTTGTTCCAAATGTCATTTCAAGCGGTGTAGATGCGGACCTGTCAGACCAGCTCTTTAAAAGTGTACAGTAATTGCCTTGTGCTGATACCCAGTAAGTTCAGGCACAGACAGACGGTGCTGTATACTTTACTCTTCCAGTGATACTCACTGGAAAGTACCTGTTCTGGAATGAGAATATTTAAAAGCATAATTAGCAATGAAGTCCCCCTGGATACCACTGCAGTGTTGCTCAGTGCTGGGTGTGTGAGTGACAGGGTCAAATTTAGAAGACCTGTTACACAGAAAACAATGAAACAGTGCTGGTTAACTCCCAGCAAAATGACTCCTATGGCAGGCAGTGATGGATTTTCTGGACATTTTTATACAATTCTCAAAAGATAAAATTAAGTAGATAATACACAACTGGAGGTAAAGAGACAGCAAAAGTACAAATGGTAAGGGTCAGGGTAAATGGTAAGAGTGTATCTCTTATGCTGGCCAGTGGTCAATGCATTAGTTAGTTGTCACCTTTCACTCAAAAGACCTAGGTTTAAATTCCTGCTCCTACTGCAGTACCCATAATCAAGGCTCTTATCCTGAATTGCTTAGGACAAATTATTCAGATGTATAAACAGGTAAATCAGAGTACATAGCTTAGTAGGCAAACCAAACAGTGCAAGTCACTTTGGGGGAAAAAGTCAACTGCATAAATAATAATGACACCGTGGTGATAAACACATATGGAACATGAAGGCCATAATTAATTAGGAATAGCAAGATAGCATCACAAATGGACAAACAGGTCTTTCTCTGGGACGTTTGCTTATGACATGTGGGGGACCACAGACAGAGACAAGTCAAATTATCACGTGTCTACCTGAAAAATCTTGTGAATTGCACTTTGTCACACATTTGTTGATACCTTTGATTCCATGGGAACCGATGAGGAAGGTGTCAAGATGATTTCACGCTCAACTGCTTAATCTCCCAACATCCCAGAAAAAAAAAACTCTTTTGGGTAGTTTCATCTCTTGGAAGGCATCTTTGCACACAATGTTCATACGCTGCACACATACACAGGAAAAAAGTTATAATGCAAAAAGTTATAAAGTATTTTCTGGTTACAGATGGCTTTCAATTAAATTCTTCACAGTAAATTGAATTTATGACACCTAATTAGTTTGACATCTGTGATATGACAAAATGGCATTTAGCGCATCCTTCCCCAAGTCTGTCGGATCCAAACATCAGGGACGTAATTTTTCCACTTTCGAATGCCGGAACCGTTCCCAAAAATGTCGAATGCAGCAACACGTCAAGATATCCGGCAAATATTTGTGTTTGAATGAAATAATGTTGGCGATTTTAAAAATACTGCATTTCCCTTTGCAGCATCTTGTTTGCGGACATCGTGGGATTCACGAGCCTGGCATCACAGTGCACCGCTCAGGAGCTCGTCAAGCTGCTAAACGAACTCTTCGGGAAATTCGACGAGCTTGCCACGGTGAGTCACCGCTTTGCTCCTTTCGTGTTGTGCCTTGAACCCAGGAGTGAGTTTATTACACCGGCACTGACAGGCTGGGGCTTTTTGGTTTTGCCTGCTGCTCAAGTGTGTGGGGGATACGATTACTGTGTCTCATCTGGGTGGGATTTCCAGCTCAGGTTTTTGGCCTGTTCCTGGACCCATTACACTGCCTCATTGCTTGTAGATGGTCAGAACAGTGCTACAGTGCTCTGGAACAGTGCTCTGGAGCTACAGCCATCATTATGTACATATCTCTTATGTCTTCATATCATTCATTCTCCAGACACAATTATTGACTTTGTGAGAGACGGACAACCGATGGCAGGATTGTGGAGACAGTTGAAAAAATCCAAATGGATCCAAGATACTTTGTAAAAATCCAGTAACTTGACCCTCTCCCAGTGGAATCAAGAGAATGATTATTAGTGCTTCAGTGAAACCGGTCAGTGAAAGTTCAGGAGATCTATAAGTCAGGGTGTGAAATGATATATGAAGTGGGCCAATTCCAGCATTCAAAGACCACAGAGTCACCGACTGATTCATAGCAGGAAGAAGGATGGGGTCATGTGATTTTTAGCATTAATACTAACCTACATAAAGCTGCCAGCTGGTGAGCTGGTGAAAAAAAAAAATTCCAGGGAGGTCCCCCACTATGCAAAAGACGACCTCCTCTAGAGGATGTTTCCTTGACAAAAATGTACTCCATTATAGCCTCCATTACCCTCTGACGCACTAACGTTCACTTGAAATAAATTGTTGCTCATCACTTTCGCACCAACAGCACAAGCCAGAGTACATTTTTTCTCTGATGATTTCAGTGTTTCACGCTGCAATTGGCTGTTCCGTTTCCTGGAGCAGTCGCTAACTTTCAGTTTCACTTATCAGCTCTTTATATTTCACTTATTGACTACTCATTTGCTACTTACATCCATACATCCATTTTCAGTAAATGCCTAGTAAATCCCTAGTTCAGGGTTGTGGTCAAAAGGAGCCGGTCCCAGAAAGTATATGTTATGATGCTGGGTGCATTGTGGACAGGACACATGTCAACCACAAGGCAATCACACGGACTCATTCACTCAGGCACTAAGGCAACTGAGTTTCACTTTAGACTGTGGCAAGAAACCAGAGCTCCTGGAGGAAACTCACATGAAAATTTTTGGTGCAGACGTTTCATTACCAATCAAGGTCAGCTCACAGAAAATGAAAACGGAGGAAAAGGGAGGAGTGTGTATATACAGGCCTTTTTTGGTTTGTGTGGCATTTGTATTTTAGTTATGTTGGTTAGATTGTTGCTCTTACTTCATTACTTTTTCTGAGAGTGATTACAGTCTCTTCATCCACAATCGGAGAACTTAGACAGACTCATTTTTTCCAGAGCCACTGAGTCTTAAACAGACTTTGCTCACACTGACTGCCAGTCACTAGACTGGGGTAACTGATGGTGTGGCAGTGAGTGCTGCTGTCTTTGGCTCACAAGGTTACAGGTTTAAATCCCACCTCCTGCTGCAGTACTCTGGAGCAAGGTTCTTACCCCAAAAATGTTCCAGTAAAAATTAGCCAGCTGAGTAAATGTATTATTATTGGTACCTTAATGTCACTTTGGAGAAAAGCAAAAATGTAATTAGCGGACATAGTTTAGGGAGAGCTTTTCATGAGGGAAGGTCTCCTGCCCCTGGTTCTGGAAGTGTGCAGTGGACTGGGCACCTGTTTGTGATGTAATGCCGTGGCTGTAGGGGGACCCTGCCATTCTTACCATTAGTCCTTCATGTCACTCAGCCAGCTGGCACAGTTTAGGAGAGCATCAAGAACACAATGTCTCTGCCTCCTGTCATCTCCGTGTCTGTGCCTCATCCCTTAGCACAGGCGCCATTTTGCCCCGTCTCCCAATCAGCCATTCACAACGGCCTTCTTGTGACCGCTCCACAGCGTCCACGAGGCCGCCTCTCTCTCAGAGCACTAAATGGCTACAGAAAGTATTTGTTTGGGTGTGCACATCCTCAATAAGACAAGGCCATCCATCAAAATGGCTCTCCGATATTTTTAACAGGTTGTTGTATCTCAGGCCTTCTCACCCCAAATGTCTCCAGTTTATTCCTAACCCTTTTACCTTTATTAACTTAGCGCCACTTCTGAGTGCTCTGTGGTTACAGTTCTATGGACAGCCTGGTCTCCAATATCTTTGAAAACCACATATTTGTATTGATTTTTCCCAGGAATGTGGAAACTCTTGGCTCAAACTGTCATACACAGAAATGATTCTTTCATATCTGTTTAGAATACATTTGAATAATATAGGCCACAATAGACTCCAGCTTGCAATGGAAAGGATTCCATACTGCATATGTTCATATTTATTCAGTGTTGTTCTCATGAAAAAGCTCTTAAAGCCTGGCAGATATCAAATTGATCCATTATCAAGACTAAAAATAGAACTCTTGTTTCCTTCCTTAGTTCAGAGCTGCTCTTGTCTACTAACACATTGCTTGTTTTCTCACTCCTTTCTGCGGTGGAGTGTGGTCTGCTTTCTGACATCTTACACTCTTGTGTATTTGATTTCTAACCTGCCACTGTTTGCCATGTTCACCTCCTCATTGAGCTGTTTTTATTTTCTGTGAGCTTTTTAGACCTCTCATCCTGCCCTGTTAGTTACTTCCACTAAAAATATTCATCTCCTGCTTCCAAAGTAGTTGGTAGATAGGCCTTGTTGTGGAGGCGGTAAAGGGGTTGCGGTGGTGCGATGGTGCGGTAGCGTGGCAGGTTTGGCCAGGGCCTGGTCTCTAGTGGGTCTGGGGTTCAAGTCCTGCTTGGGGTGCCTTGCAACGGACTGGCGTCCTGTCCTGGGTGTGTCCCCTCCAGCCTTGCACCCTGTGTTGCCTGGGTTAGGTTCCAGCTCGCCACGACCCTGCTTGGGGCAAGTGGTTTCAGCCTTTCTGTGTACATGTATCCAGGACATTAGACACAGGATGACCCTGAGGAAGCACAGTAATCCTTTTATCGTCTTCCGTGCATGCGATAAAGTGAGACTGAGACAGGAAGACATTCTTGGTCTGCTCACCTATTTGTATTTGCACATAAACTTTTCAGAGGAGTGTTTTCCTTGCTAGGGGTGCGGTGGCGCAGCGGGTTTGGCTAGTTTTGGTTCTCCGGTGGGTCTGGGGTTCGAGCCCTGCTTGGGGTGCCTTACGACGGTCTGGTGTCCTGTCCTGGGTGTGTCCCCTCCCCCTTCAACCTTATGCCCTGTGTTGCCAGGTTAGGCTCCAGTTCACCGTGACCCTGCTCAGGAGCAATTTCAGACAGTGTGTGTTTTCCTCACTGATTATTACTAGAGTAATATATAAAATAACTGAAAGACCCTAACAAGTTTTTGGATTGAACTGCAGCGGAGTCATGCATCAGCACTTAGTTAAATCATTAAAAAAACCCTCCTTCCACCTGCCATGCTTTCTGTATGGCTGTTTTAAGTACAGTATGTTTGCATCTTGTCGTTTTTGTGTTTGTGCACACATCTATGTAAGCTTGCCACATAGTAGCAAAGCTCTCATAATCTACTTTATGCTAAATCCAACCCAAGACCTGTGAGCAAAGGTCCGAAAGAACACCACACAGTGTAATTCCTTTTGGGACAATGCTATGACTAGGGATCCCACATAACAAAGAGCACGGACTATGCATTTCCTCCTTCCAAGCTTTCCAAGCAGAACAGCGTTTTAATTATTGATTATCGCCCTGCTTCATCTCTGCATCTGAGGGAGACTTGAAGAAGCTGTGTTTTGCTTCATATTATACACATAGGAGTTATGAATATTAGCCCATGTTGCAGTGTAGTTGACACATGAGTAGTGGCCAATGTACTATGGTGAAGCAGAATGTGCTCTCTTCCCTCACCCCTCACTCTGACAGGCTTCTGAAGATGGGGGTTTGGAGTGAATGGGTTTTGGCTGCTCCAGCACTCAGAGGCTGTAAAGAGAATGTGGCTTTGTGTCTTTAGGACAGCTGGAGTGGAACACTGTCCAGATCTCTGTGGTGGGAAAGCAAGACGAGGCAACATATACACACAGAGTGCCACAGAGAGCCCTGCTGTGTTTACTTCTTCCGGTGCCCTCATGTATTAATTCTAAATGTGATTTCATGAGGAAAATGAAAATTTATGACGTTCAAAGGCACACACCAAGGTCTAGTCTCTGAAAAACCTTGGTGGTAGAAAAGTCCTCTTTGTGCCCGTGAGAAGAAGCCCCTGAGAAAACAGAAAAATGGAGACAAAAGACACCAAGAGAAAAGAACAAATGCATTTTTCTTACTGTTGATTTGTCTGAGAACATGTCAATAAAGCAACAGACATCTGTATCGATACCCTAACCAGCAGACGGTGCTCTCATCATCGTGATATCTTCCTGCTTTTCTGCTCTTTTCCAGCAGTATGTGACTGTCGGCTAAGTACCGCCACATAAACAGAGGAATTTAGCACCGTCTAATTGAGATTTATGCCTTGTCATGTTTGTTAGTCACACTGGAACAGCTTGAGCCATCAAAAGAAATTCATTTAGGCGAACAGGAGCACAGTGGCAGGTTGAAGCGATTTAATTTCCACTGTGACATGTGTCTTTTTGTGTGATGCTCCATATCACTCTTGCACTCACCACGTCAACGTCACTTATAATCTCCATGCTAATCAGACACTTCAGCAATACATTTTCTGATGCTTATCTCTGGAGTGGATTTATCACACAGTATGCACCAAACTGAAACAATAATGGAAATAAAGCAGTGAAAAAAATGTGTCTCCTAGTTAATCACATGGAAAGAGTTGAAAGAGTGTGTGTGCCGCACTGAAAACACTGCAATCCATCTTCTCTCCATGTGGCTGTTACGTATCTCCTACGACAAATACTCTTCTTTTTATTTAGAGAAATACACTGTGACTATGAACTGGACTAGTAACATGCCTTGTCATTCATTCATTGATGTAAAACATATCTAGATGTTGCTCCAGGTCTTTGTAACATGACAAAGGGCAGCTTTCATGGCTTCATAATTATATACCATGAGTGCTGCTCATATAATCACACACACACACACACACACACACACACACACACACACACACACACACACACACACAGTCTGAAACCACTTGTCCCAAGTGGGGTCGCAGTGAACCAGAGCTTAACCCGACAACACAGGGCGCAAGGCTGGAGGGGGTGGGAACACACCCAGGATGGGACGCTAGTCCATTGCAGGGCACCCCAAACAGGACTCAAACTCCAGACCCACTATAGAGCGGGATCCAACCAAGCCTGCCATGCCACCGCACCCACTATGCTCATATAATTCTGTATTTAATTAAAAAAATAAATTGTTATTCCAAATGTGGGCTTGATAAGTATCAGATTAGCAATAGTTTGCTACAAAAACCAATTTTCATGGAAAAAATAACAAATTGTGCAACTATATTTGCTACAATGCTTTTGTGACAAATCAACAAATATTTCTATCATCACAGTCCCTTTTAACTGAGTTTGAATTATGGCCCATGAGGAGATATAACAATTATAAAAGGAAATTGAAGACTGAGAATTCAAGAAATAGTAGTTGTTATTACATTGCCAACACAATCCAATTTTGCAGAATGATGAAACTGCTTTAAGTGCTCACAGAAGCTACTAAATAGAAAGTTATGGAGGAAACAGCCGATACAATCTCAGCTAAGTAGAAAAGTTCCCAAGTGATATTATCTTCCTGGTAACCATTCAACAATGTGTGCCTTCAGAAAGCAGTGAAAGACTCACTGTTGGCAGCATAGATGGTGACTTTAGCTCAGCCAAACAAAGAGGCGTCAGGTTTCGGAATAAGTGCTTAGGTTTCTACAGGACTAGGGTAAGGAGGGGCAGGCAGACTAGAAGCTGAACCAGCAGCAACAACATAGAAAGGGGGAAGGTCGAGACATGTGGCAATACCATCCTTCCCTGGAGTGAGGGACCATAGGGTCAAGGGCACAAAGGGACCCTAGTGCAGCTCTGGACTCGTGCATAGCATGGAGAGACAAAGAGAATGCAGTCCAAAACATGACAGAAGAATATGCACGCTATACAGAAAGGTATTGAACAAACAGGAAGAGTGCTGAGCATTGCTGATATGTGCAACAGCTATAGGTGGATAGAGGAGAATAAGGTAAAGATCTGGAGCATACATGCAAAAACAATGTAAGAACAACCACAAATTATGATAGCCATAGTTGAGTCAACTTGAGACAGCAGGTGACAAAATGGTTAGAGCTGTTACCTGCCACTTAAAGATCCCAGGTCCAAATGAACTTCCTGCTGTAGTACCCTTGAGGAAGGTACTTTGTACTAATGTACTAATGTACTCTGAATTGGTACATTAAAAATTACCCAGCTGTATAAACTGATAAATCACTTAGTAGATTAGTATACAAACCACACACTGTAAGTCACCTTGGGCAAAGTTAAGTTAGATAAAAAATAATCAATGATAATTCTTGTGATTAGAAAAATAGTCAGTTTTTGTAGGAAAGCACATTTCGCTCACACTATAAGGTTACGTAGTTTGGATAATACATTGCGGGTAAATTATCAGCTAGTCATGTTTGCCGTGATATAGAAACAGTCCATGCAGTACCTGATCTGGAATGGGACCTGTAAGAATGGAAGCTGAGTGACCTGAGAGATTAACCCTATTTAGATTAAATAAGGTAAGGAGCAGTCACTGACCAATAGGGAGGACGCACAACATCAGGTTAAGACAGTCAAAGCCTGACCATCTTTAGCACCCTCAAGTAACAACTGACGTCAGAAGGCTGCCTAGAAGTTGCCTGAGTTTGCATGAACACAGCCAGCATGTGAAGTGCTACTTTTGGAGCTGCTGTGGACCTAAATCTGTAAATCATCATTTCCTTAGGAGGCCTGGTACTGAACCTTAAGACGTCAACATTTAGGTCTATCTCTAGCTAGTATGCTTGTAATCTATTGAGTCCAGAGGTGTCTCGATGTTCTACACTTTAGGAAGGATACAAATTTTTGCCATTTAAATCGATTGTTTAAAATAGATGGTTGGAGAGACGATGAAACATTGACCTGCTCTTCTAGCATGGGTGGCTAAGACAATGCCAACAGAATGAGAGTTGAAGAAAAGCAGAAAAACTGTTTTCTGAAGTGCTCTCGACTCATTAGAACCTTTCAAGGAACCTGAAAACTGTTGTTATTCTTTTTTATCGCGCACCTTACTTGTACTGAACTGCTGCTCCTGGTGCTGCACTGAATTGTACGTGGTTATACCTAAACATGCACAAAATACATTTGTGTTGGTAAACATATTGAAATGCGGTACAAAATTATAAGACTATAAAATGACTCGGGGGGTGCGGTGGCGCAGTGGGTTGGCCCACAGTCCTGCTCTCCAGTGGGTCTGGGGTTCAAGTCCCGCTTGGGGTGCCTTGCGGCGGACTGGCGTCCCGTCCTGGGTATGTTCCCTTCCCCCTCCGGCCTTACGCCCTGTGTTGCCGGGTAGGCTCCGGTTCCCCGTGACCCCGTATGGGACAAGCGGTTCTGAAAATGTGTGTGTGTGTGTGTGTATAAAATGACTCAGTGAGTTAGGAATCTTACTATCTTGTAGTAAAATCCTCCCCATCAGAATAATCCGTTTCACCCATTTACTGAAAATGCACAGAAGAAAAACCTGCCAAATTGGAGTCAAGAGGTTCATTCTCAGGAACATTTTTGTCTGACAGGAGAATCACTGCAGACGCATCAAGATCCTGGGGGACTGTTACTACTGCGTGTCGGGCCTGACGCAGCCCAAGACAGACCACGCCCACTGCTGTGTAGAGATGGGCCTCGACATGATTGACACCATCACGTGAGTGCCAGCAATCTACGTACTTAACCTGAAGTGATACAGTAAAAATTACTCTGCTGCATGAACGAGCAAATCATTATAAGTAGCTTAGCATACAAACTTAACATTGGAAGTCACCTTGCAGAAAAGAGTTAAATAACCTTTAATAATACTGTCTCGAGACACCATACTGATGGCTCAGCTGCCACTGCACAAAACGCGTGCCAGAGTTAGTTGTCCTGTATCATTGTCCACTCGATTTCAGTTTGTGACAGAAAGCAGGACTGATGAGGCGAGTGAGCTTCTGGCCCCTATCCTACAGAAAAAACACAAAGTACTGGACAGATGTTGCTGCCTATCATCCAGGTGTCAACACATTCTCTTCTCCAAAGAGCAGTACCTAGATTTCCATCAATGACAGAGCCAGATGTAGGACCTCTGAAAGCATGATTTTGCTACACTGATCCTATCAGAGCAGAAAGGAATGAGTCCGAACAATATTCTTCTTGCAGTCTCCCAGTATCCAGACCCACAGTGTAAATATTGTTGTGGCAAAGCAAAGAGGGAGAAGAGGGAGCCTGCCCATCTCTGTCACGTAGTGTCTTGCTATTTTTCTTTTTCTGTATTTCTATTACAGTGTCCAAGCTTGACAAATTGCAACAGATCCAGCACATTTGTTCGGGAACACTAAAAAGGTTAATTATGAAAACACAACTTAGTCATCAGTAAGAATTTGTCCAATTTGGCAAGGTAAAAGCAATGGAAGAATTCCCTATTTGTATTTGAGCAAAGGACAATGTGTCTCAAGGAGATGTATGAACAACAACCAAGAATCAAAAAACCTCAAAAGAGAGAGATGACAAAAATAAATAGCCTACAGAAGGCAGGCATTCGTCCTTAGTTCTAGCACACAGTCTGCTACATGTGCAGCGCTCTCATTATCAATATAGTTATCCCACAGGCACCTATAAGTACACTTATTTATAGTAGATAAATGCATAACAGGCTGACTGATCATGTGCAATATTTGCAGTTTCACTGTAAGAGCTATGTGAGGTTGTAATCACTCAACAGAAATGGAAGTTTACACCAGGCTGGAATGACGGATGTTTTCACTTAAGCAGCAAGATAACAACTAACATCAATAATTGTGAATTTTTTGCTTGTATTTGTAAACAGAGCAAAAGAAAAGTATTGTGGCATTCTGACAAATACTGCCTTCTTTAGAAGGCTGCTCTTCAAGGCACAGACTAAGGTTGAACTACAACGCCCTCTCAACAGGGAATTTCCATCCAAAATCCTTTCAGCATTCAGAAAACTAGCCCTAAGTGTGTCACTGACTCAGGAGCACATAGGAGCAGTCGATGTCCTGCCAGCCCTCTGACGTATGTAGCCTTGCTCACCTTGGTCCTGTCAACTACCTTGAGTCCTACAGAACTTGCTTAAAATATGTGACTGTCATGCAAAGCGTGTAGTGAAAACATGACATGAAATACAATTTTTACAGACGAAATGTTCGTCTTGTTAAACCACCCATGATTTGGCTGCTGGAAATGTTAAAAAATGTCCATATCGTTGGGCATTTCGCTTTCTCTCGAATTAGACGCCACTAAACATCACTCTATATTAAGATAGCAGCCGAACGGAATCAAACACCTCCCTTAGACTCCTCTGTGTGAAGTCTGAGTTGACATTTTCAAGACAGTACCTGAAAGTAAACCGAAACATCAGAGTAAGGAAAAATGAGCAGAGTGTTTGGCAGGCATAAAGAGCAAAGCTCTGGGGATCATTTAATCTGCTTCACTGTTGAATACAGTCCAACATGACTTGTTTGAGTGCAGAAGGTGAGTCCTGTGCAATTCGGACACCAAATCGTTACTATGAAAATATAAAGACTGCATAAAATAAAATATGAAAACTGCATAAACTAAAAAACTGCAACGTGGAAAATGCAGCAGAAACGTAGCAGAAATCTGACTGTATTTTAAAATAATTACTTTTATATTTATTTTTCATGATGGTAGGTTGACTTTTTGACCTCTAATCACTGCTGCTGGTTATTAAGTACAAACTGCGCTTATCTCTGCCTAGGAAAAATCCTTTTTTACAGGGTTATTAGAAAAATCCCTTACTTTTTTCACCACAGCCTGCCTTTTGCTCACAAATTTGCATATAGAAAGTGAAAGGCAGTCCACAGTGAAATCTTTTAAGTCCCATACATCACCAACTCTGTTCCTCTTCTCCTCATTAAAGCCAGTGAATTGTTTCAAAAAAACTTGCTGACCAAGCTTTCTGTTTTGAATAAAAGAATCAGCTGAATGACACACACACACACACACACACACACACACACACACACACACACACACACAGAAACTGCTTGTCCCAAGTTGGGTCGCAGCAAGCTGGAGCCCGACCCAGCAACACAGGGCACAAGGCTGGAGGGGGAGGGGACACATCTAGGATGGGACACCAGTCCATCACAAAGCACCCCAAGCAGGACTCAAACTCGAGACCCACCAGAGAGTGGGACCCAGTCAAACCCTCTGCGCCACCACGCTCCCCTTAGCTAAATTAATAAAATTCAAATGCAAAGTAAAAGTTGTGAACTCCTATGACAATTTTAACTAAGGACTGATTTTGAGGAGATGGACTGAAGAGAGCTCAAAGAAGGTCATGTATAGATTTCATACAAGCAGGGAATTCTGACATACACACCACCATTACAGAGATGTGTTTATTCCTTGAATTGGCAAGAACTTTTCTGCAGAGCGACACAAGCACAGTGTGGTTCCTACAGGTGGTTTGTAGGCGGCTTCCTCGCCATAAGAGGTTTGTCTGCTCCAGGTCTGTAGCGGAGGCTACGGAGGTGGATCTCAACATGCGGGTGGGCCTGCACACGGGCCGGGTCCTCTGTGGGGTTCTCGGTCTTCGCAAGTGGCAGTACGATGTCTGGTCCAATGATGTGACGCTGGCCAATGTGATGGAAGCCGGGGGACTACCCGGGTAAGCCTGTGTCTCAGCCATCCAAGTTCCTCACCTTCCATAGAAGGATCAATTCCTAGCTTTGTGAATTGACATCCTTGCCATGTTCTACTGAAACGTGTCTTATGACCAGCTTATGCATTTTGGTATTCACGCACCCCAAAGGATGCTTACGCAGCTGGCAGCTATTAACAGTAGACATACATCTCTTCATGTCTCTGCCCTGCAGGAAAGTACACATTACCCGAGCCACTCTGGAGTGCCTGAACGGAGATTACGAGGTAGAACCAGGCTACGGCCATGAAAGAAATGCCTTCCTGCAGAAGCACGACATTGAAACATTCTTCATTGTGCCATCCCACCGACGGAAGGTGAGACAGTTTGTGTGGTGTGGAGAGTAAGTAAGTATGGCCAGAGATTATTCTAGCATATGGTATCTATGAGGTGAGAGAGAAAGAGTGGAATGTCGTCCTTTGTGACCGTTTTATATGGGTCTTGCTTGTACATTAAACAGGTAGCAGCTTTCAAAGATCAGAGGGCCTTTTGCCTTCTGTTGCACTACAGCTTATGTGAATGCATTAGAGGAAGCAGCGGAAGAACATGTCCCTGCCAATTTATCACAGCCGTAGCTCCCACATCACTGATACATCTGGTTGCAGAGAAGACCATTTATTTTATGTTCAGATACTAACATATCTTAATAAAATGTAATATGCGAAAATTACACAATTTTTTCATCTGAAGGCTATTTTAATTCCACCATATTCAGTTCTTGGCTATAAATTTCATCAGGTATACCAATCAAGTGAGATAACACATCTAACCCCTTACGTGTTCACAGGAAAGGAACAGCAAAAGGCTGTTAATAGCTTATGTTATTCACACAGTGACACTGCTCTCTTCCTTTACTTTTTATAATGCTCATAAGGACATTAAACTGAGTGATATTTTAAGAGGTGATTTATACAAAATGACACATTTTACTCTTCCATTGTTTTTAAAACTTTGTAAATTGAGCTGATAAAATTCAGTGCGGCTTTTAGTGGTTAAGAAAAATGTGAAAGTTGGAAAACTGGAGCCATAAGTGAGAAACTATGACAAGCCTTTTAATCATGCTTTCCACGTGACTATAGTAAGCATGTTTTTCAGTAGAGCTGAAGTTACAGACTCCCCCTGTGTCTCAGAGTTTGGAGATGGGGAGGAGGTGTTGTTTGAGACGGCTGAGGTGTGAATGTTCCTCTGATGCACCCCCCCACTTCCTGGCGAAAAGCTTCCAATCTGCACTGTGGGCGTTACAAGTGTGCTCCAAGGCTGTAGTATCATCAGCTTTATAAAAAAAAAACACTCAAATGAAGGCATTTTTACCATTTCTGTTAGAAGTACCTTTAACCCAAACATTTCACCTATTTATAACAGAATATTTAATAGATAGGGGGTGCGGTGGCGCAGTGGGTTGGACCACAGTCCTGCTGTCCAGTGGGTCTGGGGTTCAAGTCCCGCTTGGGGTGCCTTGCGACGGACTGGCGTCCTGTCCTGGGTGTGTCCCCTCCCCCTCTGGCCTTACGCCCCTGTGTTCCCGGGTAGGCTCCGGTTCCCCGTGACCCCGTATGGGACAAGCGGTTCTGAAAATGTGTGTGTGTGTGTGTGTGTATTTAATAGATATGGGGGGTGCAGTGGGTTGGACCACAGTCCTGCTCTCCGGTGGGTCTGGGGTTTGAGTCCCGCTTGGGGTGCCTTGCGACGGACTGGCGTCCTGTCCTGGGTGTGTCCCCTCCCCCTCCGGCCTTACGCCCTGTGTTACCGGGTAGGCTCCGGTTCCCCGCGACCCCGTATGGGACAAGCGGTTCTGAAAATGTGTGTGTGTGTGTGTGTGTGTGTGTGTGTGTATTTAATAGATCCAACTCAAATGTATTTATCCATAGTACAACAGCTGTTAAGCAGTTTAGAACCTGGGGCCTTAACTGGCAAATGGTCACATGGTCAGTTCCTTAGGGGTCAGCAGGATCATGGATTTGCAGCCAGTCGGCAGTTCAGTCCTGACTGCCAGCTCCTGTTATAATTCCCTTGAAAGAAGTACTCACCTTAAATTGCTTCAGCTGTATGAATGGGTCAAAATCTTTAAGATGGTTTGCATAAAAATCTAAGTTAAGAAACAAATGCATAATAATAATAATAATAATAATAATAATAATAATTGCAATTATTTTTCAGTATAGCCAGGCTCCAAGCAGCAGCACGCTTAATTCTAAGAGTTTGGTATCATATGTACCCAGTGCCTATTTCTCCACGTTATTTGCAGAAAATAATCTGGTCACCCCATGAGGCACATTTTGTTTTTAATATTTCTGTTGTTGTTTTGTCATTGACAGATATTTCCAGGATTAATACTCTCTGATATCAAACCTGCCAAAAAAATGAAATTCAAAACCGTGTGCTACTTACTGGTGCAGCTCATGCACTGCCGGAAGATGTTCAAAGCAGAGATCCCCTTCTCCAACGTCATGACCTGTGAGGACGGTGATAAGGTAAGCTGCCCATCTACAGGGGGTGCTGCTGTCATAAACTTGCAGAATGTACGTTTTATCATACATCCTGACCTCTTTTGAATAAGCATGCACAATAGGAATAATCATATAAGCAATGACTTGAAATGGCCTAATTTCACTTGTAGATTTAAATCTGACCCCTCCTTCTCATCGCTGGCAGCCTTGTAAGAACTTTGCTGTCAGCAGGCTGGAAGGAGGAGAAGTGATATCATCAGCCAGCTGCTGTCTTCTTCAAGCTTAGTCAAAAGGACAACAAAACAATGTAAATCACTGTACACCAAGAGGTGTCAGAGTGGTGATGAGCCAAAAAAGAAAAAAAAAAAAAAAAATCAATTTTAAATTAGCTCAATTTACTGTAAGCATCTCTACAGGTGTTAAAATACTGATGTGTATGTATTATGACTTCATTTTTAGGTTGAAATAATTCAGCAAAATGAGCTGAATATGTCATTGCTGAATATTACAAGATATTTCCCCAAAACTACTCCAATAATAAAAAACTAGCTTTATAAATTAGTGAATAATTGTAGGTAACTTAACATTGTAAGTCTCTTTGGAGAAAAGTGACAGATAAATGATAAATAATGTTAATGAAGCTTAGTTTCCAATACTCAAATTATTTCTGAAGCTGTTTCTGGCAGGGAAGTAGGGCAAACAAAACCCCGTTAAAACTGATGGTTCACAGCTTTGCAGCTACACAAAACTTGAACTGTGAGATAGAAAAACTGAGGAGCGAGCAGCGTCAAAGTGGCCAGAAATGTGCCATGAGAGACACTTACAGTGCCCTGTATGTATGAGTTTTCTGTCAGTCCACTGAGCACTGCTATAAGGCAAATGGCTCGCTGGTCTGTTGAAGAAGTACAAGCTCTCTTTCTATTTTGAGCAACCCCTACGTGATCCTTCAGAAATAAGGTGCAAATGCAAAATCCCGACAGACTGGTTGATGTGCTACTTTTATAATTCTCCGTAAACATCTTGTAATCTGGAAAAGGCTATATTAATTTAAGAATAACTGACAGGTTTGCTGCGGTTTAAAAAACACTTGCATCCCTCCAGGATTAAATCTGAGTTTATTTGTACTTTTGTACCCATTTCCCTCCTCAGTGAAAAATTCAGGAGTTCAATAAGGAAAAAGCGCTAGAAATTGCCACTGACTACTTATTTGTCACTTCATTTCTCAAGCTGGGGGTTGTGGGGTAAAATATATTTGTGGGATGTCAGCGTAATTTAGTCTGCTGTTGCTTGTTCTTTAGAAGTTGGTGATTCACACCGCTGTTCTATTACAGCAGTAAAGGCCTGTCCATGTCATCCCCCCTTTCATCACTTTGCTTTGTTGGTGGGATTCACTGCACAACATGCTCCTTTCAATGAAGAGCTTTTCCAGGAACGCCTGCCCAATACACGGGAAACCTTGTGCTTTTTCAGCTTCTGAACTATGGCACAACAGTCTGAAGTCTCACTTCCAAGAAAGTCATTAGTCTCATTCTCTGCAAGTTACTGCCAGAAAACCAATCCTGAAGAAAGCCGAAAACCCTTTTCAGTTTTCAAAAAAGAAAAAAATAAATAAAACTGGCAGTTTAAATGTTTTCATTGTAAATGACCCATTCCATTTATGAGCTTGTGAAGCATTGTTCGCTGATCTGGTCAAGTTCCCTCTGCTGGGTGATGCCTTACTTAGTGCTGCCTTCTCCCTACAGAGAAGAGCGCTCCGCACCGCTCCAGAGAAACTGCGAAATCGCACTTCCTTCTCTGCTAACCTCACCCAAAGTACGCCTGGCACACGTGTCAACCGCTACATCGGCCGCCTCATTGAAGCACGCCAGACCGAGTCGGAGATGGCTGACCTGTACTTCCTCACGCTGATGTACAAGCAGGCTGAGAGAGAGCAGAGAGTAAGGACCTCCGAGATGAGTCACTTGATCTCGTTTAAACTTTTCTGCCCCATCTGGGCCTGGGTAGACTATGTGCCTACGAGGTCACTTTAGCACACATTAATCAATTATATCATCTTAAGTTTCCCTGCAGCAATTACCCACTGTAGTGATGCCAGGCCTCATCCTGGTTCATTCTTCGAGGGGGTGAGTGCTGCTTTGCTTAATTTGCAGTGGTATCCTAACTGATTCTCTCCAATGTCACTCCCAACTCCCATTCCACCTTTTGCAGTATCATCAGGTTCACGACGAGTATTTCACCGGTGCTGTGGTCCTCTCGCTGGTCCTCGCTGCTCTATTTGGACTGGTATACCTTCTGATGATTCCACAGTGCGTACAGCCCTCTCTGTTTCTTTCTCATGGCGATGCTCAGAGCACTGCATTGTCTGTGGCCCCCACTAACCCTGACCCTCTCTGCTTCTCCTCAGGGGCACTGTAGTACTGGTCCTCCTGGTGTTCTGCATTTGCTTTCTTGCTGCTTCTGTCATGTACCTGCACATCACTAGAGCACAGGTAATGTCTGTCTCTCTCTCATCTTCATTACATTCCTTTGCCGGCTTCCCAACTAACACTTTCCACAAGTAATCTGTTGATTTGCTGATGTAAACGATAATAGCCTAATGAGCTTTAAGACACTTTTCAGACCACCAGGGTGTACAGAGCCTTTGTACTTCTACTTCTGTGTCATGTTTTTCATCGTTCCAGTGTTATGCAGCTAAACAAAGCGGCACATGACTCAAAAGACAATGACTACTGCTTGTTTGCCAAAGCAACATATAAAGTATTGCTCATACTTTAGTGTATTTTACACATTCATGGGTTTATTCTGACCAAGTGGTGGTTTCGCCAATTATGTTCACTTTTTCTTTGCCTGAAAGGCTTGAATTTTCCTTCTGCTTTTAATTCAATTCATTTTCATAGAGCGCTCTTCTAACACAATCACACAGAGTTCTGAACAAAGGATTAGAGGCATAATACCAATAAGTGGCTATACATTAAATTACTACAATAACAAACAACTTCGATATCTTCTGTCCCCATCCACTCTCCCACAGTGTTTCCCAGGATGCCTCACCATTCAGATCAGAACTGCTCTGTGCGTGTTCATAGTGCTCTTAATCTACTCCGTGGCCCAGGCATGCGTGGTAAGTCCACCCCTCACATGACACAAGCCTCTTGCTGCAGCTCCAAAATGTGCAAAAGGAAGTTTAAAAATATATACATGTGTCAGGTTTAAGTAATTTATAATCAAAAAGGCAAGCTGTAGCCAAGGCAAATATACCACATACAACGCCTACACTGAGATCAATATTTTGCCATTTCTTTTATGGCTGTGTCAATGCTGCACTCATGCCCGTTAACCAAATTATTCTTCAGTACAGCCTGACCTGCCAATTCCTCATGTATAAAATGTTTAGAGTGTATGCTAAGTCTGAACGTACAGTAACATCCCAAAAACACATGCAACTTGAGACTCCAGAAAACATTTGAGCAAGCAGTACACCGATAAATCTGCAGCGGCAGTTTCTTCAGAAGACCTGAAGTTTACATATGGTTAGGCAACTTTCACAGGTTTTAAAAACCTCAGCTTAGATTTGCACCTAGGATCAAATTTGTTGAAGCAAAACAATAATAATAATGTATGAGCAAACCCCTTAGAGTCCACATGCAAACTTGTAAAGCTTGTGTGTGCTTATTGCTTTTATTCTTTTAGGATAAAATACAAAAACTATCACGTGCTTATTTTGTGATATACTACTCTGTTAGTTTATTACTTCAAACTACATGAATGCAGTTTTCTTCTTTAAAATTTTGGTTGCTTCAATGTTCATGTTCAGCTGTATGAAAAATCATTGTGAAAATGAAATGACTCTCCAGCGTGCATATGTCTGTGAGCACCTATTCATGTTGACAGCGCATTTGCATTTCCCCCTCACGCACAGGTGGGCTGTATGCCAGGGCTGTGGGGTGGGAGATTCTCCAGCTCCATCCTCATCATCGACTCAGACGGGGTCAACAGGACCATGGAGGAGTTGCCGTGCGAAAGTGCTCACTATGCCTTCCTCTTTTGTGTGGTGGGCACACTCACTGTTGCCCTTTTCCTGCGGGTCTCTTGGTTGCCAAAAATCCTCCTGCTCCTCATCCTCTGTGTCTTGTACATCACGATTTTTGAGATCAGTGGCTTCCGGAAATCAGTGGGGTAAAACTGCCTGAAACATTTCTTTAAGCACTCAGTTTCAAAGTACTTTCATAATATTGTTATTCTTTATTCATCTGGTGTCATTCACTGAGGCTACTTACAATGTGAGGTTTGTACTCAAAATTATTTGCCCACTTAGACAGCAGGATAATTTTTATTGTATCAGTTCAGGGTGTGTTTATATGTAATATTAGGGTATTTACTGTATCAATTCAGGGTAAGTACCTTGATCAAGAATACTACTACATCGACAGGGAGATTGAAACCTGGGACCTTCCGTCTGCAAGGTGAAGGCTCTAACCACTACGCTACCTGCTGCCCCCCATAGTAAATACAACTGAAACTCATATGCAACAGCAAAGGCTTTTCACTGGACAAAGGCCCGGTTTTCTTGAAATACAAACAATACATAATATATATGTTCTTAAAAGCCAAAGCGATTTGTTTATAAGTAAATTTAGACTGTAATGTTCAGCTTCCGAATTTCGTGAGAATTTGACCGAAGTCTGGGGTGTCAGCACAGGTGCAAACGAAATATGTGAGCAAAGAGCTTTCACAGACCTGGTGTGCAGGAGTGTCCGTCTGCTTACAGGGGCGGTACATTCTATATCCGCGGATACGAGCCCATCTTGGCCATCCTGCTGTTTGTCAGCGCCTTGGCACTCCACTCCCGCCAGCTGGACCTGAAGCTGCGGCTGGACTACCTCTGGGCTGCACAGGTGAGAATTCTGGATTAATCATACACCATCAGCCAACATATCAACTCCTATTGCCTGTGTAAGGACATTTATACATGTATAGAACGAGTATGTTAGGCACTGGTAGCATGAGCTGCTGCTTCAAAATATTAAGCCAGCAGTCTGGGAATAAAGTAATGTACTGGGTTATCCTTTGGCATCTGTGGTGAACATTAACTTTAGTTTTGAGTTAAATCCCTATTTAGTAATCCCAACTGCTGTTGGTCAAAGTTGTTACTTGTGGGTTGCACTGCTGTTCGAAGCAATCATTGTGATGAGGAGCATGCCGAATCCAGCTGCGGCAGCCACCCTGCTCCCTCTGCAACTGTGCCACTTCTATATTTGGAGAGCTGTGAAGTCACAGGCATTGGACTCTAACAGCCATGGAAATTTCTCACTTTGTCCAGTTAGCAACTAGCGAACCTTGATCCCAAGGTTCCAGGAAGTAGACAGTACAGTATATTGTAGTTGTGCAATGGAGTAACTCTTTTGATGTTCCCCTGCAGTCTGTATTGACTTTATAGGGGGTTTGTTATGTTTCTGTGTGACCCTGTTACATCAAACGTTAGGCTGTGAATGCTGCATGCCCTTTTTACCTCTTTTATACACTTTTGCTGGCAGGAAGATCATTGGCTCTAAGAGGGGCTTAACATAAGGGGGAATGTGGGTGAGGGTGCATAATCTCTACTTTCAGAAAAAAATGCTTTTTGGGCCCACATTTTTTTAAAATAGGTAATTCCCATACAATATCTATCCCAGAAAATTTTTAATATGACAATTACACCCAAAAGTTTAAAAGTATCCTTGCTAGGATGTGTTTGCCTTTGGTTTATCTTGGGGAGTCTCCACTGTAACTCTCTTACTGCACTGAAGATTTTTCAAAGTACTGCACAGAGGCGAAGTGGAGATGTTTGCATGTTCCTCCTGATTACAAGGTGTCACAGTCTGCCCCACACCAAAGGTGGCAGAGTGCCACGAAAGGCCTGTGAAGATGAAAGCCTGCTTCGAGAGTGGAAGTCCGGCCTTCTCAGGGTGTATGAAAGAGCTGCCAAAACAGTCAGCTCCGTGACTGCTGAAATGCACCTTCCCCGAGGAGTCTCACTAGAAAACCTGGACCAGAGATAACTTTTTTCTGTTGTTGACATTTCCTGAAAGGTGTCAGAGATCATCCTGAGTACATTATACAATCCTTTTCACACTGGCCTAAAACAACTTTCTAAGCATTTAGTCAAAAGAGGTTTAAAAATTCCCATGCACTATATTTCTTGATGCACAAACTGTCATGTTTTTGTGAAGCCTTAATTTTAACCATACTATAGTATTCAGAAATGAAATTCAAAATAAATTTCTCAAATGGGGGCGTGGTGGTGCAGTGGGTTGGACCGGGTCCTGCTCTCCGGTGGGTCTGGGGTTCGAGTCCCGCTTGGGGTGCCTGGCGACAGACTGGCGTCCCGTCCTGGGTGTGTCCCCTCCAGCCTTACGCCCTGAGTTGCCGGGTTAGGCTCCGGTTCCCCGCGACCCCGTATGGGACAAACGGTTCAGAAAGTGTGTGTGAGTTTCTCAAATCTACTCCCATATACAATATCACACACACACACATTTTCAGAACCGCTTGTCCCATACAGGGCGTAAGGCCGGAGGGGGAGGGGACACACCCAGGACGGGACGCCAGTCCGTCGCAAGGCACCCCAAGCGGGACTCGAACCCCAGACCCACCAGAGAGCAGGACCGTGCCCCCTATATACAATATCCCCTTCTATTTTACTGCCATCTGGTGGTAACAAAGAAAAGACACTAGAATGTCACTTTTTTTTTCTTTTGTTTGTGGTTTTCAAACTTCACAAGTTTGAAATTGCCTATCAGTCCTAGTTATATTATGGAGTTGAAAGTTAAGCCCCTAAAGCTCAAAACTGCAACTGCAATTCCCATGTGCATCTCAGTGTACCCCCCCCAACACACACACACACACACACACACACACACACACACACACACACACAATTTAAAGCCTTTTGACTTGTTTATATTTTCCTGAGTATATTTCAGGGAATTCCAGTGAGTGCCCCAAAAGAATGGTTATGGAAAAAACTTATGAGAACCTCTGAAAGCATTTACCAAAACTGGGCAATATGTGACGGTTTTGAACATCATCTGGGCACACTGCAGGATGCTTAGATTCAGTGTATTCACCTCACATTGTAAAAATAAACTTATTAAAATGTGCTTCCAACTCTATGCAACAGAATAGTTATTATCAATGTTTCTTAATGAGGTTTGCACCCCTGACAAGATGCAGGGAGGAACACATAATCTAGACTTTCACATAGTAGCAACAGTTCCTCTTTCTTGTATTTGCAGGTTAAACCAAATGCTTCCCAAGTGATAACTTCTCAATAAAATGCACTGATTTTTTTTTTTTTTTCCAGGCAGAAGAAGAGAGAGACGGCATGGAAAAAGTTAAACTTGATAATAAAAGAATCCTGTTTAACCTCTTGCCCGCTCACGTTGCACAGCACTTTCTTCTGTCCAACCCCAGGAATATGGTGAGGCCAGCAAGAGTGTGATCCTAGACAGTTGTTTCAGCTTTACCTTGTTTTGAAATGATGGTGTTAACATGACCCCAGGGTTTATCCACAGTTGTGGCTTGGTGACACTGACTGTTTGGACCTGGACTTCAGTGACAACTGTTCTCCATTTCTGTATGGCAAGGGAACTGACATTTAACAAGCGTTCCACAATGTCTTTGGGCTTGTGCCACACTGAATCACTTAATGGGAAATGCTCACCCTGGGAATGGGAATGAATGAATTATATATATATATATATAAAAAAATTTTTAAAGCCCATAGGACATTTTGGATGTCCGAATAAGCTGTGACAGCTTTATGAAACTTGCTTCTGATGTTAGTAAACTAGAGCTTGCAAACAAAAAACAGACAGCTCTGAAGTGTCAATACAACACTTTGGTTGAGTTCATACTGACACATATTCAGTAAAACCCGCTATATGGCTACAGAATCAGAGAAGCATTCTTCATAATGCTTAGAATAAGTAATATTGTGTGTAACAACCAGCACTGTGCCTTCACCCTTAAAGGCCCTGTCCTGTGACTATATTCAGCTGCAGCTTCCAGCTTTCTTTTGCTCCACATATCAAATTGTCAAACCTCATCAGGTGAAACTATAAAATGTGACTTCTTCTTTTCCAGGACCTGTACTACCAGTCATATGCTCAAGTGGGGGTGCTTTTTGCCTCCATTCCAAATTTCAATGACTTTTACATTGAGCTGGATGGCAACAACATGGGTGTGGAGTGCCTCCGTCTTCTGAATGAGATCATTGCAGACTTTGATGAGGTGAGCTCTTCACATATCAGAAGAAGCTGATGCAGAAGCAACAAAATTACAGTTATAATTCAAATTATACAATGTCTGCAAGCTGTGATTTCTGTATAAATGCATGTGAATAAGAGGTTTATAAGGAATACAAATTTTTTATTTGCTCAAAGGTTTGTAAAAGCACAGCTTGTGGTTTTCAGGAAAAAGTGGAAAAGTTGGTTTAGCACAGGGTCTTCCTGTTCATTCACTGGTTTGTCTGCCTGATCACCGAGCACTTATATCAAATCTGTAAAAAAATGTGTTACAAATGTTAGAGTAAGACTACGGTATTGTCATGTCTCAGCTATTTTTGGAGACAAGATACTGCCCTCAAGTTGAAACATGCTCCAGTCCAATCCACTCTAGTGAACTTTGTAGTGTGTGGGCTGCACTTCTGCCACAAGACATTAGATTGTGATAAACGGTGTTTTTTTAACTCCTTCAGCTCATGGACAAAGAATGTTACAAGGACATTGAGAAGATAAAGACGATTGGGAGCACCTACATGGCAGCTGTGGGTCTGGTGCCCACCATTGGAAAGAAGGTGGGTTCCAGGGAAAAACACATTTTTCGTGTGTGTGCCAAAATGCTGGCATGCAGTGGTGTATGGCATTTTTTCTCTTAAAAAGCATAAAGTAAAAGACCAGCAGGCATGGCAAAAATATCTGCCCCTATATGAAGCTAATATTTATCCAGCCCCAGAAGTGTCTTGAGTTTTTATCATTTTCATTATCATATTAACGGATGGTGCATTGGGTAGTGCTGGTGCCTCAGAGCACATGGGCTGTGCAATCAAGAGAAGGTTTGATGCCTGTTCAGTCTGGGTGTAGTCTGCATGTTCTCCCCATTTTTCCTAGGACCCTGATAATTCTCTAGACTGCTGCAAACCAGTCTTGGGCTAGTGGTTACTACAGTTAGTGAATGCAGTATGTTAATTCTGCATATCTCTAATTAGTATCCACAACCAAAGCTATTTCTAGCATCAGATAAGACATTCCGCACAAACTAACTCTTATTGTTTATAGTCACGTCTTTTAAACTGTAAATTTTTTCTTCTCTTTCCTTTAAAAAAATTTCAGACCAAAAAGTCTATTTCGTCTCACTTAAGCACAGTGGCTGATTTTGCCATTGAGATGTTTGATGTCCTGGATGAAATTAACTACCAGTCATACAATGACTTTGTCTTGAGAGTGGGTAAGTGTTTGTCTTGCCAGCCAGTGCCATGTGCCTTCTATCCAATCACCTGCTTGCAGCTGAAAGAGACATACATCATAATATGCTTTGCAGTTTTTTCAGTTTTATATAATAAATAGTCTTTATAACATATCTAGCTTTCAGTGCCTTGTTGCAAGCTGTGATCTCTTCCATTCCATTTCCAGTACTGTAATTAGAGAAGCTGTTGATATGTAAATTTATATCTAGAGGTGACATGTCTCAGTACCATATTTACAATTTCAGCTGCATGCCAATTCTTTACTGAATTCAAAAAGCAGTTTTCCTGACAAAAAACAAATCACATCCAACCTCCCTTACATCAAATCAGAATCTATAGTTTTGCTTCTCTTACAGGCATTAATGTCGGTCCAGTGGTGGCAGGTGTCATTGGAGCCCGGAGGCCCCAGTATGACATCTGGGGAAACACAGTCAACGTAGCCAGCCGGATGGACAGCACAGGCGTACCAGGGAAAATACAGGTCTTTATTATGTCAGACATGTATTCCTGACAAAAGCTTTGAGAGTTTTGACTATGAAATATGGCAGCTTCAGCATTGCTTCATCGGTATACCCTGAACATCAGAAAGTAACACCCGGATTTATTTTTAAGTTTACTGTTATACCACAAAGAAATCAGTGCTATAAGCTCCAGCATGTTTCCCATCATTACTACATTACAGGCATCCCTCAATTTAAAGAAATTAATCTGTTCATGAAAATGCTGCAGATATTAAAATTTCAGACACTCAAGGAAAATGTCCCATTATTTTGAACGAGGCAAAATAATATTTTCCCAGCCCATACAAAAACCCCAAACATCAGTGGAACACTGTAAAAACACCTGTATAACTATCAACCCATGATTTCAGCACAATAAAAAACACCTACATTTAAACACTTGCTGCTCCAGAGTAATTTCCACTTTTCTTTTTAACTGATCAGTTCTCTGCAGGACAAGCAATATACCAAGCAGGGATCCACTAAACATGTTACATTTATTGTGAACAACTTTATGAAACTGCACAGCGCTGCAAAAATGTGTATACACAACCTGAAAAACTGTCAGCTAAACCTTTTTTACTAATTGCTCTGCAATCATTCAATTACGTAACACATCCAATATGACCAACAGTGGAATTTCATACATTTCCCATAATGCTCAACTCAAAGCAACACTCACATTCCTAACACACCAACACAGAGATCTTGCTGCAGACATATCAACTACAAAGCAAAAGCCAAGAGTCGTTTATCTGAAACTTAGGACAAAGTGTTTGTAAATCAAGGAATGCCTGCATTTCCATTTACATGTATTCATTTAGCTGACAAATTTATAATTATTTAGAATGTTAGTAGTTAAAAGGAAGAACTATTACTACATGAAAATTTAAAAAGCTGATATACAAAGGGATATAACCAGTGGTTCATTAGTGGCCAAGGTTACAATCCTACAACAGTCATCTGTGGCACGGACATTTATGGTGGGAGAATTTAGAGAATGTGAAAAAATTTAAAACCAGTCTTTAATTTAACCTTTACTTCCTCAAAATTGCTGTCCTTACAGCCGCAGCTTTAATTTTCTGAGCTCCAAATGAAGTGGAGCTCATTTAAGTGATATGCACCTTCATTAGTCACATGGTGGTTCAAGGGACTGTAGAACAACAAACATATGAGGGTAACAGAAAGGTTGTTTGAAATATTCATTTTTCTTTGTGTCTCCTACAGGTCACAGAGGATGTGTACCGCACACTCAAGGTCAGCTACGACCTGGTGTGCCGGGGCAAGGTCAGCGTTAAGGGCAAAGGTGAGATGCTGACATACTTCCTGGAGGGGAAGTCACAGGGCTCTGACACGCTTGGACGGTCGGCCAGCCTGAGCCACAGTCTTCACCCCTGTGGCCGGGCCAATGCACAGGCTCGACTGGGGGCCAGCTGCCCTTCTGTGTCATCTGTAGCCAGCTTCACAGTGCGAGCCGGCATTGGGACCATACAGACCGGCCCAGTAAACAGCACCACCCCGGGGCTCTACCTTCCCTCCGCTGCAAGGCCAACTGCTGACAAGGACTGAGCCCAGTAAGAGGAATGGCATCTCCAACTCTGCCTGTAAACTCACCAGAAGGTCTTAGGCTACCGCACAACCAAGGATCCCTACACTCCAACCAAAGAGAATGTTGGGTTCTTTTATTAATGTAATACAAAACTGCTACACGTGAAAGGGGTTACAAGGGCTTACAGCCTTTGGCTGGAAGACTGCCCTAACAGAAAAGGGAAAAGCATTTTTGTAAACATCTTCCACTTTGACACAACAATACTGGATGGCAAAGACGCACTTTTTTGAATATCTGTGTCGACAGCCAGCATGCATATTAACGCTTCGTCCAGGGAATGAAACATTATATTTACAGAACTAAGCAATGCCGTTGACATAACTTTCACTGCCGAAGGTAGAAACATGTCTTCCGTTTAAGCAATGATGTTCAACAGATCTTGCATTTTTGATATGACCCAAAATGTTGAAATTCTATATGAAAGCTCTATGCTGCATTTTGCAAGTTTTTAAGTTTGGTCAAATGTTTTGGTCGACTTATGGAACATATTTCATGAATTTGGTTATATTTTTTCTTCGGAAGAGAGTAATCAATCTCACAATGCTTCAAAGAAAATGCAAAATTCTTTACAAGTAAATACGCTATTAATATTCATCAGTCATCCCATTCCAGTGGTTTTGCTTTTTAATCTTTTCCCATTTATGCCAAGACTTTATATTTTCAGGTCTACAAAGTGTTTTTGATACAGATGAAGATATTATGGTTGTGTCAGATATCTTTTTTGTACAAGTGTGTGCATGTTTAATGCTGAATTATAATGTAATAGCACAACTGTCTTTGGTAGCACATAGTCCTTTGGGTGGTTAAATTGGCTTTGACCTTACTGGTTCTCTGCTCTTATGAAGAGGGGTGTGGAAAACTTGAATGCTATGAGGAGAGAAATGTTTAATACTGTCCCTGCTTTGGACCCATTGCAACGGTATGTCTTAGGCATTTAAGGGTCAAAAGTCAGCTTAACAGCACTTAACCCACAGTCATGCCTTAGAATATACTCTTGAGAAAGTATCACATCATCACAAATAAAAGGAATGAATTTACTTGCTTGTCATAATATTTGTAAACTGATAAATCATTACCAGGCAAACTAAAATTTGCATAATGTAACAGCTAAAAAAAGGAAACTGCTCATTGTAGCAACAAATTTTCCTGCAAAGCTTTACTTGTACTTGCTTTAGATCTGAGAAAATTTAAGTTACAGCAGATATACAGGCAGTATGCCAACAAGACATGTTTATCTTAAGGAGGGGAATCATCTTATTAGGTGACATATAGAAGCTGGTGTTTCTTATTCTTTAGCTCAATATTTTTCTTAGAAGTTTAAGATGTTTTTTTCTGACCTTTAAACCTAATCATCTAATATTTTAACACAGTTGCTTTGCTGCATAATGTGGACGTTGCACACAGGTTATAGGCAAGACAGTAATCAAATCTCATAAGTGTTGAACCCATGACCTTGAAGGCAGTCAGATCCTGGAAATGTTCTGTTGTTTTCCACCCCCTTCCACATAGAGGATGGCTGTGTGTGGGCGGCCATGCTGACAGAAACACCATGGTCTGCAGCCAGGGCTTTGAAGTGAAGGTCAGACCAAAAGGGGGTTGGAAGAAGCAAAAAAGTAGGCACAACAGAAAGGGAACATTTGTTAACCTAAAGCACGATGCCCTCAATAGGTCAGATGGGCTTTATGAGGACCCTGATTAATGCTCAACCATGCACTGTTACAAAACTATATAAACATAACACATGAAGTAACTGACCACATCTGCTATGTCTAAGGGGTAAGGTGGTCCGGGCTGTGTTTTTTGTTTCGTATGTTATTTTCTTATGATGCAATGTGTGCTTGGTGCATGCTGCTTGCTTCCGTGATCTTTACCAGTCCTGTTTACTAGACATGTGAACGCTGAAGAGGGAGGAGAATTCATTGGCAGGCCAATAGTCAAACATCCGCCAATACTCGAGGATATCCACAGTAAACCGTACTCATCTAGTGGCTAGAACCTCTCATTATGACACTAAGTGACCCGACAGATCTGCTTATAAGTGTAGCAGTCCTTCAGATAGTAAGTAAAATCTGGTTTGTCAGACAAAGTGTTCCCCCACTTGTTGCCTGGCTTATTTAATTGCTCTGATAATGAATTACATCATTTTGAAACAATCTGTATAGATAAGGAATTAAGTACAGTATATATTGCCTTATTTTAAATGTAAAGTGATTTAAAAAATTGCCTTTTAGATATCATTTTATTATGCAGAATTAATTTTGTAAATACATTAAGCTATATATGATGGATTATTTAAATTGTAAAGATGAAGTTGATTAAAGTAATACAAGGTTTTGTAATCAATATATTATTGTTGTAAAACAGTAAATATATACAGATATGGTTTGATTCACCCAGTTTTTGCAGCTCTAAGGCCTTGATACCGAATGATTTTTTTATCTGTTATGTTCAGGAATTAAAATATGACATCATTGCTGAAAAATTATTAATAATGGATCCTTGTTAGATCTGATCATTTATACAGGAATTTAAATTGAATTAACATTCAAAATAGCCATAGTCATTTAACTGCCTTTTAATGTTTATATTTTGTTTTTAGATAAAATTTTAGAAGTATAATAAAATGTTGCCAACACAATACAACTCACAGTCAGAGGTATTTCCTTTGTTTAAAATGAGTAGCAATAAGCTATCTAGAAGAACTGTACCTGGTGCGATAGTAGGGCATTGGGTTACTGACACATGAGCTAATGTTATATTGTCCTGTAAGAAATATCATAATAAATTCTTTATAACATTATGGCATGCAAAAACCTCCTGTCTGTGTTTTTGTGCCAGAGAGGTCTACTATTGCTCATTTCAGTTTAAGTTAATCCGCTCACCTCAGTCACCTCCACTACACCCTGAACTAATTTCAGTTGGTGACTGTGCAACAGTGCAGTTAACACAGCAGTGTAGCACTGCTCCTGCTATTTTCAGTCAGTCTTAAAACAACCTGCACTGTTTTCAAATTTGGAAAAACTAGTTACAACAAGGCCGTTAACAGAGCAAAACCTTCATAGGACTTGTTACGGGCTGCTCAGGTCTCTGGGTACAGGCCTTTAGTAAACAACACAGATGTTTAGCTACAAGGATGACATCGCTGCCAAAGTTAAAGCTGGATATGTAATTCCTAAAAAAGTATATTGGTTAGTAAAGGGGAACGTAGCTTACTTTCCATAAGTTCCATATCAGGATCCATTACAAAATGTACTGCACTACAAAGTCCCAGCAAAGCAGCCAAAAGATATAGTAAGATAAGATATATAAAAAGTTTAGAACCACATCCCCAGAGAGGAAAAACTGCATTCCTGTACATAAACTTTTTGTATTTGTTATTGTTATACTCAATCAATAAATCTCTTATCTATCACAAAGGTGTGCTGAGTGATCATGTGCTAATGTAAAATGCAAGACTAATTTAATAATACAGGTAGATCAGTAACTTTGTCTGGTTTTGGGATCTTTTAGACCATCATACAAACCATTTGTGTGCATTCCCTTAAAAAAAAAAAAAATTCTAAACCCTGCAAAGAAATTCACATTTAAAACCCCCCTGCATCAGGAGAAAATCATACTTCAACTGAAAAAATGATAAAAGAGTACAGTGTTATTTCCCACAAATAACATCACCAACTCTGAAGATGTGTGTACCCTTCAGAGAAAGGTGCAGGGTAGAATGAGTCCCTTATAAAACAACAAAGCTTCAATCTGTCGACAAACTCACTGACTCTGTACACTGTCTGAACTGCTTGTCCCATACGGGGTCGCGGTGAGCCACAGCCTTAACCCGGCAACACAGGGCGCAAGGCTGGAGGGGACACACCCAGGACGGGACACCACTCCATCGCAAGGCACCCCAAGCGGGACTCGAAACCCAGACCCACCAGAGAGCAGGACCTGGTTCAACCTACTGCACCTCCACTGACTCTGTATAAAAGCTTTAAAATGTTTAAGCTCTAGCAGTACAAGTAATTTGTACCAGAACTCAGTCCTGGAATGACAGTTACAGAATGAAGCCGGTCAGTCCTGTGAACACTGTGCATTTTTAGACACAACTTTGTGGCTGTTTTCCCCAAATCTAATTCCAGAACAGTTGTTGGAAGAGAAAGCAAAAAAAAAAAAAAACCTTATCACTCTGCTTTTGTGTAAATTGTAAACACAATGCAGGAATTTGCCAATTCCTTTGGAAGGAAGCCAAAGTTTTTAAAACATCTACTTGTGAGTTTCCCTGCACAGCAGCATGATAAACAAATGGCAGTGTTGCCCAGTCAAGCATGAAACGCATTGTAATCTGATCAAGAATGACTGGATACAGGCGAGGATGTCATTCCTCAACAGAAAGACAAAGTCTGCAATTACTGACAAATGCTATACAGCCTCAAGCCAATTAGCTGTGGGTTAATTTAGCCATGTAATTGCCAACATTACTATGTAAAGAACAAAAAACTTCAAAGCTCCTTTTTCCACAGTATTTCAGCAACACAAATCTCAAAGTCAGCTTTATCAGGTCAGTAAAATATCTCAATATATTATGGGTGAAGTGTACGGCTTTAAGCTAAATATGTTTTCTTTAAAAAAAATTTGCCAAAACATCATATATTCAGACATTTCAAACATTCCAACTGAGGCAAACAACCTAAACAAACAGATGTATATCTAATAAACTCAAAGGGAAATTTGTACTACAGTACCTGTGAAAAGTGAGTACACTTGCTGCAAAATAGTTTTTCTTCACAGTCAGCATTTTGTTAACACATTTAAGCAGAAAATCAGTCAACATGTCTCCCAGCTTTTCTCCAGCAGTTCCCAGAGATGCTTTCCTTTTATTCTCCTGTTCAGTTTGTTGACCAAATGTAATGAAACTTCTTACTGGTTTATGATGTTTAAAACTTGTTTATGATGTGAAAATTATGAGTTGACTGAATTGAGTTTTTTTGGTGAAAGAAGATCTGAGCAAAGCAATTGACAATTCCTGTGCTGTAGTAACACAAGGAATGGGCAAGATGTCATCAGCTGTAACTGGTTTACCAAGTTTTTTTTTTTTTTTTTTCATAAATGCACAGAGAGCCCTTAAAATTTGGTTATGGTAATAATCCCCACTCAGCTGTTGTAATATTCCTAAATTGAGCTCTCTATAAATCAAAGGAAAAAATGTTGCACTTTTAGAAGCACCACCCAATATGCTGCCTGACTAATTACTGGCATTATAGAAACATGCTGTAAAACAGTAATTGCAGGGTCAACACATGTTGCAAGCAAAAATCCAAATTAGTGGTAAGAATATGACATTAACCAAAGTAGTTTCAGGTGGATGTTAAACTGGCCTCTCTAGTAATGCAAACTACTGCAGTAATCATGCATTACCAAAAATAGATTTTCACACCTTGTCTGTTCTCAAGTAAAGGTTTAATCCTAAACTGTATTATACTATAGTAATAATCTGTTAACTATAGTAAAAGGTGTGTTTTTCCACAAAAGCAAAGTTAGTTGATCAGTACATTTGCAATGTTTTGGTTATTTTTTTCCTCACTCTAGCTAAATAAAAGAAAATGTAAAGTTACAACTAATTCCATTAATGAATCAATCCTATAGTTGAATGAAAACCTGCATAAACTTTAGTGCTCAAAATCTGGTACAATTACTAGATTATAGACACAGCCAATCACAATTATAGAAAGAGCCTAGCCTGGACAGCAATAGCAGAAGAGGAGGAATTGCAATCCATGAAGGCCACATCTTAGTATTTCTACCTTAGAGGTCATGTGTTGACAGTTACTGAGTGCCTTTTTCAAGTAGACCATTGAACACTTGTTTAACAAAACACATGCTATGGCCCTGGAGGACAGAAATATAAGCAATATTCTAAATTAAGTAATCTTCTATAAACATATAACTTCTAATTCTGAATGAACAAATCCGAGAGAAATTGCTGTGCAGTGACCTTAAGCGCTGTGTCTAAGCAGTCATCCCATGCCAGCATGCTCTTTTTTTCTTTCCCCAGAAACAAGTCCTGACGCAACAAAAAAATGGAGTACCTGGATACCATTGAGGAGTGTGAGGAGCTAGAAGATGAGTCTTTTCTCCTTGTGGTGCGCCGGCCACACAGGAGTTCTCATTCTCTGGTGAAACAAAGTACACCTGCTGTGCCAGATGAGTCACACTTCACTGTCTCCAGCGACTTCTCACAACCTTTCAGGTCAAAGTGGACATCTCTTGGACAGGAGACCTGTGAGCAGCTGCCCTCTCTGGAAAAGATAGGCAATTCTACAAGTAACCACCGTGGATCTTCTCCTTTTGATTCTCCAAAGCTCCTTCCATTAGAATCAAAAGACAGCAACGACAGAGAAGACAGGACACTAGTGCACCGCACTGCGACATTGGCTGAAGGTGACTCACCTCCATGCATCAGTCCCCCACAAACACAACATAGTGTCCTGGAGAAGCCAGCTGACTGTCAGACAGAGGTACACATTTCAACTTAAGACTGCAAAAATGTCCCCAATAAGGAAGCTGCTTCATGTCTTTCAAGGTTTTAAAAAAAAAAAATGGCAGGTGTACTTGGCAGAATGCTTGTGATTTGTTTATGATTGACTCAATAACACTTTCTCACATGAAGTTCACAGGGAATAAAAAGAGCAGAAAGTCTTTGAAAATTTCTCCAGATATTGTCCAACCACCTGTATCTCGGAAAAAGAAAAGGATGAAGAGACATCCAAGTCAATCCACAAAGGTAAAATATACTCTGTATCACTCCAGGAGAAGTGCCAGGGATTAGAATTACCTGCAAAATACTATAATTGTTACAATACTAAGATGAACAAAACAGATGACAGATGTTTTTTCTTTTTAAACTTTTTCAGCAATGTCTTGTACCACTGTGGTTGGTTAACCTTATGAAGAACATAGAAGAGGCAACAAAACATGAACTGGTCATCGAATAAGGTTATCTAACACCTGCTACATCTCAGACATCTCCCTTCTCTGCAGGAACAAGCAAGCTTTTGGGCACTGACCTTTTTCAAAGTTAGTTTTTTTTCAGTTTGTTAGGAGATAGGCTCTTTGTGTAAATGCAGGCAATCCAGTGGCAGATGGGAGTTGACTGGCACTGTTGGCTAACCCCCCTTACTTTGGAAGGGCCCCTTGTTTTTGAAATAACCTGACCTTGAAAAACTATTTTTCTGTCATCTTGCACAACTTAACCCATTAGCACGTGGTGGTGTGATGTTTAATGTTAATAATTCACTTATACCTTACAAAATAAGGTGGCACAGAAGAAAAGCAAGACTTCAATATTAAGCTACATCTCTGTAGCACACACAGCTGTAAGTGTGACATAATGAGAATAAAATGACTGCCAGCAGAATACATTGCTGTGTAATACAGAAGAACACTGTTTGTGAAGCCCAGAGGGCAGTTCAAATGAATGACATGTTGCTGAATGTATTTTCACTTCAGGTCAAAAAAATAAAAAAGCGGTGAAATGTTCAGGTCCCCCCCCTGTTTTGCATTTATTGTCAAAGTCACAGGACACAATTTAAAACAGACACACCAGTTAAACTCTAGCAAAAGACAACTGCAAACAAGGAAACTAGGCACCAAATCATGTCTTTTGGGTTGACCAAAGCCTCAGAATTGGCCTAATTACCATACTTACTATCACTGTGGAGGAGGAAACTGCACAATGAAGACTAAGGATTTATTAAGTCAACTGTTTACACTAGATAAACTATTACTACACCAGGAGATGGGGAAATTATAACTTCCGGGAAAACCTGGTTATCAGTGTGGAAGATTCCAAAACACCAAACTGGAGTTTCAAAAAAACAGAGCAGCACCACAGTATTTGCTTCAATAGCTGTGCTTAAAAATAAGGCCTAAGGATCTTTGTACCCAATGTGAGTCACGAACAGCAGAATCACCCAAGCTATTTACGACTGAAACTGACTTTTTGAGGTAACTGTGAAAGAAAACGGGGCCAAACTGTTGTCCACCGTCGTTGAACACCTGAACAAAGCAATCAGAAGGTTGTTTTCCAAGTCGAACCACTATCAACTGTTCCACGGTAAATATTGACGATAAATCCAAATAATCTGCTGAGGGGATGTACGCAAAAAAAGCCGCCACAGCACAGGGCACCCAATCGAATCTCAGGCCTCCTCCTCAACAGGAAAATTAAAGTCACTTGACAATCAAACATTAACGTCGTCGGAGGTCACGGCTCTGTATAAATACGTCGACGGCTCCAGCGAAATTCAGTTAATTTTTCCCGTGAAAAGAAGTGGTTACCAGGCGGATTTTAGTCACTTACATAGTTTGTCTTCGAACTTGTTTTCCCCCCTTCCTGAGGAACAATGAGCGGCTTCGCGCGCCTAAGCTACTGCCTATTCGCGGCCCTCCTCGCGAGCGGCCCGTTAGCGCGAGTGGTGCGCGCCTCGTCCGACTTGGCGCCAAAGCCGATCCGCTGCGCGCCCTGCACGCCCGAGAGGCTGCGCGAGTGCCCGCCGGTGGCTCCCGAGTGTGCGGACGTGCAGCGCGAGCCGGGCTGCGGCTGCTGCAGCGTGTGCGCGCTAAGCAAAGGCGAGCGCTGCGGCGTGTACACGGCGCACTGCGGGATCGGGCTACGCTGCACCCCGGAGCCCAACGACCCGCGGCCTATCCACACGCTCATCCACGGACAGGCCATATGCACGGAGTCGAGCGGTCCAGCGGCTTCCCAGAGGCCCGGTAGGAGCAGCCGTCTATGCGGGTGAAAGCTTGACTAAGGAAACGCTTTAAAAAAAAAAAAAAAAAAAAAAAAAAAAAAAAAGGGGGGGGGGGGGCTGACACTCAAAGCCCTATATACTTCCATAGAGTTTTTTTTTTTTTTTTTTTCCTGAAAATCATCATGTTTGCCATAAATGAGCCTTCACTTTGCATTTAAAAAATCTGGTTGAAATTTGACCTCTTGCTATAATTTCCTTGAGCAAAGTACTTACCCAGAAGTGATGCTGTAAATTGCCTAACATGGTAAGTCAATTGGAACAAAGGCTTTTGCTTCATATACAAACCTGTGTTATCTGCATTGTAATGAATCTGCTCCACTGTTGCTGCATCACTTCCTCACAACCTCTTTTCCAGGTGATCTGGAAACTACTCCAGACCAGGGCTCCGTTCTCTACATGCTGCAACAGAACAAACCTGGGGATCCGAAGGACACGGCAGATGGCCAGGAGAGCATTAGGGCCAAGATCAATGCCATCCAGAACAAGCTGGTTGTGTGTGTAAGTTGCCTTTTAGTTGCTGAGAACACTACTGGAGTAGATTGTACTAATGGCTTTGGGAACTAGGTGAAAATCGGCCTAGGGTGCTCCACTATGCCACACCAGGGTTTTGATGCACCTAAAAGCATTTTCTTGCCATAGGGTCCTTGCCACAAGGCGCTGCACCAGGCGCTGGACACAATTGCTGCTTCCCAGAACAAACTAGGCGAGGAGTTCGCTACCTTCTACCTTCCCAACTGCGATAAGCATGGCTTCTACAAGGCAAAACAGGTACCTGCATGTCACCCCCACCATGATGGTTCTGCTGATCCAGTGGTCTCCCTTGTCTTACACCATCCTCCTGTCTCTCAGTGCGAGTCCTCCCTGGAGGGCCGGGAAGCACGGTGCTGGTGCGTGTCCTCCTGGAATGGCCAGAGGATTGCAGGGACCAAAGACCTGCTGGAGGACACCGACTGCCAGCTGGATCTGTCCTGAGGCCAAATTGATGTGAACACATGCACTCGTACCCACGCCCAGGGCTTCAGTTTTATTTATTTAACTCTTAAATCAGTGCACAAGTTGATTTCTTAATGTGGACTTTTTCTGAAATGTAAGCTAATCATATGGTTTTTATTTATTTACAATGCACACTTTCACAGTTCCATATTTTAAATGTTGGTGAAATGTATTATAGCTTATTGTAACTTGGTGTCTGTTCTGACCAAGCAACTCCACCATAGGGCCTGGCCCTTGACCACACACAGGTCACAGATGACCTCACTGGCGTTTATTGTCAATCCATGCTAGCAGTGTTGCTGGGGAAATGTTGCCATATAACATACCTCACTCTGACTTTGTCAAACAGGTATGACCTTTTATCTACCTCTGACCAGCGTTTCAGCTGACTTCTTTCATGGGTTAAATGCCTGTATGAACCTAGCTACTTAGCGAGGACCTCTTTAGTTCAAAGCTAAAACTTCAGGATTGTTCAGTTGCTGCTATTTTTGCCTAAATGGCAAGTCAGTTGTTCATTCTTGCCACTGTGATACTCTATTAAAATGAACATTTTAACCTCAATCTTGTCCTTGCCTTGTGAACACACACACCTTGTGAACAAAAAGCCTTAAATCCCTATGTAAGGGAAAATGACATGCCGAGTCTTATGGAGTGCTTCTAAACATTCTTTCCATTGTCGTAAGATGCGTCTCACCCAGCCAGCTCTATCCTTTTGAGGTAGCTGAAATAGGGCAAAGTAATTGTCTCAAGTTTTATTAAAATGAAACAAAAGCAACAGTAGCTCAAACAGGTGCATAGATCTGAACTTCATATACAGTGGAAAAGAGAGCTTGAGCAGGCATACAGAAGTATGAACACAGCTTCTCCCTGCAAGAAGCTGATCGGGGCAGGTGCTTTCATTCCCCCAATGTTGTCATTGCATGATGCTGGTAATTTACAGCTATGCAGCATTAATAACTGCTTTTAATATAAATATGATTTAACTAGTGTGTATTGTATACCTGCAATGACAGTTGGCCAGGAACAACAGCATAGGGGACCACAATGTAAAGTGGAGCTAGAGAGGTGAGACTTTCCCCAACTCTGTTGCACCAAGGGCAAATTCAAATGGTAGATATCTACACAAAGTTCATAGATGGCTGTGTGTTGCTGCCCTGGAAGGAACATGTGTCCTGATGTTCCCCCTATTAGTCATCCCAGGGGCTGTAGAGGAGGACAACTGGAACAAACCTCGTCTTCAAAAAGTCCATGTGATTCAGCATGTTCTTGTGCCATCTCAGCATAAATTTATACAAGCACAGGCCTAGTGGGTCTTTGCAGCACAGCACCACTGTAGGCTAATGGGAAGGTGGGGAAAAAAAAATTTGAAACCCATAAAAAAAAAAAGTGTACTGATATGCCTCCCAAGAGCATTTTTTCCATTCATTCCATTCCTCTGGATCACTGGCTATCAATCAGAACTGTAATTTCTTCAAAAAGCAAAACATATGACCACAGTGTAGATGGTAGTGGAGATGGCTTGGTAGAGGGGGCAGGGTGCCAAATCCCTTACAGAAGCCACCTAGCCCTGTGGCTCATGTGCAAAGACGACGCAGGTTCCAGACCTCCTCTGGTCTCCTGACAACACAACAAAACCCTCAAGCAAATCTTCATTCTGTGACAAGTGTAGGCCATAAACCTTTTATACAGGCAAAATTGTACATAGACGCAAAAGCGTGCACAGGCATACATGTAAATCCATCAGACTCCAAGGGCGTGCACTTTTCCAAGCCCTATATGAAGGTCAGTGTCAAAAGTCTTGTGTCTCTGCTGGCACCATCATGCAATTTCAGATAAAGTGAGTGAGTGATCCACCTCCTTTCCTAACCAAAGTCAATCATCATTTCTGTCCAAAGGACAGATCGCTTTCACCATGACTCCTGCTTGTACCTTCTGTGAGCCCAAGGTTCCAGCGTGTGCAGCACAGAAAGCTGTGAAGATTGGACGGCTTGCTCAAAAAAAAAAAAAAAAAACGGGAAGCTCTGGTCCTGTTCCCAAGCATTCTGTATATCACCTCCCTACACTGCTGGGTGTAATGGCAGGAGAGGCGTGGTTGATCGGCCTTCAAAGTCTTTGTCCATAATCCTGTGTCACCTAAGGCTGGTGCTCACTTGTTATCAAGGCCAGGGCACTGGGTCACCCCCTTCTCCCACCTGACGAAGCCTGGAATCGGCTGGCCGTACTTGTCAACGCACCAGCAGATGCCTCGCCTCCGGCCTTTCGATGGGCGGCACTGGAGAGGGGAAAGCACACAATCAAGCCTCCAGTAATGCTGCATGGAGACAGTGTTGCACAAGGTACTCAAACACTCAACCTTCTTGCTTCTGTCTTCTGACAAAGCTGCATTTACCAGTGTAGGTACACCCTTTATATCACAAGGCAGAAAACCTTGTGGAATGAGGGTCAGCAACACGTTCACCAACTGAATCATTCTAACTGCCAGTAAAAATTGAGCAAACTGGATGTTTATGGAACAAAATGACTGTATTAGTTCATTGTATCCAGTATTATAAAACTGTTGTGCAACAAATAAGATTCTTCAATTCTTGTGGAGGGGAAAACACTGGAAATACCATTACTGGCATTTGTCCTTCCACGTGCTTCTACGAACATATGGAAACGTGCTGTCTCCAAATTACTTTTGAAGTATGGTTCAGAGAGGCTGTGAAATTGAGCGTTTCCTTTCAAATCCTTTCATCAAGACCTCCCATTCCGGACAGAAACTTAGGCTCTGATTGCCTTCTGTAGGCAGCTACCTGAGGGATGTGAACCAGCAATGTGGTGGTATCGGGCAGACAAGCCGGAGTTCAGTAGTTCTGCATCTAAAGGTCTTTGTCTGTTGCTGATGCACTACTATTTACTTTGAGTTGTAAGTTGCTTTGGAGAAGAGTCTGATAAATTAATGCAACTGCATTTTTCTCCTTCACGTCAGCAAAATCTCACGTTTGACCCATCATCCCAGTTTTGGGTTTCTCTAGGTGAACGACAGAGGTCGAGTTAGTTCCAACATGAGCTCCCAGTTTGCTTTTTTTCCATCCAAAGTCATGTCCCTTGCAGAGTAATTTATTTTTATGAAAGAGTAAAAGTAAATAAAATATTTGCCCAGGGATCTATTTTAATGTTCTGTCTGACAGTAAAAATAATCTATTGCTGATTTTACTGTATAGCTCAAAATTATGGGCAGAGCAAATGATTTACAGGGTTACTGAGAGATGCCATTTTGTTTTTTTCTTTCTTTTGTAAATGAGAATAAATAATAGTTTCTCAGAATACCCTTTAAAGCAGACAAAATAGACACGGGTACAAGTATTACAAATCTAAACTGCACGAGACCTGAAGAGTGTGGGACGCACCATCTGAGAATGTGGTACACAGGGCAAAATGTTGAGGATGCAGGAATGGTGTAGGGGGGGGGGAAAAAAAAAATTTAAAGTAAAATGAGCCTTGTACATCCAGATATTTTGCCACAGAAACTGTAGTTTTCTCCTCCACTTTCATTATTTCTGCTTAAGTTCTAGGCTTGCATTTTCATTTCTGCTTTTGGCTAAGGGAGAGAAGAATCTTTGATTGGACCACGAATGTGTTCATTTGTGTGTATGATGACGTCTATCTGTCTACAAACACGTGTCAAAAAATTGATATTTTTGATGCAATGCACCACTCATGTTAAAACACTTCTGTTTAGAAATGAAACATTTACCTCATTGTGATCAAACGTTAACATCCTGCCATATAAATCTGATTTTCATATAAAGATATAACTTTTCCATAGAGTTAATAAAATAAGAGTGCCTGGCTTAAAAAAATAAATGAACTCCAAAGTAAATACTAGTTCTTAAATTGACCTATACGAGCCGTTATTCTTAATTATGGGGATATTGACTTTCTAAAAATGACTTAAAATAGATATGAGGACTCTCCTTGCCATGGTTTAAAATGATTGAGAAAACAGTAAAAGAGAAAATATACATTAAACACCACGCACAAGGGTAATATAAATATTACTTTGGTAATTTGATGGCTCACAAAAGTAACTGTATCCATATGACTGCTTTTTGGGATAGTCATTTATTATAAACCAGTTGCGGGCTACACGCGATCTCCAAATGCCCTGGGGTTTATTTTCATACCGCATTTTCAAAAGAGTGAGGCAATTATGGGTGGAGCGCTGCAGAGTTGGTGGCCACCTTAGCGTTCGCCTTCCAGCCCCCAATGATCAGGCCCCAGGGTCCCGTCTCTCAGTCCAACAGTGCCTCTCACTCCTCCTCTGCTGACAGATGACAGCTGAGCTGTCGCTTTACTGGAGTGGATCCTCTAGCTTATTTTTGTAACTAAGCAATGCCCAAATTTTGGAAAATGTTAGATTTTTTGGGATATTATATATATAATATATATGAGAGAGAATTATATTAAGTAGGAGGTTCATCAAGAAAGAAGATGGGCTGCCTTTTTAGCATATACATAAAATTTAATTGCAGCTTCTGTAGCACCCCCATGTAACATCTCTCCCAGTGCTTAAGCAAACCCATCATTACTACACAGATTTGCAAAGCAAGTCATGGTTTTGGATTAGACGTAAGGATGTGTGTTGTATTTATATGAAAGGAAGGTTAGCGATGTGGACCAGCTTCAGCAAAAACTGAATAAACGTGAATGTCTGGAGGTAAACTTTCTCTTTGGACTGAGCAATAAATTGTAGCGTTATACCAAGATGGAACGGCCTTTATGGAAATGTTATATTCGCCTCGTGATTTGATCCTTAAATAGTTCTGTCCACTACCTTAATGCTTTGGAAAGAGTAATGCAGCTAAAACACGAAATGCCTCCAAGTGAACGAGCACAATGTACCTCTTCCAATCCAGGGATCGGTAACGCAGCTCCTATAACATGTTGCCCGATTCTGTTTTGGCTTTGCACGATGATGTAACGTATCAAAATGACGGCAGCGAGCTTTAGTTCAGCAGGGGACGGTGGGCAAAGTGAGCCACTGCTGCAATGCATTCAGCACTCTGGACAGTTCAGGGGCTCTGAACTCAACCCCCATATGCCAGAACGACCCGTCAGCTCACAAACATACAACCGAGCCAGCCACGTGAGCTACAGCGATGCCAAGGGCGCAGGCATGACCAGAGATGCCGACGAAACGGCTGTTCGGTGCTCTGTTGAGAAGCCTTTTGCAGCCCATCACATAACCCGTTAGTGTTTCGCTTTGGCCAGCCATTTCAGAGGCAACAACTCCTGTAAAACCAATTTATTCCTGCTTGACATCCTAATCCTCACCTCTCTAATAGTGAATAAGCCCTGCTTTCATCAGCCGGACCGAGATCACCCGATATTGTACCTGGTGGCTCTGTGTGAGTTGGACTGTGGGTTTGGCCACAGCCCCAGTTTCAATCAAAGGAGCGATTAGGGGACATGTCAGTTATCTGGCTGGCCAGTTGTGTGCTCAGTTACCCCCTTAATTTCAATAGTGAAATATGGACTGGGTCATACATGAGAAAGACCACACAGCAACCCATCAATCTAAGGGGAGGGGCCCAAAATCCAGTTCTAGTACTAAATTACTAGCTCAAATGACACGCTAGAATGATTGTGCGCGTACTGGGAGACCTGTTTGAGTGTCCCCTTACCTGTTTTTTCTTGTAGAAGCCCCTTTTGTCACAGTTGGGAATGCGGAAACTTTTGGGGTTCAGCGTGTTGCTACCTTTCAGGTTGTTCATTATGCTGTCCATCTCCCTCCGACACGGACCCTGCAGGGGAGGAAGAAGTCACAGTGAGACGTGGAATGGGAAGGAAGACACCGGCGCCGTTCTGTCTGAAACACAAATCGAATCGATTCAACATCAGGAATTCGCCGTTTGATCTCAAGTTATCGTTATTAACCACCAGGTAGTGCAGCGCTTAGAGCTGTTGTCTTGTCCTTGAACGGACCCGGTTTGAGTCCCAAGTCCTGTTGCGGTACCTTTGATCAAGGTACTTGATCTGATTTGATACAGTAAAAGTTACCCTGCTATTAAATGGGTAAATAACCACGTAGCTGAACCGTTGCAGAAAACGATCAGATACATAAGTAGATCAAGGTAACTTACAGTGTTAGTCAACATAAAGCGATTTGTCCATTTATGCCGCATGATATATGAGATGCAGTTTACCAGTTTTTTTTCAGTGTCAGTTCGGGGTTAGTACCTTGATGAAGGGTACTTCAGCTGGAGCAAGGTGATTCGAACCTAAAACGTTCAGGCCGCAAGGCGACGGCCCTGATCCCTACGCCACCTGGTGCTCCCGCTATGCTTCTCTGCTGCCTTCTCTGGTTTTTGTCCTGCCTGCTGGGCGACAACCCTATAACACGGACCTCAGAGCAAAACTATGCTCTGCGCTTAAATTACCCATACTAATGTAGTATTGAAACCCCATACGGTTCAACAGCCCATCAGCAATTGCACGCCCACCAGGAGGGGAGACTCAGAATGATCCAAGCGGAGCTTTATTTGGTACTAAAAGGGCATATGTCGGGCTCATTAGAGCGAACCCGAAAACGCCGCGGTTTCCATAACTCTGTTCCAGCCTTGCAGCCCTGAACACCCCCAAAAAAGCCCTGTTTACTCGGAGGACAGACGTGGATCTCATTAGCAAGACTGGAAGCGCAGAGACATGAAACCACGTTGAGAGCGATCTGCGTGCACAAGACAAACAGCTTTGTCCCCCCCGAAGGAACGTTACGACGAACATGGAGCGAATGCAACAGGCCGGAGTGTTCAAGGACACACGGAAACAATTGTCCGGCGCTGTACTTCTTTGGTTTTCCACCTGACAGCACAAAGCTTGAGGTTACACCCCACGCTACTTCCCAGAATGCTTCAGATGGTAACAGGCAATTATCCATGGCTATAAACCCTATATAAACCTTCGGTCCGAAGCTGACACTTGTCAACCGTGTTAAATGAAATCCATCACTAAATGCCACATAATTATAATACCTCTATCATATACTAGCAGGCTTATCTGATGAGGAGGACGACCCAGCTTTGCTAATGTAGTCGTTCAATAACAATATCATTTGTTGCCGTTCCGTGGAGGCACGGTGATGCTCTGCTGGTGTTCAAAGTAGATGGAGACCTTGGTTTTTTGGGCTGCTGAAGAGCTTAACCTGACGTTCATTCCGACCGCAGAGGAACAGCCAAATCCTAGACAACAGTCTGAGTCCAAGATCTGCCATCTAGTGTCCAAACAACATAAGTTGTACGCTTCTCTAAGATTACAGATGCTCGACTTATGATTTTTCGACTTTACGATCGTAAAGTCGAATCCGCATCTCCCGGTCCGCCATGCGGTGGCTATACAGATACCCCCCTGTATCCACGTCGTGTTTTGTGCATCCATAATGTGACAGAAACACCCATCTGTGTCTCCTCCTACTGGTGGGAAGAAAAAGAGGAGGACAATTACTCCTACGGAGAAACTCAAGATGATTACCCAGCATGAAGCTAGGCTACAATGTTCAATAGGTCACGTGTATTAAAGGCATTTTCGACTTACGATGGGTTTCGCGGAACGTAACCTCATCGTAAGTCGGGGACCACCTGTAACTGATGCAGGGACTTTCGCAGCCCTCCTGCCGCAGCGCCCTCGACCAAGGTACTCACCCTGAATTGATACAGTAAATGTTAGTTGGCTGCATAGATGGGTAAACCAGTATAAGTATCGTGCTCTTGTACAAACCTCACGCTGCAAGTCACCTCGGAGAAACTCGTAAAATAAAGATTAATAATGCAAAGAAATACGTCGTTCCGAGATATAAGAGTATAAGCCACGTGAACCCCAACAAGCAAACCTCGTCCCACGAGCTTTAACTAAATAAAAAACCAAAACAGAAAAAAGTGAGGGTGAGGAAATCTGTCTTAAAAAAAAAAAAATTAAAAATTTAAAAAAAAAAAAAAAAAACATTGACACGGGTGGGCCCCCTCTGCAGACAACCACCGGTGAACAACGGCGCCACAGCTGAAATATGACGGGAATTCCGGGCAGCTCATGCTGGCATCATCAATATTCGCCCTCAGTTCTCCATCTCCCAGAGACCAAATGCAAAGGAATTCAGGAGTGAATAACAAAGGTGGGTGGCCCCCGGCAGCCAGGGGTACGGGGGGGCAGCACTTACATACTCGGGTTGTGTCATTGATGGGACGCCCTGTCCATGCCCTTCTGTGCGAGCGCTCCCAGGCAGCTGCTCCACTTTGAAGCTCTGGGTTTGGCGGATCTGCTCCTTCCTGATGACCTCCGCTTTGGCATGCGGAGGGGCCATCCACGGCTCCTGCGCTCCTGGTGTGACCCTCAGCTCCCCGGTGCCCGTGCTGCTGGCGCTCGCCTCCTCCACCACGTCTGTGGTGGTCTCCGTATTCCCTTTATAAGAGAAGGAAGAGAAGCGCCGTTACCAAGGACCACGGGATAGCCGCGTACATGTGGCCCAATCTCCTAGAGTTCCCGAGAGCAGCGGACCCCCATCCAGAGGTGTGCAAGGCCTACAGTGCCGCTGGGAGCGCCCACCGCAACCGAGGGGGGCAGAACACTCGGTGTCACCAAGCCAGTTTAACCAACATCGACTAGCTGCTCAACGTCAACAACCCAGCCCATCCAGCAGGCGCCCGTCCAAGTGCTCTGAGAGGAACAGGGAGACTCACTGTATTTGAAGACCCGTGGCAGTGACTGCTGACAAATTGTTAAAGACAGGGAATGGGCTGCACGATCGGGGACGAGCAAACACAGCGAAAAACACAGCGGCCAAATATAGGAGACGGCCGAACCCTTGGCTCTGTTTGCGTACCGAAGCCTTCAATCGGGCCATGGTGGTCAAACTTAAAACGTCATTCACAAGGGCAGATTACAAAGTACCGATTTCATGTCAAGGTGAATGAATCGACTGGGCCTGACGCGGGTTCTCAGAAAGACATAAATGCATGTTTACGGATGAGTGCGGGCTCCAAACACAAATGTTTCACTTTAAGAACAAGGGGGAAAAAATAGCTTGCATAAATGAGTTCTGGAAACCTAGCTCAAAACAGTAAACATACCCAACCATGTTGCTATTGCCCTTATTATTCATACCATGACTATTGCTTCCTAGCAGATGCTGAGTTATAATTAAGGGGAAGTCTCCCCCCCAAAAAAGTTTTAAACTCAAGCCACAAGAACTTATTTTTACTTCTTCTTTTTAACCCTCATATTAGCCATCTCCAGTTCTGTCAGATTATTATAATTATTCATTTAGCTGACACTTTATGCCAAGATGAGGTCTGTATATTAAGCTACTTAAAATTTACCTATGAACGTATGAACGTACTCAGCTGGGTCCTTTATACTGTACCAGATGTCGGTAAGTACCTTCACCAAGAGTACACCAGCGAGTGGTGGGATTTAAACCCAGATCCTACCATTGCAGCAGATAAATCAAACCACAAAACCATGCTGCCCCAGCCCATTTATCACTTATAATTGCGCTGCACAGAAGACCAGGGTACCGATGACAGTGGCCACACACCAGGTATCCCGGCAACCAGTGACACAAAGGAGCCTGACAGGTCAATGAAACTATACCGTATGGGGCACCAGATTGGAGAAAAGTCTCTGCTGGTCTTAGTCAGCAGATGACACATATAGTCCCGATATATTAACCAAGAATGCAAAATTTTTTTTCTGTTGCCTGAGCCAGATGTGCAGTGAGGGCAGCAGCCAAGGAGGCCACACAGCAGTGCTGGCATGAAAGGGACCGTGTGGAGCGTGAGGAAACACACGACACAGCCGAAACAGCTCCACCCCTGGCCCAGTACCTCCAAGACCACCACCACGCTGGGTCAATTAGCCACCAGCGCCCCTGAGGTCAAGAGACCTCCAAAAGTCGCTCAAAATAACTGTTGATTTTACTTAAAAATATCGGACATACAAGCAAAAACATTTTTGGAAACTTGCGTAACATCAATATTTATTCACAATGTAAACATGAGTCTATCTGCTCGCCGTTTCCTCCGACTACAGGCAGAGCTCCTCGAAGCCGAACGTCCACTTAAACAAAGACACGCCTTGCCATCAGGTTTCCCGATGTCACGCACAAGGCCCAAACACAAGTGGAGATATTTACCGCTCCACCCAGGTTGCCTGCACGTGTCATTCTGTCATCAGGAAAAGTTCATTTTTGGCCGCCTGCCCTATGTTTTTGGTCTTACACAGTTGATAATTCAGCTGCCATATGAGAACTGGAGTGAAACAGCTCACAGAGCAAATTATGGCTTCCGGGAAACATAGAGGGTGGGGTGAGAAATGCCCCCATATCGCATCTCCACCCTATTCTACTCTTATACACACACACACACACACACACATACACCATGGATGTATACAGGTGGTGCACATCTCCAGTAATGTGTCATTCCTCAGGTGGGCTGATTGATTTGTTTGTTGCTTTAATAAAGGAATCAAAAAATACTCAATGTGTGTATGTGATTTCATTAAAAAGACTCACTGCAGGAAGAACTCAAAGGCAAAAGGTATGTAATTATGCCTTTACCGCACGACATCTCCTCAAACCACCAATGCTACGTAATTATTGTTATTGCTTAATTGTGCTCTTTCACAAGACTTTGTCTTAAAACAAGCTTCTCAAAAGAATTTGTTAATACTATACATGTTCTTCTCCTCTTTGCATATCCTTGACAGCACTGCATGAAACAGAAATGGTCTGTGCAGTATAGGATCTTAATTCTTTAAAAAGATTTAAAGCAACAGAATTTCCCAAGATGCTGTAAAATAAGATTTCTGGCAACCAGGCCATTAGAGGGAAATGGTCATTGGCGCTGAGTGAAACCTATCAAAGCGGGCAGCAGGTCAGTCCAAGTAGGATATCATCAGTGTGTAGTAGTATTGCTTTTGAGGTTACATACAACTACTACCATTATTGATAACAACAACAACAACAACAACAACAACAACACAATAACTGTCTTTTATGATCTGACTCTGTCCTCTAAGTTAACTTACTATATTACAAAGATAAACTTTACAGTAGCCTACAGCAAGGTCATTTCTGCTGTATGTTCAGCGGCACTGGTGACTGGACTCAATCAGCCACCACACCGCAAGCAAGGTGACAGCCGCGCCAACCACCACGCCGCCTGTCGGCCCAAACACTTAGTTACCGGCGTTACCACGAAGGAAGCGCAACAAACAAAGAGTCCGCAAAAAGTGCACGCAGCCCTCCGCTACAGTCTTACTCGTCCTGCGAGTGATGATGCCCGGCGGCCAGACAGAGAGGGAAACTCGTTTCTTTACACACGAACATACATGATCGATCGTAACGGTGTCGGCGAGGTTTTGCCGGCGCTGCGCACGTGCCCACCTCGCTCACCCGGCGACGGTGTCCCGAGAGCCCCGGCGCCGGTGCCGGTGCCGGTGCACACCCCCCGTCCCTCCAACAGGGCGCGCAGGGGCTTCGTCTCCCCCGGGCGCATGCCGCACTTCAGTCCCGCGCCGCAGCGTCGCGTGTACACCCCGCAGGGCTCGCCCTCGAGCAGCGCGCAAGTCACGCAGCAGCCGCAACCCGGCTCGCGCACGCGCTCGGCGCAGCCCTCGGGCAGCGGCGCGCACAACTCCAGAGCGCCCGCGTCGCACGGCCCGCAGCGCACGACCGGCCCGGCGGCGAGCACCGGCTGCGCGAGGGCTGCGAGCGCAGCCGCGACGCAGAGCGCGGCGCGCGCGGAGCGCATGCCACACGCGCGCGAGTTCCCACGCGAACGTGAGCGGACGGCTTCGGCTCGTGCGCGCAGACGCGCCCCCTCCATCCGCGTTTCCTCATCCCGGCGCCGTACGGAGGAATATATACAGTAGAGGCGGCGGAAGAGGGGGAAGCCGGCCACGCCCCCTGCAGTAACCATGACAACCGGCCTCCGTTCGCCCCCCCCCACAATCGTTCAGAAGCCCATCGGCCGATCGATCGATGAACAGATCGACTACCACGCGATGTGCCCCATAGAAACTGTAGAAAAATAGCCGAACTCGACTCACACACGTCGGTCAGTCTTTTATAGAATTCCCTGATGAATTATTAAAGAATATGAACGAAATGATCTCCGTTTCCAAGTTTCTCCACGACCGTGACGTCGTATTTACTTTCGATGTTCAATTGTCGGGTTAATATTTGAATATTTTCCATAATAGCTCCTTACGTTAAGTCTTAAGAGCCCCACCCTCTGTCTGCGAGCGTGCAAGCAATTTAGACATTAGTTATTGAACAGTTTATGTGTCTGACATTCACTACACGCTTTTAAATGTACTGGTTTAAACCCCTGAAAGTGAAAACAAACATCAGGCTGTAAAATCAGTGACTTATGACTGTTTTGAGGAGGGCTGTGCTTCTCAAATGTTCCTCTGCAGTACAACAATACGGTGAGAAGAAGAGCTTCAAAAGGAGCAGCCACATTTTTGCTTTCTCTTCCTGTCATACTTTATTGTGAAGTTTGTCCTTGGAAGTTCTGTTTTCGTCCAAAAGAAGAGGATGTTATTCCGAAAATATTTTTTATGTGACAGATAACGCTGCTCGTTCTAGACCGCCGTATCAGTCAAGGTTGAGGGCGAAAGTTCTCCGTCACAATTTATTTATGGAATTCCTTCATTTGAAAACGATTTCCTTAGTTTCCTGACATTCACCGACCGTCGTGTGCAGTGCCATTGTGTGCAGTGTCGCCGTTTTACAAAGATAACTCACCTTTGAGGTGATGGTGACCGCACCACAACCACGTATTTGCAGAAAGGAGAAGTCCCAAGCTGCCCGCACCACGGTGGCTGGAGATGAGCCTAGAGCACAGAGGGACCCCAAATATCATGTCTGCAGGGGGCACAGCTGGCTGTGTGGCTCACCAGCACCCTGTTAGTTCCATTGGGCCTGATTGCTAGCTGCAGACCCCAGGTGCGAGCACCCTATCATGTCTGCAGCGGAGAGGTAGGCCACGTGTGTGTGGTGTCAAACCTAGGGGTCATGTGGCAGATGAGGATGTGTGTCATCAGGTGACTAGAGGCCATCCAGGGGTGCCTACTGGTTCTTGGCACTCATCGATTGCTATTGTTTAGGGAATAGCTAATAATGTGTGACATCCCTGCTCTGCCTTTTCAGCTCCCCCAGGAAGACCTGTGTCATGACCCAGTGGCCTAATGGATAAAAGATTAGTTTCAGAGCTGGGGATTGTGGGGTCAAGTCCCATCTGGGCCAAGGATGTGGTGGATGGTTTATGAGGCAGCAAGTGACATAGTGGTTGAAATTATTACCTTGTCTTTGGCAGACTTAGGTTTGAACTCCACTTCCTGCTGTTGCGCCCTTGATTCATCTGCCCTGCTGTATAACTGGGTAAATCGCTATAGGCAGTTTAGTGTTTATCCATAATAGTACAAGTGTCGATGAATGAATAAATAATAAAGAAAAAAATCTTAAAAGTAGTCTTAAATGAAAAAACATAGGCAGGTAAAAAATAACTTTGCTATGCCGCATAGCATAACTAAAAAATGTCTGACCTTCATACCAGTTGTAGGAACCTGAAGAAAGGTACTAATCCTGAATTGAGGTAGTAAAAATTACCTTGCTGTATCAGTGGGTAAATCAGTATAAACACACACACATTTTCAGAACCGCTTGTCCCATACGGGGTCGCGGGGAACCAGAGCCAACCCGGCAACTCAGGGCTTAAGGCCGGAGGGGACACACCCAGGACGGGACGCCAGTCCGTCGCAAGGCATCCCAAGGGGAACTCGAACCCCAGACCCACCGGAGAGCAGGACTGTGGTCCAACCCACTGCGCCACCGCACCCCCCTCAGTATAAACAGCTTAACACTATAAATTGCGTTGGACAAAAGCTGCAGAGAAATGAATAAAAATCCAACTGTCCACACTGAAGGCCTCTGGCTAATATCCTCCAAGGTGAAATGATAATAATCCACCATACATTTTTACTTGGCCAAGGCTGGTAAAAAGGTGACTGTGAAAAAAGCTCCTGGTAGGGTAGAAGGTATTTTAAGGTAGTATAACGTTTAAGGCAAGATTCGTTAAGGATCTAGACAAGTAACACAAAGGTTATTTATTCACCATGCAGATGGTCCCCTAATGTTGTACCTTTGAGCAAGATGACATAACCTGATGAGCTTCAGTAAAAATACCCTGCTTTCCAGCTATACACTTCAAAGTATGCGGTTTATTTTTCAAATATAGACACAAAAATGATGTCAAGTAACGAGTCCCAAAAGGCAGCTATAGGCACGTTTGTTGCTGCCGCCTCCCTCTGCCTTGGGTTAGGTACTGCAGCTGTGCCGGGGCCTATGACTCGGTCGGCTTTGGTCAAATCTGTGCACGCCAGCAATCCACAGATCGACCTCAGTCTATATCCGAGCCACGCCGTGCGTCATTGTATATATAATTTCACTGTTGCATTTTAATTGGCCTCGCTCAGTGATGTCTCCTCACGGGGTGTCGTCTGCGCCACATGTTTAATGTGCAATTATCTGAAGGCCAAACTCTGGATTCGGTCCTCTCCAAATGCTGTTTATGAGCGCCGCCTTTGAAAAACGCACAGTGCCGAAATTAAATCGCTCATGTTCTCGCACTTTTTCATCCCATATACCTGTATTTTTGCCCACGCTTTTGAGCATGTCACATGCGCCGCACACCTTTTTTTTCACTCCAATGTCATTATGTAACATGTTGCTATATTTAGAATTCCAATGCCTTGCCGTGCATCGTTTCTAAATTTTTCTGCGAGACTGAGGAGTTCACCAGGGTCACAGGTTTGACTGATTGCTCCCATCAAGGGAAAACAATGTGACATATTATATAGTGCATTGGGACACAGAGCCCTATGTGGATGTGCATATATGTAGAACAGCGGATGCTTCCTTCCAGATCATTCAAGCAGACTTTCAGCCCCAATGAATAGGCGAGGTGAGCCAAAGTTTTCCCCTCGCCAGCTCCCATCTGTCACAGGCAGCCGCCCACAGCGCACGGTCGTGTAAACATGCGGATTCTCCCTGTCCCCATAAGTACTTCATCTATTCTCGAAAGTGTCACAACACCAAGGACATATCGTTCAGTAGCCAACCAGACAATTCATCTCCTGGGATTGGCAGGTTTCCATGTGACCTTGACCTCATGTCACTTCTACTAGGGGTGGAAGGATTTTATATTATTTACATATACATTTATTTATTTGGCAGACACTTTTCTCCAAAGTGACTTCCAATGAGCTCTATGTAGTGTTATCAGCCCACACCTTATTCACCGTGGTGACTTACACTGCTAGATACACTACTTACACTGGGTCACTCATCAATACATCAGTGGAACACACACACTCTCTCTGTCACTCACACACATATTACATTTATGTTTATTAATCTGCTCTTCTACAGAGTGAGAGGGGTGTGGTGGTGCATTGGGTTTGGCCTATGCCTGTTTTTTGGTGGGTCTGGTGGGTCTGGTGTTTGAGTCCTGCTTGGGGTGCCTTGCAAAAGACTGGTGTCCTATCCTGGGTGTGTCCCATCCCCCTCCAGCCTTGCACCCCTATATTGCTGGGATATGCTCTTCTTTGCTGCAACCCTGCTTGGGATAAGAGGTTGCAGTGTATGTGCACACATGTCTTCTGAAAAGCAATTTACAGTGTTAAGTGACTTATCTGTGTATGACCAAGGTTAATTTTTCTTCATTTCAAGGTAAGTACCTGCATCAAGGGTACTATAGAAGGAACAGGGATTTGAACCTATGTCTACTGAGCACAAGGCAACAACTCTAACCACTGCACTATCTAACACCCGTAACATAATCCTGCTGCATTTTGTGGTCGATGTGAAAAAATGGCAGGAAAGACACCGACACATTCTTCACACGTGTGGCACAGCTTCCAGGGTCAAAAAACTTCTATGAAGCGTACAGCTGTGTACCTGCAGACTTGCTTTTGCAAATAGCCTGCCGGCATGAGATACACAGGATTAAAGCAGGTGAGATGTGAAGCTCGTGCCAGAGTAGGTGTGATTGACCATCCACCCATCCATAACTGCTTGTTAAGTGCAGAACAATGGTGGTCAGAGCCTATCACAGAAACACAGGGTGTTAGGCAGGTCATGGTACATTCTGGATGGGACAGCAGTCCATCCCAAGGCAGTCACACACACATACAGAGCACAGGCCATTTGACCTGAAACACACGTCTTTTGACTGTGAGAGGAAACCCGCATGAACACGTGAACAACATGCACGCTCTGCACGGACAGAGATGGATTCAACCCCACAGCCGAAGAACTCTGAGGCACCAGCGCTACCTGCTGTGCCACCTTGCTTCCAGGCTCAGAACGAGAGCGTGAAAAATGCAGTTCACGTAAGAGGAAGTAATCCGTTCCGTTTTCTTCGGTTTCGGAAGCTCCTCAACCACCTGCACATTTTCCGAATAGCAGAATGGGGACGCAGGCCGCAGAGGTGTGCGCGTCGCTGCCTGTGGAATGTACCCCCGTGGAGCCGAAGCGCAATAAATGCGAGCGCTGAGAATTCTTTTGTGCATGCAGGAAATGAATGTGCGGGAATCCAAAATACCCGTCGTCCAAACAACACCCAGTGACCTCAACAGCTTGTGAAATTCCTGACCCCAGCGCAATTTCTGTCACGACGCATTTTAAAATAATGCAACACAATAACAGAAAACATGCAGACCTCTTTTACTTTTCCCCTCCTTTGGGGGAACCGCAACAGTTCTTAATTACAGCCGCAGTAACACGCAGGAGCACTTAGAGCCTATTCAGCTGCAGAAGTGACATTCCTTCCATTCAGGGGGTGGAAATGTCAACCGTGTTTCCCCTGAAGAACCGTTTGCTGCTTTTATAGGACACCATTATTTTTTGCTCCATTCTCCTAAAAGACAAATCCATGGCTTTTCCCATGGAAGTATTAGGGAGACGGGAGGTAAAGTGTTTTCCGTGAGGTGTGTGCATCTGCTGCAATGCAAGAGTGTTTCAGCGCTAGTCGGAGATTGACCTCCTCGATGTCGTAAAGCGTCTCTGCATTGTGGTTTGGCATTGGTGTGTCTGGGAGCAGCAGCCCTGAGGATATTTCTTTGCATCCTTGAAAGACACAAGCCCTGCATAATTCACCGGTGTCATCCGTGTCCTTTGCAGCACCTTGTACTGAAACAAGACAACGTTATTCTCAAGCAAATGTGACATGTTAAAGATGGGCTAAAGAAATACTTTATGTCTGAACTCAAGGAAAGGTTTCTACCAAGTCTTTTGCCATGCTGATGCAATGCAAGTGCTCGGACTTGTGTGGTTGGTGAGGTCTCGCCATGGACGGTGGCCATCATGAAGGATCAGGGCTCTCTGATGGAGGCACACAATGGACACACTTCCCATTTCCAAAAATCGTTTTACCTTAAAAAGTTCCCCAGTAGGCAGCAATAAAGAACCCTTTGTACCCTCACAGGAACTACATGTAGGTTCTTTCAACCTCATTATATCATTCTTATGACAGAAGAAGCTGTTGGGTTTTGTGGGTTGTTGAAGGAGGAAATGGGCAGGGGTGTGGGCATGTCGGGGTCGTCAACTCATTCCGCAGCTTACATGACGCAATTCAGTTCGGTTCAATCAGTTCATTTTGTTGTAAAGTGCTCTTCTAAACAGAGTGATTCAGAGTGCTAAACCACTGAACGCAAGTAAAACAGAGGTGATAAGAGGTAACCAAGAGACAAAGAGAATGATTTGCAAAAAAGTACATATGAAAGCCAAATGGCGACCGAGGAGAGGAAAAAAAACAACTCCCAAGCCAAAGAATGGGGGAATCAAACCTCTGGGGGTCCAAGACCTAATGGCTGTCCATCCCTCGACTGTTGAAAACTTGCAATAGCTCACCTCTCGCAGCCAAACAAGCTGTCTTCGGGTCCTACTCAGTCACTTGTGGAAGTTTATCCCTCCCTGAGGTCAATCCCCTGCCTTTTTACACTCCGCAGCCAGGCTGCTCTGTGTGGCACTCAAGAGTTAACCAAGTCAGGGCTCGCCCAAAGAGGAAGCTGGTCCGTGAGAGTCAGGATAAAGGGTTTCATTGTGTTCGCTTTACTCTGGTCGCCTGGGGTGGAAGTGTCATCTGCTTTCATTCTGCTGGCTACATGTCAGTTGGTAAATTATGCAAGGGTGTAACAGGCCTGGCTGGGTCCTGGAGTCTCGGGCTTACTTGGCCAGTATTAACAAGGTCCTGTGTTCTAACAATAACCAAGAGGGGGGTTGCTTGTCGTGCCTCAGCCTGCTTGTGTCCCGCACCCTTCCAGTACTGATCAAGGCGTTTAAGCATAGCTCCAAAGTAGAAGCCAGGGTGGAGGGAAAGCTATGGGTTTGTGATGACATCATTGGAATGGAATACCTTTTTTGAGGGTTCTCCCACACAGGTTAAAAGAAGCCTCAGTGGCATACAGAATGGAATCAATCACTGTCACCCTATCTAGTGTGGAGGAACTCTCATTCCCATGCAGTAGACCGTGGACAGATCACTGCCAGTCGAACAAAAGAAGTGCTTATTTTCAGTTATCAAAGCAATCTTTTCAACCGTACTTGAGGAAGAGAGCATTTCTCAAAGATTACTCATGGAAGCTGGTAATTCTGTGTAATTTGGAGTTATATTTGGTGGTATTCGATCTTGGGATGAGGTCCGTGTCAGGTCCAGTTGGCATTCCACCCGTGAGAACTCGGGTTCACTGAACACAGCATTGTTGCATCATCTGACGGGCATCAGGTGATCGCTCCCTCAGCCAGCAGAGGGAGCTACACTGTCCTTGCAGAGTGTCCGAACCAAGACCCTATGATCAGACGCTTCCATTCACGACATTTTCGATATTTTTCTAATCTCAGTCTTAAGCTGACTTTAGTGTCCTCCTTAATATTGTAGGTATTACTGACATGAACACCTTGGTCTGTAACTGTTATGACTAATGACATCAGTAATACTGCCAAATCCCATAGTACCATGACAGAGGCAAGAGGTAATATTCATCTCTATACAGTATTTTTTATATTATATGACAGAATCTGGTGGTAATAGGTCCCTGTATTAGTTTCTTGATAGGTGCTTGTATCCAAATAGACTTACATTGCTCCATCCATTGATTGGCAACAGTTGCTTGGCCACTGTAGGGTCATAGTGATCCAGAGCCTATCTTGAACGCAAAAGGTGCTGCACTAGGCAGGATACACCCTTGAAATTAGGCCATCACAGGGTAATCGCACACTTATTCACTCACTCACACACTCTTGGCAATTTAGAGTCACCAGTTCACTTGGAACATATGTCTATGGACTGTGGGAGGAAACCCATGTGAACTTGGGGAGAACACACAAACTGGACTGGGACCCATGTGTGAAACTATAACCCAGGAGCTGTGAGGCACTAGTGGTACCCACTGAGCCACCAATGTCACTCTCATACATACTCATTCACTCATTCACACACACACACTTTCTGAACCGCTTGTCCCATACGGGGTTGCGGGGAACCGGAGCCTAACCCGGCAACACATGGCATAAGGCTGGACGGGGAGGGGACACACCCAGGACAGGACGCCAGTCTGTCGCAAGGCACCCCAAGTGGGACTCAAACCCCAGACCCACCGGAGAGCAGGACCTGGTCCAACCCACTGCGCCACTGCACCCCCCTCATACACTCATAAACAATAAAATTTGCACACAGAAAGTTCTTAATTTTTCCGTCAAGTCAGCAAAATATTTGCAACCAAAAAAAAAATCAAATCTATGCCACTGCTGTCTTACATGGGTCCACGGCAGTCAAGAGGCTTCTCTGAAGGTCCTTGGATGGTTGGCAGGATGCATACAGAGGAGCCCCAAACACGACGAACCCCGTGCTTGAGAACTGATGTTCAATCACCCATCAGCCCAGCGTTCCTGTCTGCCTCAACTTTAGAGCCTTGACTACAAAAACAAGGTAAAGACTGGGCCCAAAGGACCACGCCATCAAAGTCACAACCTCTCTATGAGGCTCTTTGACCTCTTGAGAAAACACATGGCGTGCGAAATTTGCTTAACAGATAGCAAAGACTAGCAACACATGTGGACTGGCTATTCCCTGGCTGGGCTCTAGTGCACTCAGTAGTGTCCCTGTGCCAAGCAGCAGGTGCCTGTTGCTCCCAGTGCTCCTTCTCTCCTCTTTGCTGGTTCTGTTGCCCTCAGTCCTTCAGCAAGAGGGAATAACAGACAATGATGACTACTTAACACCCTGAAGAGCTACTTACACACGAGCACTGTCAGCGAAAGCACACATTCGGACACACGTGCAAATATTTACCTCACAACCGACTCTGCCCAACTACTTGTCCAGGCCATGGTGACATCCCATCTGGACCACTGCAACTCTCTCCTGTCTGACCTTCCTGCTACTGCCATCAAACCTCTACAGCTGATACAAAACGCTGCCGCCCGAGTTGTGTTTGACTTGCCGAGGCGTTCCTATGTATCTCCTCTACTCGTTTCTCTGCGCTGGCTTCCCATCGCTGCCCAGATCAAATTCAAGACCCTGGTTATGGCTCACAAATGCATCAAGAGAACTGCTCCCAGATATCTACAAGACTCGATCATTCGCTACACCCAAACCAGACTGCTACGCTCTTTCACATCTCCCCGCTTGGTGGTTCCATGCACGAAAGGTGAAGCACGGAGGTTCTCGGTTTTGGCTCCTTTGCGGTGGAACGACTTCCCCCCCTCGCTCAGAACTGCCGAATCTTTGTCCACATTTAAAAGTCGTCTTAAAACTCATCTCTTCCAGACTCGCTTCGCCCATGATCTCTTAAGCTCATTTAAGGTATAATTGTTCACGATCGTGCTCGGATCAATCCTTTACAGAACCACTCCTGCAATGTAACATAAATGTTTATATGTATCTCCAAAAAAAAAACTACTAGGAATATAATTAGGAATCGGCGATATTCTGGTAAAGTTTTATACTTGTGTGATAAACGTCGGTTCATGTGGTGAAGGAAACTAACTGTACTTAAGAGTCGCACATCTGCAGCTATGTCTCTTTCTCTTAATGTAATGTAAACATTGTATTTACTATGAGATGTATGTCGTTTTGGAGAAAAAGCGTCTGCTAAATAAATAAAAATATGCATTTATACACACACAAAAGCATGCTGGTTCTTCCCAGGACTGTATTTACACCCCAAATCCTTGTATGTACTCCCAGGGGTGTCTCCTGACAGCCCTTGTACCGATCTGCACCATGCTGCATAAGCCCCTGGGACGCAGGCCAGATAACCGGGGTTTCGATCCCACACCTGAAAAGGGCCTTAGGCGTTGTGGTGCATTAAGCTGTGTCTCCACATTGTTGCATTACTGTCAGGTTTGAAATATGTGACCTCTGTTAACAGGTATTAGGTAAATAACTGTCTGGACAGTGGGGAAAACTAGCAATCAACCCCCATTCTGACTGTTTTGGAGGAGAGCGACCGACGAAAGACAAAACAAGCTGCAACGTGGGTCACTGATATTCAAGTTGCCTGTAGATGAAATGATTTTACAGATGAGAAAAGCCATATTGCCTTTAATAATTTATTTATTAAAACCATTAACTGAAGCACCCAAAAAAACATTCAGACAAACGTTTTAAGAGTTTTATTATCCTTATTAAGAGTTCAGTTCAGTTGTTTTTTGGTTTTAAATCAAAACTCATAGTCTGACATCTAAAAATGAGACAAGATGTGAAAAATGTAACTATGAAATAAAAGAACATAGACTTTTCATTTAAAATAACTCAGACCTCGCTTACTCCGACATGGGCCTGTGAAGATGCCCTGTAGTTTGTTCACAGCTTGAGCTTGGTTGTGTTTTTTTAAAATTTTTTTTCTTTTTTTATGAACTTGTGTTTAGATGCCGCACAGAAACTGTCCCAGGGCGCATCTGCCATGGAGGATTGTGGGTAGAATCCTGGCAGCAGGAAACACTGGTGCACATTGTGTTGTGATCCCAAATTAAACTGGCTATTTTTGCATTCGCTTTTGTCCCTCGACCCAGAGACTCTTTCCCTCCAATTAATTGCCAAAACCATTTTCTCCCATGACTGTGCCTGAGCCTTGTTACCTTACTACCAGCCTTCCTTTGACTGAGAATCTAGGGCAAAAACCTTCTGTTTCCACAAGGGTCTTGTGTGAAATTGTTCGAAATACAGTGTTTGCCATGTATGATCGTCCAACCCAATTAATGTCTAACCTATAATTACGAGCACTGCATCCGGCCAAGGAATGTCTGACAAGTTTCAACTGAACATTTTTTCTTTCTTGAAAAGAGTTATTTTGTTCATTCATGTACCGCGTCGGAGGTATGAAAAACAAGCGTTTGATCATTTCCTCATTTACTTTGTTTTACATCTATAAATGTCGGCAATTTTCAGAAACTGTAATATGCTAGAGCTAATAATTACTGGTATGAAATATCAGTGGAACACAAACTGCAGTGTGTAAAAAAAAAAAAAAAGCCTTATGTCACACTTCTGTTTGAGGTTTTTTCCAGAAAAACTGGAAATAACTCACATGCCAAGTATTACCTTAGCACATAATTATTTTATTATTTCGTTTTATAATTGGGATTACACTGTAAAAGTGTACGCCTTTTGTAATGTTTCAGAGAGGTCTGTTATTGTTATGTGTGATTCTCTCTGTCATTATCATTTAAGAATAAAATGATACATTTAAGCATGTGAACATGCAAGTTACACCAGCTTTGCGGCACGTTCTCTCCCTCTTAATTATTTTGCTATGTAAATCCCTTAACCGTCGTGTGGCTGGTCCCTGATTGGCCAGTGACTGGTCACCCCATCCTCACACTGCCGTTGTTTTTAGCTCTTGCCTCCTTGGGCTATTCCCAGGCAATTTTCTCAAAGCCGTGCTCATACCTGAGACATTTCAAAACTAGACGAGTAACAGCTATTACCCACAAATGCAGCTCTCTAACAAATTCTGGACCAGTTCTTCTTCTCACTCCTGACTTATGAAAATTTTATTGCAGTTATATTCGATTTCATATTATAGAGCTCACTTTTTCCCATTTGTACAGAGGCATATTTTTTCAGCAGTTCTTGACAATTATCTACTGTATTATTTTTGATGATGAGCTTCTATTGCATGTATTTCTCATTACCCTCGACGAAATATTGCAACCAGAGGAAAGAACTAAATCACGCAATATGAGAACTGGAGAACTGTGTTATTATTTTGCCCAATGCAGGGTCACAGCGGTCAAGAGGCTGTCCTGGAAATGTACACACACACACACCCACCAAGCTCAAGTTGGAGTCAGCAGCTCATCTAACACATGTCTTTGGACTGTGGGAAGAAACCAGAACACTTTGGGGATAGCCATGTAAAGCCATGGGGAGAACACACAAGCTCCACACACACACACACACACACTGGCTGAAACTGCTTGTCCCAAGCGGGGTCGCGGTGAACCGGAGCCTAACCTGGAGGCACAGGGCGCAAGGCTGGAGGGGAAGGGGACACACCCAGGACGGGACGCCAGTCCGCCACAAGGCACCCCGATCACCAACCGCATGGCAGATCCTGGCCAAACCTGCTGCACCACCATGCCCCCAACAAACGCCACACTCTTGATTCAGCTGTAGGCCCAAACCCACAGCCTAGCTACCTGCTGCACCACTGTGCAACTAATCCCCAAGGATACCGTATGACTCACTAGACAAGACAAAAATTAAACGTGGGTGAGATCTGTGGCTAGAGATGTGATCATGCGATCAGCCAAAGCAGGACAGGCAGTTTAAAGAAAGATATAAGGGTCTTTTTTCTCTCTGTCTGAAGCCACCATTGTCTGCTTTCCCGAAGAGGGTGATGTAATGAAACATAATCTTCTCTATTTTTGCCGGTTCTCGCTTTCTCCTGTATCCTTTTATTCACTGGACTGCACGGAGTGTTTTGCCCTCCTCTTGCTAAAGAGGTTTAATGGGCCAGCTCCCCATTTCAGACAGGTGGGTGTTTGGGATGCTGGGCATTGCTGCAGGGCTATTTGGTTTCTGTGATTTCAACCGCTTACCGTTTGGCCTCACACCAGCCCCAGAGACATGGTCGGGCTGGAGTGGTTGTAAGTGCCCATACTCACGTACTCAGAGCTTGCCCTTTTCTCGGTGGTAGTCATCGTGAACTGGTGGGATGATGAGAAATGAAAGGGAGGCATTCTGCCAAGTAAAGCCTCTTTGTCTCCGTGCACGGGCGAAAAAGGTCGCCTCTAATTAAATCATGTCCAAAGAACTGAGAGGCATGTGTATATAATTACTTGGGATGCCCCCTGCTGTCAGGGACCGAGAGTCGGCCATGAAGCATTGCTCTTCTGCTTCCATCATTTGCCCCTGTTTGGCTCTGTCTGGCAAGGGGGACAGTAAACATCCCATCCCCCGACACAAAAGAAATCAACCGGGCTTTCCTTTGTGAGGAAAAGTTGTGGTTAGTGCCATCGAGTCAAGGTCGCAACACGGAGACCGCTCACATGGTTTCCAAGTAAAGGGAGGATGTGGAATGTTTATCGTTGCTTTTTTTCCGCCCATGTCATTGGACTGTGGGAGGACACCCATGTGAACATGAAAAGAATGTGCAAATTCCACACACAAACCCAAATCTAAAACCATTGTCCTGGAGCTGTTAGGCACCAGCTCTACCCAGGAAAGACCACCTTCAGTACAACTGATCGATTGAAGGACAGCACAACGTGACCATTTCCAGGACAAGACCAATGAGAAGCATTGTATAAGGCAATGCTTCCCATTCCCAAGCTCAACAGAAAGATCCATCCGTCTACCAAAAACCCAAAACGACATGGTGGTGCAGTGAGTAGTGCTGCTGTCTCACTGTGCCTGAGTGGTGCGAGAGGATGAGGGTTCAGTCCCTGCTCGGTAGAGTTTGCCTGTTCTCCCTGCGTCTGTGTAGGTTTCATCTGGGTGCTCTGGTTTCCTCCCACAGTCCCAAGACATGCTGTTCAGGTTCACTTATAGTGTGTGAGTGACAGAGTGAGAGAGAGTGTGTTCCACTGATGTATGGATGACTGGCCCATTGTAAGTAGTGTATCTAGCAGTGTAAGTCACCATGGTGAATAAGGTGTGTGGACTGATGATACTACATAGTGTTTGTTGGAAGTTGCTTTGGAGAAAAGTGTCTGCTAAATAAACAACTGTTAAAAACCACCTGTCCAATGCAGGGCTGTGGTGGTCCAGGATATACACTGGAGGGGACAGCAGTAGAAAGATGAAAATGGTGGGATAAAAGCTCTCAATTTTGGGGAATTTGTACAATTTAGAAATGTACAATGGCCTGCCACCTCACCTACATCCCAGGACATGGGAGTCACTTCAGGTCAGCAGAGCCTTCTAAACCCCGTCGAAGCACATCTCTCTCCCCTTTCCTGCTGCCAAACAGACTTCGCTCTTGATAAAAACCGGGATAATTCAATACTCCCCCGACGTTCTGGATTGCATTGTTCGCGCACGCAAAGCACTTGGTGAACTTCACACGCACTTGTTTGGGTTCATTTACACAGCCAGATAACAGTATACTAATAAGATACTGATAGCATTCAGGCCAAGGACCTTGTTGAAGGGTGCAACAACAGGGCGCCTTCTGGGGTTTCAGCTCGCAACACTTTGGCCGCAAGTGCGGTCCTCGTGAACTCAACTGGAAATCACACAGAGTCCCATAACATGGGAAAGCGTAGCAGTCCACACGGGCCCGTAACGAGTGACTCATCACGTCCCGTACGCTGCATCTGGCACTTTCTAGAGTTTCTGTTAATGGGATGCAGACTTTTCCTCATCCAGCCCCTGGGGTTAAATCGGAGAGGACACCATAATTCTCACCACACTCATCCCCTCATGTCCCCAACCAAAAATAGGCTGCCCTCACATGTCCCGATGACTCAGAAGCATTTATTTTTTCCTGCTAAAGAATTAATAATTTTGGAATCGTATGTTTCCGAACGGGATGGAAATGAAAGATTCTAGAGGGCAGCTATTCTTTATGTAAGTGAGATGGTTTGCTTTCCCTACCTCTGTGCGTCTATGGATTAATCATTACTTTGTTTTCCTCGACTTAAGCAACCGTAAGTGGAACATGGCAACATCACTTAGTCACAACAAGTGACAGTAAGCTCACTGTGACCCACAATGAGGTCGTCACATTTATTTTGGAAACGTGAGCTTGTAACCGCTCACTGAAAAATTATTTAAGTTGATTTGTGCATGCCTGCATTATGGTTTTCTGGTATAATTTAGAGTGCTTTACTTCTCATTCGCTCATTATTCAAGTGAATAAGTGTTTTTTTTTTTTTTTTTTTTTAATTATTTGATTGATTTTTTTTTTTTTGTTATTTGCAAGTTTTCCTGAAACACGATTCGAAAAGAATGTCAACAGTCACAGTCTACGACAGAGCAATCTCCAAGCTGCAGCTTTGCGCAAGAGCAGATACTGGGACATTTTATTCAAACAGTTCAAGAACAATGTGAAACAGTGACTTTAGAAAACTGGCATTAGAAGCAGGAGGTCTTCAGTTCTAAGATTCGTAACAGAAACCTTATGTGACTTTAATCTCAGTATATTATATGCAGATGTGAGCTGGACTGCAAAAATATTTACCAATTGTGTCCAAGAAGCATCAGACGTAAGACATGCAATACACCGTGGCGCCGCGTTCCCATCCCTCTTGGTTTCCGCTGATGCCGCACACACGTGTGCACAGCCTCTTTTAAGTGTGACACATGTAGACTCACGTGTCCTGTAATTCAGAGCCTTTTCTGAAATTAGCTGTGTTGCTTCACTGCTGCAGAATGCGATTTAATGTAATATAAAAAAAATATACGGCGCTCTGCCTGGAATGCTTATTCTTTCACGTCAGCGTCCCCTCTAATAACAGCCCAAACCAAAGCAGGCCCATCTGAGGGATTCCGTGCCGATCACAGAGCAGCTGTCCCCGGGCCTCGGAGTTTCCCCAAATCCTTTTCCGGGCCCTCCGTCTCCGTGCGAAACACGTGTGTCGGGGGGCACCGGAGCTCCGTGCCTCCACACCTGTGCCCCACCCGCCGAGCTCCTTCCAGGAATGCCACCCACCCGCCTCCCTTCCACCTGCCCTGAGACGGACTCGTGGGCCTAGCGCCTTAATCGCGGCAAAAGCCCCCGGCGAAGCCCCTGCCGTTTCCAGCCTTTGCAGTTCCCCCAGCGAAACGCGGACGTGCGCGGGCTTGCCGCGCCGCAGACGGATCCACGGGTAGTTTGGCACCTTCTGGTAACCCGAGCTTATCGAGTGTACGTGTGCGAGTCTGCATGTGTGTGTTCCTCCGAGAGCGGCGGCCAAGGAAAACAAATGTGTATTCGCTTGGCAGGCGTTCTTATCGTGACCATCTTAGTTTACAGTTTTTACAGCTGAATGACGGCTGAATTCAATTCAGATTACGTGTCCCTCTTAAGGGTTCAAGGGCAGTGCCCTGTTTTTCAGCCGAATGACATGGGGGCCGGCGCCTTAAAATGTTCCATTTTCGGCCATTCCTTAGTAGTGCATCACCCTCATTTCTTACTTCCAATGCAAAACAGCTGCCATAATGTTGTGTACACACACACACACACACACATTGTCTGAAGCCACTCCCATACGGGGTTACGGCGAGCCGGAGCCAAACCCAGCAACACAGGGCACAAGGCTGGAGGGGGAGGGGACACACCCAGGACAGGACGCCAGTCCATCACAAGGCACCCCAAGCAGGATTCGAACCCCAGACCCACCGAAGAGGGGGACTGTGGTCCAACCCACTGCGCCACCGCACCCCCTCACTACTACAAACATCCTCCGCAAAAAAATTAATGGCTACAGGCAACAGACTAAATTAATAGGCCAGCAAATGTGAGAAGTGAAACTAACAGACGTGCATGGTATGGTTTACCTCCTGCCTTCTTGCCGGGAGAATGTTAGCAGACTCTTTTTGCTGCTTAACAGTTCACTACTGCCACCTCAAGGTCATCGCTGAAATCCATTTAAATTAAGTCATTTAGCAGACACTTGTCTCCAAAGTCGGGTCTGGGGTTCGAAGGCTGCTTGGGGTGCTTTGCGGCAGACCGGTGTCCCGTCCAGGGTGTGTCCCCTCCCCCTTCGGCCTTGTGCCCTATGTTGCCAGGTAGAGTCCGTCTCACCGTGACCCCACTCGGCACAAACGGTTGTAAACATTGGTGGGTGTTTCTCCAAAGTGACTTCTAACAACCCCTATGTTGTGTTATCAGCCCACACACCTTGTTCACCAAGGTCATTTACACTGCTAGATACACTACTTAGGATGGGTCAATCATCCATACATCAGTGGAGCACACTCTCTCTGTGTCGCTCACACCTATGGGGAAACCTGAACGGCGTGTCTTAGGACTGTAGAGGAAACCAGAGCACCCAGAGGAAACCCACACAGACACAGGGAGAACGTGCAAACTCCACACAGGCTGAACGGGGATCAAACCCACATCCTCTCCCACCACCCAGGTGCTATGAGACAGCAGTGCTATGCGCTGTGCCGCTGTGCCGCCAAACAATAGCCTTCCTGGAAAAGAGATTCGCTCACCTAAACAAGTAGCAATCAGCACATGTCAGATGACACCATCCAGACCCTAGTGAAGGATACAGTAGATCAAGGGAATGAATACTGTTTTTCATTACTCCTCACTCCTCACAGACTCCTCACTTTCGTAGCTCTCGTTTCATCGACACGGCCCAGACGCAACGGGCTACAGTTTGTTAGCGGTAACGCCAGTGGCTTCCGAGGAGTCAGGTGTGTGCGTGTTCTCGCACTTGGGGATTTTGTTTCAGCATTCACACATGATACGCAGCTGGTTTGACAGCACAAATAATGACAACACTTACCACTGGAGACAGTTTAGGGGTGGAAGTGACCGTGCAGCTTGGACAGAGGTGCGGGACTAAACCGGACCACTTAACTGCAGGCAACTGGGCTGCATCTCCTGGAATTAGGCTCGGGCACCGGGGATGTGTCCCTTGGGGAGATGGTGCGCGCCGGGGAGACTGTGTTTGCTTGGCAGATGATGTTCACTGGTAAGATAACATCTGCTGGAGAGCTAATGTCCATTGAGGAGACAATGTCTGCTGGGGGTGTCCATCAAGTTCAGTTCTGCTTGTTACCATTGTTCTGCTGCCACCTCCACCTGCTCATACTGTCTCCGTCAGCATTTGGTATCCTTGATGAATAACATGATGAATGTGAAAGATGTACATTCATCAGTTCCACAAGAAAGATACCTTTCCCATTTAATGTAATAAATATACTTAGCTGCATTAAGTAAAAAATCTTAATGGCTTCTAGACACATTTTCAGAACCGCTTGTCCCATACGGGGTCGCGGGGAACCGGAGCCAAACCCGGCAACTCGGCGTAAGGCCGGAGGGGGGAGGGGACACACCCAGGACGGGACACCAGTCCGTCGCAAGGCACCCCAAGCGGGACGTGGGCCCCAGACCCACCGGAGAGCAGGACCCGGTCCAACCCACTGCACCACCGCACCCCTTGTAGACATTGTAGAATATTTGTTTTACACTCAGTTATATTTTTACAAGATGTAACAAGATGTTTTTACAAGAGTCATTTTCCCTTTAATGGCAGATCAGATTTTTTGTGGCGAATATGAAATAGTGTAAAAAATATGTAAAAAAAAATGTAATACATTTGATTAACAGTCACCTGTACAGTAATGGCAAAAGAAAAATATATATATTTTTTGGGAATGTTTAAGTTTTATTGTTGCATAATATATCTGTATATGAACATTCAGTGTCCTGTTGCTTTGTTTGAATTTACAATATTAAAGCATAGATGTTTCATAGAATAAAACTGATCACGATATTTCAAGGTGAGAAAACAGACCTCTGGAAGTAAAGAAGTCAGGTTCTCTCTGTTATCAAACACAAATCTTTTCAGCAACAGTTTAATTACAAATTAAAAGTAACCAAAAGCTAAACTCTGAAATGAAAAACATTTCTGCTTTATGAAAACAGCACACATTAACTCCTTTACAACTTCTTATAATAAAAAATGACAATACATAAAATGTATCAAAACTATTTAACACTGAAGTACTCAATACAACTGAATGAAAATACAACCCTTTCAAAATATACAATGAAAAATATAAAACGTTTGGATATATAGCACATATAAATGGTTATAAAATCAGTTAAATAGAAGTAGAATACTGTGATATACTTATAAAAAAAATCTATGTACTCAGCTAATGTTTTGAATCTGAACAAAACAATTTCATGGATTGATAAAATATATTAAGAGTTTAAATATAAAAATACTTTGATGTTTATATAAGGTAAAAAAAAGGAACTGATAGATTTTATTTTATACATGACATTGAAACACACTTGACAAAACTGAATTTAGGAGGAGTTTCTAGCAGCATGAAAAAGAAACATGTTTACTGTACATAGTGCCACCTACTTTACAAAAAAGACCAAATATAAACTAGAGTACTTTTTGAAAGCGCTTTCATATCCTCAGTTCTTTAAATAAAGCTACATTGCCATTCAGTATATTGTACAAATGAAATGCATTTGAATTTATGTTATGGAAGAAATGGTAAAGCAGTAAATGCAGGAATTAACACAAATGTTCTTTCGACATTGCTGCATTGCTTACCTCATGCTTTTATGCAAAGTGATTCTCTCTTTTCCTTTTTTAGCCCCTTTCTACAGCTAGTAATTTTATTGGAGTAATTCAGGGCAGATAGGTCCGTACATTTGGCCAGACTCCCTCTAGGTGGGATTTTTCAATTAAAAATAAAAGAAGTACAATAAGAAGGCAATATATGGAAATGTACACAACATTATAGACAAAGGGAATTAACGGCCTCTGTTTGATCCCTGTGGGGGGTCCTGTACTCAAGCTGTGTGGTGGAGAGAGGATTACGATGTAGGGGCTTCAGGGACACTGGGGCCTCTAACTCTGCCCTACTTGCCCCTCTGGGATCCAATCATGACCTTGGAGATGAAGTTGACGATGGCGCTGGCCGGCTGCTCGGGGTCGTGCTCAGCGAAGAGGTGGCACACGTTCTCCGTGGCGCTGCCGCTCTTCCTCGCCACGAACCCAAAGATCCTGTGGGTTCGAGATAAATAGGCTCTAGTTTGCGTTTGATTCCCAACCCACTTGATTCAAGCCCGCAAACTAAAACTCTATATACCTTGTGTAAACTGCTTTTCAAAAATGTATGACTAGATGTACACCTGCTCCTCAACTGATGAGTGCGGCCGGGGCCCCGAGTCTGTTCATAACTCGTTTTGTTTGTAACTCTGAAGTCACTTTTACCACTAAGTCATCATAAAAAATCTGAATAATACAGACACCCTCAATTTCCACAAAGGTCAGGTTCTAAAAAATTTTCGGATATACTTACACTAAATGAGAAACTACACTAACTATTCAGTTTCGGTGCTCTTTACTGTCATCTGTTGGCTCAGTGATTAAATACAGGCTATGGCTACATTGCTGCAGAGAGAAATGTTGAGGAAATTGATGAGAATTAGACCAAAAATAAATGGAAAAAACTGGAAAATGTTTGCACTTTGAGGCCCATGAGCGGAAACACTTACTTTGCCGAGGAACATCCGTCTCTTGTCCACCTGCACAGGACACACGAAAGGAGAAAAGGTTGTGAGCTGAAGTCACCCCGCTGTGCTCAACGCTACACTCTCACCGACGTCTCCACTTACTTCCTATCCTGAGGGTCCAAGGCGCAAAATATCACGGTGCTCACAGCATAATGCCTCCTAAAGAAGAGCCTGAAAAGAGAGAAATGGAGGTATTGGATTTTGCGTGTTCTACACTTCTTGTAGCATGAGCTCTTGCTTCTCGCACCTTAGGACGGTGTACAGCTTGGCCTTTGAATGACAACAGTAGCATAGAGGCAGCCCGTCTTGAGTGGTCAAGCAGATATGTGTACCCCCCTCTCTCCCAACAGGTCAGAGGTCACAACCATGGCAGCCCTTACTTCCTCTGGTTGTCCGTGAGGGTGATGCCCTGGGTGGAGACCTTAAAGTGGACTACCGTGGAGGTGGGTGGTGGGTCCATGCTTAGGGTCATGCTGGTGGCCTTCTGCACCGCCTGGTAGCCAGTCAGTGACTCCATGTCCATGGAGCCAAGAAACCACACGTTACAGGCTGCAGAGGAGAAAAGGACAGACAGACAGACACTTTATTGATTTCAAAAGAAACTGCACAAGTTACAGCAACTCAGTGATACTTCAAAACAGGTAAAGAGCACATTGCCTGTTTGACTTTGTGTCACAGATATTTAAAATTACTGAGCATGTGGCAGAGTGCGTTGGACCAGGTCCTGCTCTCCAGTGGGTCTGGGGTTCGAGTCCCGCTTGGGGTGCCTTGCGATGGACTGGCGTCCCGTCCTGGGTGTGTCCCTTCCCCCTTACGCCCTGTGTTGCCAGGTTAGGCTCCGGTTCCCCGCGACCCCATATGGGACAAGCAGTTCAGAAGGTGTGTGTGTGTGTGTGTGTGTGTGTATTTCTCCGTCTCCATTGTAAACTGGCACTGAAGTTTTTTTCGGTTCTGATCAAGACATAACTTCTGCAAAGTTGCATGTTAAAAAGTCACTGCAAACAGGGAATATCAGCAGAAGAAGAACCTGCAGGATCTGCAGTAATAACCATTGCAGACAGGGTTCGCTCAGAATTGACCTTGATTCGTTTTCTCTGATTCACTTAAAGACAGATTTTGGCACCGAGCTCGCATACCAGCTCCCTGCTTCAGCAGCTCGGCAGCTGAGTTGGCTGCCGTCTGAGACGAGGAATTTCCGACCTCCTCCAGGGGATCTGCAACAGAGGAGACACATCGGGGGGACAAGTCCAGCTTAAGGACGGGTTGAAGGTACGAGGTCAGAGACTCGGCGCCTCCCCGACAAACACAGCACGGCCTCCCACACAAAGCCAACGTGGGCCAACATCTGTGAACAGTGACACCAGGGGATAAAAATGCTGTGGACGGAGAGACGCGATCCGAGAACTCGAACCCGTGGAGACAGAGACATGGCGGTGAGCAGGTCAGCAGAGGGCGCTCACCTCTCTCGGGTATAATGAGCTTGCAAGGCAGAGCCAGCGGGGTGATGGCGTGATGACACACCAGGGCGGTGAGGCTGCCTGGACACGTACAGCAACACAATGTTAGACACACCTGATCACCAGTATCACACACCTGATCAACACACCGCACACACAAACAGCGGCAGACATCCTCGGATGCTCTGATACTCTAAAATTTTATTGCTGTATAGCAGTGGTGTACCCAGCCAAGTGTGACACCGACAAAGACTTTTTTAGAGTTCATTTGTACCTGATTTTGGCAAGAAAATACTTTGTTCTTCCTTCATACGAATATCACTATTGGTGCTTCAGTGTTAGTCATTCAAACTGATTTGGGAACAGGAGTGGCTCCGCCATTTCATCCAAATCACCGCAACCAAAACAGCTAAGAGAAACGTGTACTCCGCTCTCTGCAATGGATGACGCAGCTTTCAGCCTCACCATTTACAAATACTTCACCCTTCCACAAGTGAGGGGAGATGCTGTGTTTACCAGAGTACAAAAAGGGAGAGCAATAGCGCACAGAGATGCAGCCTAGTGTCAGCCGAAGTGCGGAGCAAAGGATCAAAAAAAGAGCACTTGCCGAAGTAGGGCTCGTTGGGGCATCCCTTCAGCCGCACGCCCTTCTGCGTGCACTCAATCAGGAAGTGTCGGACGAGCTCATTGGACAGATCTCCGCCTGCAGGAGGCAGCGTGCAGCCCAGTGGGAATGGAGGGCAAGTGGGCAAGACTAGAGTTAGAAATTAAATGTCCAGATATTGTCCATCCATCCATCCATCCATCCAAACCCTCAGACTGGTACATTTCAAAGTCAACTTGCAGTTTGCTGTAATGCTGAAAGGGGGTGCTCTTCACCCACTTACTGCTTGTCACCCACGTAAAGGGGCCTACCTCGCTTGCTCTGCTGCAGCACAGTGGGAGGGGGCGCGGCCACCTTCATGGCCAGCCCATAAGCCCCCCGGAAAGAGTGGCTGTCCCGAACAATAAAGGAGCCCGGTTCCTTTTCCTTTAGCAGCGCGATGGCTGTGGGGTCAAAATGTCAAGGAATTCATAAGGTCAGAAATTTAATGATGTCACACTTGAAATATCGTTACAGCACAATAAAACAAGTGTACAAGACATATTACAGACATCGAATCTGTGTCATAAACCATTCTAGCAACCAGACTGCGCTGAATAGGCGTCTATTCTTCATACATTACGGATATTGTGAGTCTTAATGTTTGCCCACCTTGGTCCCGCGAGATGTCTGGTTTGTACCAAAACTTTGACGTGTCCTGTACAAACTTAGCGTTTTCCTGCTTGCCATCTGGAGCATAGCGACGGAAGATACAGACAAAAACTGTATTAACTGCGAAGAAAATTGCACATAGATGCACAAACACATTTGAGAAAATGAAACACACACAGTTGGCGCAAGATCCCAACCAATCAGGAAGGAGTCTGCTAGGAGAGGGGGCGGAGCATGTGCATTAACATTGTCAAGTGCATATCTTAATCTGTCGCATTCTGTGGAGGATGCTGGATCCGGGATGATTCTGAGTGGGACGGGCTGCGGTGGTGGTTCGTACCTGACGCTGGTGTGCCGATGAAGCCTGCGCTGGGGGGGCTGGAGAAACCGCTGGGGGCCGGGGAGGTGGAGCCCAGGGACTGCTCGCCCTGAGAGACCCTCCTCTTCTCCGGCAGCGGTGGCAACTCCAGGCCCCCATTCAGAGTCACTTCCACCTTCCGGGAACACGAGCCGTCGTGGTCTTCGAAGCCTTGACCTGGGCTGCGGCTTTGGGGGTACTTGGCAGCCGGCCCGCCCTTGACCGCCCTCGGGGAGCTCTGGCAGCCAGGGGTGCTGTGGTACAGGCCAGGAGAGCCGTGCTGGTGCTGACCAGTCGTCTTTGGGGCAAATCCCCCGTGGGAAGACTGGTGGCTCTGCAGAGCCCTGGAGGTGAGACCACCAAATAGAAACCATGACCGTCCACTTTCAAACTGACCACAGCAGTACAGTCACGAAGCACAGATGTGCCAAATACTGCCCCCTTGTTTTGAGAAACATGGTAAGGCAGGGTAAATGCCATCATGTAGAAAACTGCATCCTATCACACCGACACTAATTTTTACCACAGATCTATAAATCATTACATCTGCACTGTATTCTAAGGAGAGTGTACTATATAGCCAAGTGAAAAGTCATGTTAATTCATTTTCTACTTATTATTAACTATTTATTATCATATCTGTTTTTATATTGTGTGTTTGTAATTGGTCTTTATTTAGACATGTGAACTATATTTGCCATGTGCTGCAGTTCCAGGTTGATTTATGTTACACCTGGACTGGCAAAAACCATATTTCATATCTTCTGTACTCCTATACATAGTCAAATGGCAATAAATACAAAAAAAAGTGTCACCTAAAATCACAGAAGATATATTAATAACACCATGTGTAGAGCTGATGTGGAACCAGTTCTCTTTGACTGGCAGTACCTTTCTGACCATGGAAGGAGATTGTCTGTGGATACAGAGTGCATGGACACCAGGGGCCGCTGGGTGGGTGATAAAGAGAAGGACACGGGGACGTCCGGGGTCAAGGAGCCGTGACCTGGGTTCTCCAGGTATCCCCTGGACTCTGAGCAGGAACATGAAACAGAATTTACGTCATGAGACCCAGCAACCCACCCATCTGGTTTTCATGGATCTGAAATACCACGGTGCACGGTCCTTATGGACATGGACGTCTCCACCGTTAGCAGTAAGTGATCTGCACTGATTACGGCTCCTTAGTCATACACTGATTCAAAATAGTTTCCATTCATTCCAGAGCTTTTCACGGTTTTGCGTTTGTAAGCCAGCTCAGCCTAAGAGCACCTGCAGCTTGCCCCGCTTCTGCACCTTCGATTGCTGGTAACGTGTGAGTGTGACGTGTGTGTTTCCTTGGAGAAATCAGAGATACACCATCAGTGGCAAGTGGGAGGTCTGATGTGATTCTTATGGAAAAAATGTGCACTGCCTACTCACGTTATAAACAGCTGACGTGAAATTTTGAAGCTACGTTTTTCTTTCGAATTTTTTTCTTTTAAATAAAATTAAATTTACTTCACTTATATATGTTTCCCAAAATTTCTGTCTGTAGCAGAGCAAGCATGTCCTCTGTTTACGCATCGAGCCAGCAGAAAGCAGTAAAGAGCATCCAGACAGAATAATAGTGTGGTACCACCACGGTTTAATTCCCTGCCACCGTATTTACAGCTCTTGTCTGGTGTCCCTGGGTGGCCAGACGAGAAACATCGCATATGTTTATGGGATGAATCGGTCAGTTGGCAATGAATAGGGGTTTGTAGACAGAAGACATTTTTATTTTCATTGTTTCGATTAGTTTTCTTTTTCAATAAAGCTCAAAATTAATAAAAGTATACAAAATAAGGCATCTTACAAAGTATGTTTTATTTATTGTAGCTAAATCCAGCCTTTTGTAGAACCATTCATCTATTATCCATAACCACTTGTCCAGTTCTGGGTCATGGTGTTCCGAGGCCTATCCTGGAAGTAAAGGGTATGAGGCAGGGTACAAGCTGTATGGGACACTAATCCATCACAGGGCAATCATAGACAAACACACACACACACACACACACACACACACACACACACACACACACTCTCTCTCTCTCTCTCGCTCAGAACTCTGCAGTGTGAAGTACAGGTAGAGACTTGATCAGACTGCGAAGGATGTGAAGGAAGGGTCTCCTCAGACTTGCCTTCCCTACATGTAGAAAGATGACTGCACCCACTATTTGCATTCCTCAGGTAATGTCTCGCTCCCTTGTTTACCACACCATCATGTGGTTACCCATGGCTACCATCTGGCTTCTGTGTCTCAGACATTGCGCACGTGACCCCAGTGGCCTCTCGTATTAAGTCTCAGCACTGAGACAAGGTGACGGGGAGATCATGTCCAAATTGGCAAAGGGAGTTTAAATGGAAAACGAATCTGCTCCTCTCGAATGAGCTGGAGAGACCATGGGGTCTGCAAGGATACACACCTGCACCTTCACTGTTACCTACACAAGACCCAGGAGGCACCTCCTCTCCTATCCTTAAGTAAGATACTTAACCTGAAATGCTCCACTATAAATGCACAGCGGGAGAGACGCAGTGAGCCGTCCCCCTCCTCCGTGAGGTTTCCACGGAAACTCCAAGCAGTTCCAAATCCCCTCTGGCACTTTCTAAACACAGCGGCAAACGCGTTCCAGATGGCAGCCGCGGCGTCGCAGACCTGCAGACGTACAGCCGTCCAGCCAGACTGCCTCTAATGAGCATCCAGACGTGGGAGTGCTTACCTCACCCCGCGCCCCTCATCGGGCCTACATGTGGAAAGTCATTTAGCGCTCAGCGCCGCAGCCGCTGGTGAGAAAACAAACATGTCAGAGACTTCTGCGCCTCTGATCTGACCTCACAATTCCACTGGAGTCCTCCAGGGTTTGAATAAACGGAAAACAAGCAGAGAAGCTCCGGCACCAAGGAGGAGAGACGCGAGAGGTCCTGTGAGCTTAGAGATGCAGAGGCTGTGATGCTCAAACCGACTGGCGGGATGCGAGCAAACGGGTCCAGCAAACGTTCAGGACGGCGCTCCTGAAGCGCTTTATGGGGACGCGGGATCCCAGAGAACGACCGGGTTGTCAAAGCAGTAAACAGAAAACAAGTCATTGCTGTTTGACCACTCTAGTTTCACTGGGGGGGAAGTCAAGCCCTGCACACACAGCTATGAACAGGCCTCCCTGCTTACCTTCCCTTACACACACACACACACACACACACACACACACACACACACACACACACACACACACACACACACTGGCTGAAACCGCTCGTCCCGAGCAGGGTCGTGGCGAACCGGAGCCTAACCCGGCAACACAGGGCGCAGGGCTGGAGGGGGAGGGGACACACCCAGAATGGGATGCCAGTCCATTGCAAGGCACCCCAAGCGGGACTCGAACCCCAGATCCACCGGAGAGCAGGGCCCGGCCAAACCCGCTACACCCCCCCTCCTTCCTTTACTCATGTACAAAAGTGACAACTGTATATTTACTTCTATCAGTTATTACTTCTTATGACATGAAGTCGTAAAAGTAACTAGTAGTGGTAGCAACAAAAATGTGCTAGTTTATATATTTACATTAATTCCATCTGTACAGTGGCAGCATCATTCTGGGCACAGCCTTTACAGTGTCTAAGTTAAAAAATACCACGGTAACAGAGACCGTTCGCAGTTTCAGTCATTCAGCGGGAAACAGAAGAAGCAGGTCTGACTCCCGAGCTCTTTGCTCTAAAACCCCCTTCAGCTGGTGGGAGCGAAGGGCACCGGTAAAGAGGAAACCACACGTCCACAACGCATCGCTACGCCGCTCCCTAACAGCACAGCAAATGAAGAGAATACCTTCAGCAGAAATACGTCTCCAGAGCCACAAACTCTAAAGGATGTCAACGAACTTTTCCGATCTCGAAATATCAGCCGCACCTCATCGCCGCTCAGCTCATCCCCAGCCGTTTCCAGCTCTTAAAGCAGGTGCAGATAGGGAGGACTCACCTGTGCTGCTGGTCTCAGCCCTAGTGTCCATCCCTGGAAGGGCACTATTTGTATTTCCCGCTGAGCAGCGGCACGGCCTTCCTGCTGGAAAGGGTGCGTCTCGGCTCCGTGGCCCGAGGCTCTCGCGGCTCACGGCTTGCGCGTCTTTAGACGCGCTTCGCTCCTCGCCATCGCCCCCTCGCTCTGGCTCAGGTTGCCTGGCGGCGCTATGTGCAGGAGAGGCATGCGGGTCTACATACCCAGGGAGCTGGTCATGGCGGAAGAAGGGAGAAGCTCCAGGTCGAGCGCCGCGGGAGCTTCCGAGCCCGTCAGCCAGGTTCCGCAAAAGCGCAGAGTGAGGTGCGTCGCTTGTGCCACCAGACTCCTATTTGTTCCATCCCCTCCCCTCCCCTCCCCTCCCCTCCGCTCTTCTCCTCCTCAAGCCCCAGCCAGTGAATTCAGCACGGCAGGAGGAGGTGAATGAAGTCATAAAGGCAGCAGTTTGGACGGCCGTCCCCCCATTTCTCCGGCGTCCAGATGGAAAACGGTTTCCTCATTGTTCTGGCTCGCCGTGTTCCCGGCCCGCGTTGTCCGTGTCGCAGGCACCTCTAGAGGCCCCTGCTGCTTGCCTTTCAGCGGCTGCTTGCCGTTGTCCCTCGGCCTCTGCAATCTGTTCCCCGGTCAAAGGGCACTGTCAGAGGTCGGAGGTCACCTGTGCACATCAACGACCTGTTTCCAAGAAGAGCTGCTGAAGTATATGCCTTGCCTCTCCATCTCTTCTCTGGTCCCTCTTACACAGCAGCCCAACCGTAACATCCCCCACCGCTTCCCCAACACAGCTGGACTGTGGAAAAAGTCCATTTTAAAGAACTTACACCAAAGCGTGTCAGCTTTTTCTGCATAATTAGTAATTATTGTTATAACTACATGGACTGTTTTCACCCAGATTGCAAGTTTAATAAGCCTGCTATGAGATCTGTGGAAATCTCATCTTTAATGTGGGCAATATTTCCACTTGGTGAAATAAATTACCTTTATTTGGTCTTCCACATACGAATGCAAGTATATTTAGTTTACGGAAATTATACATTCGGCAAACAATTCCAATTTTTGTCAAATTCAGAATTTTACAAGTGGATTAAATGTAAAAGCCTGCCTGTATCTAGTAAAAACTCCATGGAAAATGTGTGAGACATTATGCACTTTGGACTGACTCTGGAGGGATATTTTATGCTTCATTCGCAGAAAAGAAACATCCGCTCCTTCTACCCTTGGACACAAGCCGAGCGAAAATATAGTGAAGAACGGTGGCCGATGCCGGACTACCCGTGGGTTGTCCATTCTGAGGACGAGCATTAAAACCCCCAGAATTACACACGTCCTTCAAAAAAATTCCTCCATGGACGTAAGACCTGCAGCGTACCGTGGTCACCGCGGTCAGGCCGGGAAACACAGTCTGCGTTTCCAAAAGTTCATTTTCGGATTACGGCGGAAGTCCTGCATAGATCCGTCATTATATAAAAAGAAGTTCAGACATCCAGACTACTGTTCATCCTGGTGGAATCGCAGAACAAACGCATGGGGGGCCGCAGTGAGCCTGCAGGGGGAACCTGCTGGTGTCTTCTTTGCCAGCATAGAGAGAAAGGTTGGAGGTCCGACGCAAGGACTGTTCAGCTGAACGAACCGGCGACACACACTGTGCAGCGCAATTCGCCCTCTCCGCGCGTGGCGACCGACAGCTACACCTGACAGGTCTCGGGTAACAGCAGCACATTTAACGATCCCTAATAATAGTATAATAACGATACCTCATGAACCCCATGTTCTCCTTCCTTGTCCGCTGGCTCACACGCCGCACCCAGGTTCCAAAAAGAATGCACACACACATACTGCTAGACAGGATGACTGGAAAATCCCAGAGGAATGTGTGAGCTCGTCACAGGGTGCTATGGAGCGTAATGCGCGTTTCACAACCCACCCACACACACACACACACACACACACACACACACACACACACACACTCCAGACTGGGTGACTGAATGCACTTCACCTCAAAAGAATCCCTCCCTCTGATGACTTCCATAAAGTTCTTAAAAGGCAGGATCTAGTTTAAGGCTCCAGGTAATAAAGGACTGGCCATGACTCACAAGTGTTTTATATTACAAAGAGGCACACGCCCTCACACTCCCTCACACACCCTAACACACCCTAACACACCCGCACAAAGTGTGACTGATTGCCACTGGTCCTACAGACAGGCTTGTCTCCAGAAGACACACGTCCACCTGAGGAACATCGGTGCTGCAGTTTCCTTGCGCTCTCGTAACACGCTGGAGGCGACCGACGGCAGCGTGGGGTCACGGCCCACAGCAAACGCAAGCTGAGGTCCGGTCTTTGTGGCTGTTGCACGAGCGAGGATGCGGCGACTCACCGAGCTGCGTCCTGTACGGCCCAGATGCAGGGTTGCCTTGAGGGGACTGGGTGACGTGGGGAAAGTCAAAGTGGTCCCTCACTGGTGAAAAGAGTGGAGACCTTCTATCATACATCTCCCCTTTTACTATCAGTGATATGATGTCATAAAACGTGCACATAAACAAGAAGGTCATTTAAATATGAAGTGAATGTACAAATGCATAACAAACACAGATTATGTAGCATCAGCATTGACTGGATGGTTCTGCGTGGGTTTGATAGTGTGTGTTTTCTCACCGTAGGGCGTGGGTGGTGGGAACGGGAAGGCCGGCGTAGGGGGAACGACCTCACTGATAGCTGGCACCCTGCCTTTCGCCTCCTCACTCCTGTATCTGTTGTCCACGCGGTCGGGCTGACACACACACACACACACACACAAACTCACAGAGTGAGAAAAATCCTTGAAGTCCACCCACATGCATCACACATGTCGATATTTCCACACCAACACGCCACATGCGTGTCTGAGTCCTCCTTTGGCCCTGACTCATGGAGCGCTTATCTGCGGAGGGGCATCATCACAATTGTTTGTGCAATAGCAAGTGCTGCATGAGGGAAGTCTCAGGTACGCAGTTCTCATATGTCATATTTTGCATCGTCTTGTATCACAGAAAAAGTGCTGGTGGGAAAGCTCCTGCTAGGAAGGGGGAACATCCCTGACAGTGTGAGGGACTGCTGGGAGCAGCAGGTGAGGGGTGAGGGTTTTGGTCTCGTACCTGTAAGGTGATCTGACTGGCCTTGCAGACGGGCGAGTTCCGAAGCTCCTCCCCTGAGCCCCATCCGGAGGGGCGGAGTCCCGCATCGTCAGCGACCCCATCGTGGCGACTCGGGCTGTATTTCCTGTCCCGTCCGACGTCACTGGCTAAGATGCCCAGAGAGAGAAGGGAGAGGGTTCGAGGACAGAGTGTGTGAGCAACAACAGAGAATGGTTCCAGTCATACACTCACTTTTACCTCACCTTCAGTAGTGGAGTTTTGCGTTGGAAAGCTGTACTAACTTTACAGAGGATATTATAGCCATCAGCTTTGGAGATGGAGCAAATGACGGCATTGTTTAGCAAAGAGGGGGTGACAAACAGGGAGCTGTTTGTGAGCAGATGGAAATGGACCTTCTCAACTAAAGGCTACCATATTAAATAGAAGAACCTTTGAAATTCTGACAAACAACTCACCTTCACACGCTTCACACAGAGCCTTAACTGCCTGGACTACTTACACGGATATAGGGGCTGCTGACTTGAAATTATTGTTATGATTAGTTGTTTAATTGATAGCAGGTTATTGTTACTGAAGAATTCATAAGTACCTCGATGAGGTGTGGTGCAACAAAATTCAAACCCTAACCCTGACATTGCATGACTACATGCCTAACTAATAGACTGCCCTCTGCCACTATGATTTATATTCTATTTTAATTCCGCCTCACACTTACATGCTGTATTTTTTACTTTCTTTTCTTCTCCACGGTTACCGGTCGAGTCCTTCAAAACACATCCCTCCAAATATTTCAAAAGCTCCTAACCCTTAGCTGGAGGCAGGAGGTAGCATAATGGTTAGAACCGCTGCACTTGAAGGTCCAAGGTTCAAATCACACTTCTCGCTGCAGTGCCCTTAATCAGAGTAAAAATGACCAGTATAAAGGGGTAACTCATTGCAAGTTGCTGTGGAGAACAGCATCAGGCAAATAAGTATGAAAAATATGAGCACACAAAAAGTCACACTGCAACTAAACCCCGAAAAAGACAACGAATGGCAGTCTCTCTACAGACATCCAGCAAACTGAGGACTCCATGTCCGTCTACAGCTGCTCGTGAACGTGTCTGCCTGGTCGTGTTCTAAGAGCAAGTTCTGTGGAACGTCCTTTCATTCAAGAAGCAGTTATCCCGTGTTAGCCGAGAGAACAGAAACACAGGAAAATACTCTTGTGTCGGTCAAACCTCAAACACCCCAACAGGAGGGATCAATTTCAAGTATCATAGCAACAACCTGAAAACAAAGAATTGCGTGGAACCAGTTTCCAAAGAAACTCTTTAAATGCAAATCTTGTGCAACGGCACACAAGCAAAGCACAACCATACTCCTAACCAACCACAAGCCAACCCCAAGCACAACCTTAACCCCAACTACAACCACAAACCTAACTCAAAAAATCCTGCGTGGAAATATTATACCTACAGGCAATGCTCTTAATGGAAATTCACAAACCACACCGTACATGAAGCGTTTGACCAGCTTCCTTCTGCTTTTCTCAGGTGGGTATTCAATGACGGCTAACGCTGCTGACGGTCATCATGCAGCTCTGAAGCGATAGTTCAATTAATTTATCTAGTTCTTTCATGATTCTACTTGGGATGGGAAGTTTTCTCTGGGTATTCCTTATGAATTATGGTGAGCAAAACTGTGCAAACCATGTCTAAGAATCTTGTTCATAACCTTTTTGCTCAATGGCAGTCACAGTGAAGATGTGGGATTCAAAGAAAAGATGAGTCTAAACAATACTCTACTTCACTGAGGTATGTCGCCGTGGTCAGAAAATGTGGACACTAATATCCAGGGCCTGGTCTCTTTCAGCTACTTCAAAGAAGCCTATTGACAATGCGCAACACAGGATCTACAAAAGAATAGCGGAGATCCGATGAATCATAGTGCGCATCATGGTGGAACAGTGCGGTATGTCGTATGGATTACAGCTGAAGGCCAGGGGTCGTCCTCGGCACACTCGAGTGACAGCTGGAGTTGCTGGCTTCTAAAGCATTCTTTCGGGGTTCCTCAGTAGGGCCTCGAATCAATACCCTCAATGGGATGTAAACGATAACATCTGGCAGCTGAAACGTTACAGCCGCTACCTCCCCCAGGCCCACACAGACCTTCGCTTTTCCAACATTTCATGCGGTGACCCTCATGGTCCCATTTATGCCACACACAGGCTTGTGCCAATAGGTGCTTTTAAATTATTCTTGCACTCCTCATAAGAACTCCTGAGGTAACCGAACGACAGTTACATTGAAATCTGACTATTTTCGCATCGCGCTTTGGCAGCGGAACCGTAAAGTTTTAGACATTAAATGTCCGGCAATAAACGGAATATATTTAACACATAGATGGGTTTTTATATTTTTTTACTCTGCTCGAAACTAGAGGCAAATTGAAGAATATGGCACTTATCAGTTTAGCACATTCATACCGCATTCATCAGATGAAATGATGTCCTTAGTCCAAAAAAAAAGAAACTTTGCATCAGTGGCTAGAAAATGTCAGCAATTTTTTGAGAATGACAGGAAATGGCGGAGCTATAATTACCCGCTTGTGCTGCCAAATGAATACTTTTAAGTGAGCTGACAGTGCGGATGCTGAGCTGTTATCTGACTCAGGGCGTCCAGACGAAGGGAGTGGACGTTGTGCGGTTCGCTTGGACAAGCGCCACACTTACACATCGCAGAACAGGTTCCAACAGCAGCGCACGCGGTCAGCATTGCCGCCGCCTTCTCCGGCCCACCTCAACAAACTCGGTTTGTGTAACTCTTGTTTCGTGGCCTCTTGCCACAGTGCCTACCATAGTTGAGCGTACAAAAAAAAGGGACGAATTTGGCATTTTCCCCTGCTGTATTGGTCACAAGGTTTTTTTTCTTCCGAGCTGCTGTAAACTCAGCCCGTCTCCTCGCAGAAGGAACGGCACCTGCTGCTTCTGTGCAACAGGTGTTGAGCTGCAGATCACACTAGAAAGATCCTTCAACTCATCGCTTAGGTTACAAGCTCATGAGTATAGGGGCGAATTGCTGTTCAAGCTCCTCCAAATACAGAGCAGTACGCTGTTCGGTAATTTAGTCGTGCTACAGAGGAAGATCCAGTCTCAGTTTTTACGCTCAAAGAGTCCTGGACAGACGGGCCTAAACGCGTCTCCGCACCTGAGCTTTTTGTCAAAATCTCTCATATACCGCCAAGTGCTTAGCACAGTTTTTGCGTGTTTCAGCCTAATTTTGGGAACAGTTGTTAACGACACATGGTTTACACCCAAAAGTATGTACCTCATGATTCATTAATGCTTTGAAAGATGAAACAAGGTGATATCTCTATTATTCCAGCAACATTAAAAAAGTATTTTACCATTGTCACTACTGCCAGCTAATAAAATAAAAACCATGTTAACCTCAACCACCACCAGCCAATAAAATAACAGCTGTATTAGTTGCCACCACCACCAGCCAATAAAATAACAGCTGTATTAGTTGCCACCACCACCAACCAATAAAATCAAAGCTGTGTTAGTTGTGGCAACCAGCCAATTAAATCAAATCCAGATGTTAGTGGTTGCCACCATAACCAAGAACCAGCGTGCTTCAGCTCTGCCAGTGATCTTACCTGATTGGCACGGATTTTGGGCTTCAGTCCCTCCGCTATCTAAGCGTCTGTAACTCATGCCGTTGGTGCGGCCACTGGCCAACCCATTAGTGTGAGCCATGCCGTCTCTTCCAATTGAGCTAGACTGTGTGTAAACAGGCACGAAGGTGGGGTCCAAGTCCATGATGAGCTGGTTGAGCTGGTCAATGGACTGGTCGATGTCAACAGTGAGGGAGCTGAGTTCATCCGAAGCGTGCACACGTGTTGCATCGCGATGGAACGTGCTGCCAGCTCTCTGCACGGCATCCCTGCTGCTGCTACCTCGAGTCGGCGTATCTGGAGGAACGTTGGGTCGATGCGGGCTGCCGTGTGTTCCCGGAGAGAGCCGCGTGCTGCCCTCCGAAGGCGAGTATAGGTACTGCTGGGCGGCTACCATCTGCTGATGGCGAACCCAGCTCTGCGTAGTGTAGCCTGTCTCACCGAAGGCCTGGGGATGCATATCCTGAGAGACGGAGCCGTTTCTCTGGAAGCACGGCCGCTCAAAGCCGTCCTCGGTCCCGGTGTCGTTGCTCCCAATGCCGTCTGACAGCAGGGAGTTCTGGCTGCTCTTGTGGTAGCTGCAGTAAGGCCCGTCGGAGGACAGCGTGCCGATGCTGCCCACGCTACGCAGGTCATGGGCAGGAACTTCCTCATCCAGGAGTTCTGTCTCCTGCTGCTTTTTCCTGAGATCTCCGTTGACAGTTGCACGCTGTCCCCTTGTGGGAGGGCTACGCTCTGACATCCCAACGATGGGCCCGGGTCTGCTAGGCGGTCTCTTCGACTCGGTCACGTCGCGGCTGCCGGGGCCGCACAGGGAGCGTGGAAGGCGGCCGGTCTGCGCCGAGGCGCTGGAGAAGCCTGAGTCACTGCTGGTGCTCAAGGTGCGGTTGCTGTGATCCGAGGCACCGTCCTGCGGCACGCCCTGTAGCGCAACCAGTCCTGGCGTGGATCCATCCCGATTCCTCTGCCTGACTTTGGTGCCCGAGGTGGCGTCAGGGGAGACGTGCACGTGCGGCACTAAAAAGACAAGAACGGAGGGCTTCAAACTCTCATCCCAGTGGAGACAGCTGACACTTCAACGGAGGGTATCTGCAAGCAGGCCCTCAGGCCCAAGGGCGTCGCACGGATTCCGCAAAGCCGGAAATCCTAATCTTGCCCTTTCGTCGGGGAGAACTCCTCGAGATAAAAAAACTATTGCCATTACCCTGGGTGCCTTGTGTCATGGAAAGAAACACGGATCAAAAGGTGTCTGCACCTGAAAGATGGTGATGATCACTGCTCTGATCTCTGATAAAGGATGTCTGCTCTAGAGAGACAAGAAGCAGGTGCAGATAGCTGATTTTGGCCCAAGGATAACTTAGAGCCGCTACTTTTTTTTTTTGCAAAAAATACTTCACACAGCAACAGGGGCAGCAGGTGGCACGATGGATAGAGGCACTGCTATGGACTCAGAGGAGCGGGATTTGAATCCCGCACGCTGTTGAAATACCGTTGGCCAAGTTACTTACCCTGAACTGACAGAGTAAAAATTACCCAGCTATATAGTTACTTCAGAGAAAAGTGTTACATAAATGCGTTAACAAATAACAGCAGAAACGATGCCCATATAATAAGTTACAGCTCCATTTTTTTTGTTTAGACCAGAAACAACTTTTCACCGAATTGTTAAAACCAGGCAGATACACAAAGTAGCTACTAATCAAGCTGGAAGATGGAGTTTTAAAATACATACACAAACTAAATATGAAATACATAAAATGGATAAATATGCATGCTCCCGGAGTGTGGCCCTTCCAGGAAACGCAAACACAGGAAAAACAAGAGAACACGGCAAATATGCTTTGATCATGTATTAGTTTTTCCATCACACACACAATCTGAAACCGCTTGTCCCAAGCAGGGTCGCAGCAAACCAAAGCTTATCCCAGAAGCACAGGGTGGAAGGCTGGAGGGGGAGGGGACACACCCAGGACAGGATGCCAATCCGCCACAAGGCACCCCAAGCGGGACTCGAACCCAGACCCGCCTATTGCACCACCGTGCCGCATTACTACGAGTTCAATATCCACTGTTCGTGTTTCAGGCGGTTTAACACCTCATCTCACGTATATGTTTACATCAAGCCTTCTATAAAAACCAGGACAAATCTTCTTAGGCAATTTTAGAGGAAGCAAAGCAGCTCCCGTGGTCAGGAGGGCCGAGCTCCATCGGCAGGGTGAGCCAGGATTCCGAAATTGCATAGACTCTGACTTTCTTCATCAGGGGAACAGGTCTAAATTGGAGGTAAGTGTTCATGAAACAGGTAGAGCGCGGTGGTGCGGTGGCGCAGTGGGTTGGGCCGGATCCTGCTCTCCGGTGGGTCTGGGGTTCGAGTCCCACTTGGGGTGCCTTGTGATGGACTGGTGTCCTGTCCTGGGTGTGTCCCTTACACCCTGAGTTGCCGGGTTAGGCTCCAGTTCCCCGTGACCTTGTATGGGACAAGCGGTTCCGAAAATGTGTGTGTGTGAGCTTACTGAAATACATGTATGCTATTAAAATATGCATATGTACACTTCACCTTGTTTTAGACTAAAGTGCAGTAGCCAATATAAAGCCAAACATTATGCAATATGAGATGTACAGTATGGCCACAAGGAAAACACTCATAATGAGCCGAAAAACAGCCCCTATTCAGATACGGCGCTGGGCTGCCATCACATGCACTAGCGATGACACACCTGTCACACCTCTTCCAGTCTGTCCATCACACATTCTCTGCAGATGAGCTGGCCCTTCCGGGTATAACCATTAGACAGCGCAGTCTGACAGAGACCCCCGGTCCCTACAGCCACCTACATTCCCTCTCTGTCTCTACCCCTAGTGGTCCATCACCCGCTGGCTCATTCCTCTCTGGACCTGATCACATGTCCCATTTGATTCCTCAACTATTACCCCTTTTTTCCAGTATGTCTTTACCTGTTGGCTGCTCCTTCTCTCCCTCCCTCCTCCTTCCCTCTCTTCCTCATACCCAGACATATATCTACTCCTCCGCATGGCGCTCACCTCCTCGCTCACAGCAGGTAGACTGCCTGTGTGTCCTTCGCACCTCCACAGCGACGGAGGTTCCGGAGGGGACCTCAAACCCGGCCTTGCAAGAGTCAGCCAAACGCGAATCCTTTTCAGAGTATTGCGAGGGCAGCGCTGCGATGCGTGAGGTGCACAGCAGACCCCAGATAGGTTGAATATGCAAGAAGGAATGTAAACATGTAGCTGGGGCCTTGCAGGGGTGGGAACCTAGAGCAGATGTAACCTGAACTAAGGGAGAGACTGAGTGTGTGTGTGTTTCGGGGAACAGGCAAGGAGGAGGAGACTTGGAGAGAGGAAAAAGGGAAGATCAAGAGAGGAAAACAATGTTCTTTCATCCTTTTTTTAATGGCCAAGCTGCACTTTAATTACTGCAAAGTCTCCCTCTTATTGGGCCGCTGGCCGTCAGTTATCACAAAATTATATGCTGGCATGAGACATATTTAACACTGGTATGAAAGCAGATGTTTATAAACCTCCGTTTTCGGGTAGAATTTCTATTCCTGCTTTTATTACCCTAATGGAATAAACAGCAACGCTGCAATTCACGACCGCCCATTGATGGCAAACACTTTTCTAGTATTAGTCACTTTATAACCTTGACTCCTCGATCAAACTAAACGAAAGGACCGCAGCAAGAAAAAGAAGGAGCAGCTAAAGAGCAGGACTTTAAAAACATAAATATTGCACTGTCAGACACGAGTCGTTTGAGAGAAAAAGGCGACAGCTCAGTCGCAAACCGAAATAACAGCCGGACCTTTGACTGCGGAGATGCTGCCAGGTTCTTTCTTCTTTTTAACTCCCCATAAAGTAACAAGTGGAGAAAATAACAGATTCCCTTTCCAGTTGACTTCGGCTTTCAGCACCAGCAATCTTGAAATTTCCGAGAGCAGCTCCCACAGCCGTGACTTTGAGTTCCCCGACGTCACCCGTTTCCAGAATGAGCTCAGTTTGAAAGGAGACACGGTTTCAGCGTCAACACCCCTGCCTAGAGCATCAACCTGCAAGCGAGCCCTGGGCGAATTCCATCAGAGTCGTGGGCCCACCAGACCCCCGTGGGCCCGCGCACCTGTTTCAGGGCTCTCACACCGGTGTCTCGCTGCCACATGGGCCCGAACCCGTCCCTCACCGCAGCAGAAATCGGTCTGAGTTACGCAGCCAAACTGTGCTGTAATCATAACTCAGACATGTGTTTATACAAAAACCAAAGGTTTCATGATCCCCTTAATCCAGTGGAGCACATGCATAAGCCCTGCGCTGTTAATTACAAAGCAAATAAATCATTTTCTGTATTTATCATCTCACTCTACTTTGCGGTGTATCGCAGCTCCTAAACCAACAAAATACATTTAACACTTTATGCTGGCATTATGGTATATGTCTGATATATTTTTAGATTATTTTATTGTATTTCATTTATTAGATACTATTTTGTCCCAAGGGGGGTGCGGTGGTGCGGTGGTGCAGTGGGTTGGACCAGGTCCTGCTCTCCGGTGGGTCTGGGGTTCGAGTCCCGCTTGGGGTGCCTTGCGACGGGCTGACGTCCTGCCCTGGGTGTGTCTCCTCCCCCTCTGGCCCTACACCCCGTGTTGCTGGGTAGGCTCTGGTTCCCCACGACCCCGTATGGGACAAGCGGTTCTGAAAGTGTATGTATGTATGTATGTATGTATGTATGTATGTATGTATGTATGTATGTATGTATGTATGTATGTATGTATGTATGTATGTATGTATGTATGTATGTATGTATGTATGTATGTATGTATGTATGTATGTATATATATTTTGTCCCAACCTGTTGCTCACTTCCCACAGTTCAGGAAGACTGTATCTGTACTTGCTCTCTTCACTGGTAAGTGTTCACAATACATCATTTAAGGTATGAGGAAAAAGAACGGGTAATTTCCTTTTCCTTGGTTGTCGTGTGTCTCTGAGTGGCAGCTGCACTCATCCTTGTGGCCGGTCGGTCCCCGATTCACACGTGAGAAATGGTACAGAGATTTTTCCGTGCCTCCGTCATTTCTATTCCTAGTGCCTGCAGTAAGAGCGGGAAGGAGTGCAGGCGGGAGGGGAGGCAAAAGGAGGGAGGAGGGCTGCTGTGGGTAGGACAGCGCCCCAAAGCTCCAGATGCCCGCTGAAGGCGCAGAGGTGGTCGCCATGGCGGCGAGGGTGGCTGAGGTGGCGGTGGCAACACCCAGTTTGAACAAAACCAAACCATTTACATGGAAAATGATGCATCCCTGTCCTTAGGCCTCAATATTGCACAAACACACACACCCAGACCAGAGTCAGAGCAGCGCGCACAAGTACACACACGTATACAAAGAGCAATGTGCCCCGGAGCTGCAGACCTCACCGCCACCCGACATTGTTGCCGCGTAGAAATAAGCAATAATAAACAGTCTGGTTGCTGCGCTTTGCTCGGATGTCACCGCATGAGGTCATTTTATATTTTTTAACATTTGTGTTACTGCTATAGGGATTTCCCCACTGCTTAATATGCAAAGTCCCCAAGTTTACACAAGAGGGGCTCGTCTGACCGCACACAGAACTTCAGACCAGGATCGTCCTCCGCAAACAACCAAGAACCAGCCTGAGCAGGTGACCACGACTCGAATATAAACTCCAGTATGAACTGGTCACATCTCTCCACAAGTGAGCGTAGCGCATATCACCGTGTCACTTTTGTTCAATATACCATTACATTTCGGGAAGAGGTTATCAGACTAATCCCAACAGCCTTTGAGATTTCGTTTATTTTGCCCAGGCCCTAAAGCAGTTTTGTGCGTATACGTTTCCCGCAAAGCTTTGAGAAGACAAGAGACGCCGGTCTCGTTATTTATAACGATATTAATATTTTTTCCCTTTTGGCTCGAAAAAGCACCTGCATGTTCCAGCTCTTCCAGCATCTTCCAAATGGTTGGCGTAGATACAAAAGAGAAAATAGAAATGACCAGTTGCTGTACCTTCCCCGTCGCAGCTGAGGTTCTGGTAGGAGTCCCAGCGGATGAGCGGGTCGGTCGTGTTGTAGTCCACCGCGATGTCGGGAACGTTCCTCCAGTGATCCGATCCTTCGAAACAGAACCGAAACAGAACCGGAGCTCAGCCCCAGCAGGCAAACGATGCTGCACAGAAGCAGCTGCGGGAAAACTTTCACAACTTTCGATTTTTTCAATTCATACTGCAGCTGTTTTGCACAAAGCACTTGTATGAACTCTTTATTTGGCCCATTCATTTGCTTCTCTTTATCTTTATTTGGCCCGTTGGTGCCGACTACATTGCTTTGCTGTCCTCACGTCTCCAGTGCACCGGAGTACCTTGTATTTTCTCGGGACTCTCAGACAGGACCAGCTCGACCTTCCCGTAATCTGGAAATCGGGCATCTGCAGCACATCGCGAGAGAAAAGCATGAAATAATACAGAACAGACTGCGCATTCCTCCGGTTTAACAGTTTTTTTTTCCCCAGGTTTCGATCCCCAATGAAACCAGGCTCTCCGTACTTCGGACGTAACCTGTTCGCTGAGGTGGTAGAGATGGTATAAATGAGAAGTCGCAACAACTCGCTCTTTTATCGCTCTCTCCTACCTTTGTTGGCCACCTCTAGGTCCTCCTTCTCAAATATGAGGCTGTATCCTTGAACGGCACCAGTGTGGAACTGAACGTGGAAGATGACCTCTCGGGTTACTGTGCGGACGTTTTTATGGTAACATTTAACCTGCAAAATGAAGACGGTTTTGGACTGCCGTTGGCCACGGTTCCTCCCATGAACATTTCGTGACCAAATGTGCACTATTTGTTTTGCAGGCAGCGGGCAGAGGCCACTTACCAGGATGTCACCTTTGAGGAGCTGTGCTGGCTGCAGGACGATGTAAACCCGGTTCCTGTGGCCCGCTCCGATGTTGCTGTGGAACAGGCACGTCAGTCGGCGCTCGGAGGTCGACACGGCGGTCCCCCGAGGACCGGCATCAGGCCGCCGTGGTGTGGGACAACAGGAGAGTACTTACTAAATCCCAGAGGAGTAGACCGCTTGCATTCCCTGGTAGACCTTCAGATAGGGGCGACAGGCTGCGGGGCAAAGCATCACGCTGGTCTCAGTAAACAATCCAGCGTCATAAACTGAACAATCTTACAATAACAGACAACAGATTTTTAATAACGTACATATTGCTACCAGACACGCATACACCTGTTCATAGTGTAAATATTATCTGTACCTCCATGTACAGCAATACACTTGTGTATTTGAACATTTGCGCATCCTCTGAAGTTTGTGACAATAGTGATAGCACTTCGTCTCTTTAAGGTGTCACCTAAATACGGAGGCACAGCGAGTAGCGCGGCTGTCTCACAGCGCCTGAGCGGTGCGAGAGAATGTGGGTTCGATTCCCACTCAGTCTGTGTGGAGTTTGCATGTTCTCCCTGTGTCTGTGGGTTTCCTCTGGGTGCTCTGGTTTCCCCCCACAGTCCAAAAACATGCTGTTCGGGTTCACCCCTAGTGTGTGAGTGACAGAGAGAGTGTGTTCCACTGATGTATGGATGAGTGACCCAGTGTAAGTAGGGTATCTAGCAGTATAAGTCACTGTGGTGAATAAGGTGTGTGGGCTGGTAACATTACATAGTATCCATTGTAAGCTGCTTTGGAGAAAAATGTCTGCTATGTAAATAACAATTCATAACATCATCTGTGCTGAGATAATCTGCTTCAGAATATAAAGCAGCAGTCCTGAGCACTGTGCTGCCAACTGTCCCAAAGTGACTCAAATACAAATGTAACAATTCCCTTTATGCAGTATGAATGCACTTTTGACATATAGGAACATTATTACTTCATGTATACCTGATACATTTAAAAATGAACAAATGTTCCATGCAAATTTCTTTTCATTTCATATTTGAGCTCGTGGAGCAACAGGGGTCTGATCCGTATATGTTGAATGTCTCTCTGTTAGCTTGCGGCTTGCGAACGTCATACCTCCTGCGGTGTCGAAGTCGGGTACTCCGTGGAGAATGACACAGTGCAGGAAGAGAGGGGATGTGTTCATTTTTATTGATCCGGTCAACAAGCTGTTCAGAATCCAGACATAGCTAAAAATCAGAGAGAAAAAAACAAACCAAAGGAGTGTAGCGTTCCCTCAGCAAACAGTGACATTTACTGCGGACATGCGGACGCTTTGACGGTTTCCGTCGCGAAAGGACACCATGTGGTCCAGCGGATCCAGAGACGCACAAGAGGAGCCCTTACCGCTTCTGCGAAGGGCTCATCAAAGTGGAGACCTTGTCGTCGTAGAACTTCCTCATGGTGAAGCGCTCCAGGGCCTGGTTGGCACTGCAGGACAGCAGCTCTTATTAACGTCGGCACTGTCATCATTTATTGTCATGTAATAATGAGGAAAAAAATAGAGACTCGTTTTGGACTCGTTTCATAGCTGCTTCCGTCCAGCTTGCGCACATTGCAGGTAAACTGACCGCTGACGGGGAGCTTCGGATGAGAGCTGCGAATACGGTGTCAGCCGAAACGACCGTGAAAGCATCTCGTGGCCAAACCGGCGTGCGGTTAATGCATCAAGAGGAACAGGGTGTTCGCATCAGTCGCAGGCAACGTTCCCTTTCGGATGAACTCAACTCCGCAGTTTACTTCACCTGATGCTGCCCTGTATCTCTTACCTGTCATTCCCCTCTACTCTATCCATTCAACCGCTGGCACACAAGGCTGAGAAATATCACTTAATGCAGTTAAGAAATTAAGTGTGGCGATGGCTGGTAGTGTAGTGGTTAGAGCTGCTGCCTTTGCACCCAAAGGTTGCAGGCTTGATCCCCACTTCTGGCTGTTGTACCCTTGAGCAAGGTACTTACCCAAAAAAAATTGCTCCAGTTACATTACCCAGCTGTATAAGTGGGTAAATAATTGTAGGTGGACTAACATTGTAAGTTGCTTCTGAGAAAAGCATCAACTAAATGAATAGATGTTAGTTAAATTCACTGGGCAACATCCTCAACCTGTACCCCAGTCTATAATGTCTGTTATATCTCTCACTGTGGACAAATGCCTCAACAACATAGATGGTAATAAAAATGAATTTATCTGATACCCTCACTAAAGCCATTTACAATATTAATGTAATGTACACAATTCAGTTATTATAAAAGCCAATTTTTACTGTTTTAATTCAGGGTTAGTACCTTGATCAAGGATACCGTAGCAGGAGGTGGGATTCGAACCCTGGTGCTTTGAGTATAAGGTAGCTCCGACTACTGTGCCACCGACAGTCTTACCTTGCGGATATGTCAGTGAAGTGCACAAAGGAGGAGATGACCACCCCGATCCTTCCTTTGCCGCCCTGAGCACGGAGACAAAGAGCAGGTTCCGTTTCAGAGGGACAGAGGACAGCACACCGAGTACACAGTCAATTTTCGTAAAATCACAGCAGGGCTGTTTATTTATGCAGTTATTTGAAACAAAGCACAGAAGGACTCCGGAGGGCACTGAGGTCATTGCAGTTAATCACAGTAAAACACGTACAGTTCTTTAAAGCAGCATAAGCAAGAAACCTCAAGCTGGCAAAGGGCAGTAACAAGACTTCGACAGACATCCCATCGGGGGGGGTCACTCACCCGGCAGTGGATGACCACGACATGCTGCAGGTCGGCGTTCAGCCAGCTCTCCATGGCCTTGCAGATGGTGCACATCCTGTCCAGGGGTGGGGCGTGCAGGTCCGGCCAGCCCAGGTCCATGACCTGGAGGGACAGAGGCCGTAAGAGCGACAGAGGCCCCCCCTCTATGCCCTCACCCCCTCGAAGCCCCTTTCATTTACAAACAAACAGCAAGCACTGAGAAACAGGCAGACAGGCTAAACAGAAGGCTACCACAAATAAACAAAAATATAGTACTGCATACATTTTTATTTATCTGAATATGAACCTTTAGATATGTTCAAATAAAAAAAATATATACTCAGTCATCCCTGGGAAAAATAGAGATTTTTTTTTTTTTACTGGTCAGAAGTAACATGGATCTAAACAATTTTGCTTTCTTGGCTTTAGTGCAGAAAGCAGTGCTTCGTTACTTGGCCATTCTTTTTAAAATTTACATAATATTTTCAGATTGTCTTCATTTTTTCGGCATCTACAGGCACACAGAAAAGGTTATTTTTGCGTTTTCCTTCGGTTTGTATAAAAAACAGGTCCATCGTCTGCTTCCGTCCCTCATGCCTCCCATGCAGCATCACACACCCTTCAAAGAGGGGCACAGAGAGACTTTGTACAGCGTGTTACCTTGGAATTGATCTTGCTGAGGTCCTGTCTCTTCTCAGAAAGGTTGATCACCTGTGTGCAACGGAACACACCGGAATGGAAGACATTTCTAACACATTTCACAAGTTTTGGCAGGCAGCTGGTGAAACAGTGTGAGGCTGGAAGGGATTTTGGCCCGTTGGTCGGCGAGCAGATCGATACGCAAGTTTAGAAGATCAGCAGAATGGGAAAAGCGAATCATTTAAAAATAAAAGGGTAGGAAATGGCACTCGAGCCTCTTTAGTTAATGAACACACTGAGTGCGGCGTAAATCCTTCCAGTTCCTCGCCGTGAAGGAGGGAACGAATACATATTAATACAGCTTCCGTCAATAATTAGTTGCTTAGCAAACACTTTTATCTGGCTTCTTTACGAATGTTTTATGGAAAGTACTGGGGCTAATTAACTTTTCCCGTGGTTTGACTCAGCAGCCCCAGCGGCACAGTGCACAGCTGCACCCGCCCTACCTGTGCAAAACATGAGCATGAAAATTGGGTAACTCGGCGGTGGAATCCCACTCCTGATCAAGGCACACACACACACAATGTCTACAACCATTTGCCTGAAGAGGGCTCTCAGCAAACCAGAGCCTAACCCTGCAACACAGGGAACAGGGCTGGAGGGGGAGGGGACACACCCTGGAAGGGACACCAGTCCATCACAAGGCACCCCAAGTCAGACTCAAACCTTAGACCCACCAGAGAGAAGGACTAGGCCAAGCCCACCGCACCCCCCTACCTGATCAAGGTACATTTCAGAACCGCTTGTCCCATACGGGGTCACGGGGAACCGGAGCCTACCCGGCAACACAGGGCATAAGGCCAGAGGGGGAGGGGACACACCCAGGACGGGACGCCAGTCCGTCGCAAGGCACCCCAAGCGGGACTCGAACCCCAGACCCACCGGACAGCAGGACTGTGGTCCAACCCACTGCGCCACTGCGCCACCGCACCCTGATCAAGGTATTCATCTTGAATTACTGCAGTAAAAACTACTCAGCTTTACAAACGATTAAATCACTGTAAGTATCTTAGTGCTCAGTACATGACACTTCAAGTTACGACAGATAAAGGTCTCAGCTAAATTTACATTTTTTCATTTAGCAAATGCTTTTCTCCAAAGTGGCGTACATGGCAGAAAACAGCATAGGCCTGTTATGGAAAGAACATGACGGATAGATCCAGGCCACACCGAGGGAATTGGAAGTAGAGTGTATATCTTCACGAAAGACTTCTCTTACGAGGTAGCTGTCGCCGTGTTTGGACTTGAGCATGCGCGTGACGCCCTGCAGGTTGGCGCGGTACGCGTCCTCGGCGCACGCCCGGGGGAAGCACAGGGCAATGATGCGCTCCGTGACGTAGGTGAGCTCCAGTTCGTACGCGTCCTCCATCGTCGCTATTCCATCTGACCGACTCGTCTGCCCGCAAAGCAACGAGACACGTTTCAAAAGCTGTGCGGGTGAAAAAATGTCAACAACAGCATCGAAACAAGGAAGGCATCGAAGGTCGTAACCACGACAAGCAGATACTTGTCGAAAAAAGCTGGAAGAGGAGGAAGGGAGAGGGAGAGAGAGAGAGTCACAGGAGAGTTCGGTTCATTGCCACCCAAACCCACATGCATGTGCACAGGCTTTTAGCTCCTTGTGTTGCTCCTGTCAGACGATGTGCGCTGCTGCTATTTGCCGCAATATACCAGGCTGGAACAGACACCCTGCCAACCCACCAGGGGCGGCTTCCCCGCCCCAGGAGTCACTCTCACGCAGCCCTTTCTCATACCCAGCCGTAATCACAACCCTGCAGCGGGAAACGTCTCCGGCCGCTGCCTTCTCGGGATTACGAGCAACCAATGGCTGAATCAAAACCTTAAACTGAAAATCTCTCTCTCAACTCACTATCTCCACTAAACGTGTCTTTTCTTTTTTTCTTTCTCGTAATTCTTTTAGGGAATCTTTCTTCTCTTTCAGAATGATTATTAAACATCTCAAGTCCACAAAGCCATTATAATACAGAGGTTTAGACAGGACCGTTTCACCCACACCGGTAATCTCCTCTATCCGTCTTTTCCCTAAGAATGCGAGGGCAGCCGAAGCTGACGCTGCTGTGAACCGCGCACCTCAACACATGGTGACTCCACTAAAGCGGGAGCGGCTCTGACCCGGAACCGCTAAGTCTGGAGTGCGGCGAGGGCAATACCGCAGCTGAAAAAGTGAACCACGGCAGACATGGAGCTCAGAGATCGCATGGGACTCTGGGACTGAAGTTTGCAGAAGACGGAGAAGCTGCCAGAGCCTCCCAGCAAGCAGCCACAAGCTCCTCATAAATGCAGGAGATTAAGGTGCCTTAACCGGCTCTCTTGAGAACGCAGCGCCTGGGGGGACTCATTCTTTCTGTCCTGCACGGCAGCGCTATGCCAGATGGTCTAATTACCACAATATACCACACTGGCGTTGTGCTGCAGTCGCAACACCGTTTTACCGCCTCGTCCGGAGCCCATTTTGTGGTGTCGTTCCATTTCAACACCGTCTGGCAGGTAACAGAAAATCAACAATCGGACAAGCAAACGGGTGGCACAGCAAGCAGCTGCTGTCTCACAGCGCCTGGGTGGCGTGAGAGGACGTGGGTTCGATCCATGTTCTGTCTATGTGGAGTTTGCGTGTTCCCCCCATCTCGGTGTGGGTTTCCTCTGGGTGCTCTGGTTTCCTCCCACAGTCTAAAGACATGCTGTTCAGGTTCCCCCATAGTGTGTGAGTGACAGAGAAGGTGTGTTCCACTGATGTATGGATGAGTGACCCAGTGTAAGTGGTGTATCTAGCAGTCTAAGTCACCTTGGTGAATAAGGTGTGTGAGCTGGTAACACTACATGGAGTAAATAGATGTAAATGCTGTGCAAGAATAACACTGTAACATGTGCAGTCCTTAGGTGTTTGACTGTGACGCAGTTTTCCTTGTTTTGATCTTTACTCCACTGGTTTTGAAATGAAACAACAACCACGAGGTTACAGCACAGACTGTCAGCTTTAGTCTGAGAGAACGGTATTGACATCTACATTGGGTGAACTGCGCAAACAATCATCGGACAACTGCGCACTCAGCTGTTCCTTGGACAGATGTCTGTCGTTGCATCGTTACTTCATGCACAGGAGACCTGAAAAGGTTTATTCTAGATGTGTCATTTACATTTGCTGAGATTTCTCAAAGTGACATCCAAAGAAGTGTCAGTGCCAGTTAAGCAGGCCGTTATGGAGTGGAAAAATCAGAATATGTCAGAGATGTAACCAAATACTAGGTGTGTCAATCAACTTTTGATAATTGATTCCTTTGTCCAAAGCAACTTAAACTGTGAGGTGTGTACATTAAGCTACTAATGCTGATTAATTCAATTAAACAGCAGGGTAGCTTTACTGCATCAATTCAGAATAATGAACTTGACCAAGGGTACAACAGCAGGAGGTGAGGTGTGAACCTATATCCTTCAAGCACCAGGCATCAGCGCTAACCATTACACCACAAGTGGCTTTTTTACAGGGTGGTAATATAAATGGGTGTGTGTCTGTGTTTTCATTCATCTGTGTCTGGGTGAGAACAGTCTGAGCTGCAGAGACAACCCCTAATGACCACGACAGGAAACACGGACATATAACCTGTTGTCACTGAGGGCGGCGCTGCCGTGATTAATGGTGGAGGAACGTCCAAAGAAATTCCTGCTTGCTGAATTTCCAGGTTGCACAGACAAATAAAAAAGTGTTTTCATAGGAATCTGAATCAAATTAAATTCTCTCTTTTTTCTGGAGTACACTGTGGAAGTACACTTGCTGGAAACGAGTTTTGTCTATAACCGATGTCTTAAATGAAGGTCATTAATTTGAATTGTCCTTCACTTTCATTTTTGGCTGAGCAGTTCTTGCACAATGTTGAGGTCTGTTTCGGGTCAGTGTCTTGCTGAAGGACAAAGGACTGGCTAATTAGCCTAAACCCAGATGGAAGGGCATGCCTTTGGAAGTATATCATGCTGTTTGAGATTACAATGGAGTTTGTAAAAATCCCCAACAGTCTGAACAAGAAAGCAACCCCACACCATGATGCTGCCACCTCCATGCTGGACAATAGGAACCACACAGGCACAGTACATACATTTGCCATCTCTGCCTCTTACAACTAGTTGTCAATTGGATCCAATGTATTTCACATTCTGACTCACTGGTCCATCAGACAAGCTTTTACTCTTCAGATCTTTTGTTTCTATGTTTTTTGTTCTATGAAAGCCTGATTTCTGCTAAGTGAACTGAAATATCTGACTGGTACTATACATGGTGTTGCAACTTTCATATCCAGCTTTTATTAATTTAGTTGACACTTTTCTCTAAAGTAACTTACAATGTTAAGGTTACAGTTATTAACCCCTTTAGACAGCAGGGTAATTTCACTGGAGCAATTTAGGATAAGTACTTCACTCAAGGGTACTACAGCTAGAAGCAGGGATCAAACCCACAACTTTTACATCAAAAGTTGGTAACTCTAACCGCTACGCTACCAGCTATCCCGGTTTATAGAGTTCACCTAAGGCTCTATGCATACTATGTGTAGTCTATTTTACCATGTTGGACAGATACTAAACTGTATATTTGTCACTTTGTACACAGTAATTAAGAAGTTCCTAATCCTTCTTCCCACTGAATCTATAAGAAGCTCTAGTCACAGACCAGAAGTGCTCCCAAACATGCGATACATAATTATTGTTTTTCTTTTGCAAGGTCAAAAAGGAATGCATTCAGAAAAACGGATTGGGCTTTTTCCCCCTTGCAAAACTCGTTGCCTAATGGATTGCACATGTTGGCTGTGGCCGGCGTCTCTGCCATCTCTGCACCCAGAGAGTTATTTCTGTAGCCCGGTCCTCCAGTGCAGGCTCAGCTCTATTCCAGCAATCCCAGATGAACAGCCACCATCAGGACTCGCACCTATGTGCTACGCTGCCAGGTTCAGACTAATGTGAAGTTTTCAAACACGGACATGCAAGAACCAACGCCCTTCTGATCAGACCACAAAAAAGGCCCCGAGGACAAGGGCAGAGCCCAGGACAGGGAGAGACGGAAGAGAACCGATGAGTGAGGTGAGCGCAAGGCCTGGAGAGTCATTAACAATACAACTATTGAAAGTGTCACCTCTGGGGATCTAGAAGCCACAGGTCAGCCCAGTGCCTCTCTCTCTAACTGCACAAGCCTTCAAGCGCAGAAACCCACGCCCAGAATTCCCGTATTCCAGTTTCCACATTTCCACATTATGACAGACCATATGTGCTGGAGAAAAAGCGCAGTGTTATGGGTTTGCTATTCTGAGTCTACGACCTGTCAAACAGAGTGATGGCACTCAAACAGAGCACGCATGAATCACAGTTAACAGCTCAAGCCAGAAGGGCCAGAAAAGTAAGGGCTCAAATGGTGAAAGTAGAGTCGAGAGAGTGAAAGTGGAGCTTCTTTCTGTTAGTGCCATTAAAGTGTGGCCTCGTGCGCCCCGGCTCTGCCGAAATCGCCCTCCCTTCAAACTCGGTCCGTTACAGAAGTCCCAGAGCCAAAGAAAACAAAACGAGAGCAATGCTCTGGCTCTCCACCGCTGCCTAGACACACTTCTGTTTACCCAGTAGGACCCTTCAGAAGAACACATGCCAAGAGAGAGTGGGAAAATGGTGAGTAGGAGGTGAAAGCACTGAAAAGTGTCCCCATTGCAGCATAAATAAAGACCTTTTAAGTTCACAGCCCTCCTCCATCCTACCAGCACCCTCCCCACCACGAGGAAAAAGGAAAGACTGTACCTTTAAAGGGGATCCTGGTGAGTGGGTCACTCCTCAAGGCGGTCAGAGGGACTCAAGAGAGCGGCAGCACAGTGCACAGTCGGGGAGCGGGGGTGGCCTGCGTCGGCGTGGAGGTCTGAGGAGCGACGCTGTGCGGTGAGGCCTCTCCTCCTCCTGGACTGCTCACACCAGGGGAATGAAAGCGCTGCTGTATGAACACACCGAGTGGCCTCTGCTGGGGGCAGCTCCCCCACACCCCCCCCGTGCTGAGCTACCGCACACCCATTTGCACAGGATGGGTGTGTGTGTGTGTGTGTGTGTGTGTGTGTGAGCGTAGGGGGGTGGAGCCACACTCACTCCTCGCTCTGTGATCTAAAACTGTCATTATGCAGCCGCAGTGACTCGCCATGCTGCTCCTACTGGCTCCCTTTCACTCCCTTTCTGCATGGACTTCTTTTAATGAGATTTTTTTTTTTCTCCAGATCACATTTTTAAAGGCAGGAAGGAAATACGTTATTTGTTATTTAGCAAAATAGGAAAAAATGTTTCTCACATGCAATTACATTACCACAGGATCAAAACCTGAAAACTGGTTACAGATTTAAAGAGAAACTCCTGAGCGAAGCCACACACTCAAGAGTTTTCATGAGACTTTGTGTTCTCACACGTACCGCAATGAAAGGGTAACGATTATGTGTCCGAAACGCGTGCAGCTTACATATTTCAGTTTACATTTCCAGTGCAGATGAACAGAGGTCACAAAAACGGCATTCATTTGCCACATCTGTGCTTTGTTAAAATTCCATGTTTTACAGCAGCCTGGGCACATTTATTTTAGATGAATGTTTGCGGAAGGAGTTACAACAAAGAAAGAAAATACCTTTAAAAGCAATTTCAAACACCCAACAGTCCAAATGTACACAAGAAATATATTAGACCTTCTTGTCAACTTCGTCGTCCCAAACTGACGATGTATAATTTTCGTGCACATCATGTGAAAATAAGCATGCGCTACATTTTATTCTCTGTATTCATATATTGCACCAGCAGACCGTTTGTGGAGTTTCCGAAATGTAATATTGTAGCGCTAATATAGGAACGACAACAAGAACACTAAAAATGCTGCATGAGAGGAAACAAGAAGGAAAACAAAATAAAAAAGTAAATTTTTTCAGAAATGTATGAAAAGCACATAAAAACACAACAGGAGCAGTAGTTTAAATTTCATGTAGAAAATAACATTAAGGCTAAAACAGTATGTGATGCTTTATGTGTTATTTATCATTTGTAAACGATAGAAATCTAGTTTGTATAAATCTCATTGGGGTGCGAACTGTCTTCGCTTAAGAAAAATTGTCCTGCTACGTGGAAATGTGCCAGTTTTTGTTTTGGGGCTCTAGGGGGTGTAGTGGTTAGGGGCAACACCTTGCAAACTACAAATCCCAGACTGATACCCCACTTCCTGTTCCGGTACCTTCAGACCCACATGAACACAGCACAGGGCTGGGCTTTCGGTCGCAAGGATGCAATTGGAAGACCCATTTTCTGCACTAAAAAAAATTTAATAGTAGCACTATCATATGGGGTGCGGTGGCATAGTGGGTTGGACTGAGTCCTGCTCTCCAGTGGGTCTAGGGTTTGAGTCCTGCTGGGGGTGCCTTGTGACGGACTGGTGTCCTGTCCTGGGTGTGTCCTCTCCAGCCTTGTGCCCTGTGCTGCTGGGTTATGCTCCGCCTCCCCGTGACCCTGTATGGGACAAGCGGTTGTGTTTGTGTGTCAGTGTCAGTAAAAGGGTGGCTGGTGGTGTTGTGGTTAGAGGGAGTGCCTTTTGTTCTGAAGGTTGCTGATTCTATCTCTGCCTCTGGCTGTAGTGTCCTTAAGCAAGGTTCTTGTCCTACAATTGCTCCAGTACCTTCCCCTGGCTGTGTGCCTGGGTATCTAGCTGTGGCCCTGCAATTGACTGGTGTGCCCCATCTCCCTGAGCCTTGTGCCCAATGTCTCCAGAATACGCTCTGGCTCACTGCGACCCTGCTTGGGACAAGCGGTTATTGACATTGATTAGTTTGTTGGTTGGCTAACACTAAATGTCTAAAAGTACACAAGCATAAAACCCTTCAAACAGTGCCATCTACTGGTCCACCAGTAGGTAAAGTAAATTTCAGGTAAAATTTACTGTCACCAGGGTGGCATAGCACATAACACTGCCCCTTCACAGTCCTTGGGTGGTGCAAGAGGACATGGGCTCTACCCTGCTCAGTCAGTGTGGAGTTTACATGTTGTTCACATGAGTTTCCTCAGAGTGCTCTGGTTTCCTCCCACAGTCCAAAGGCATGCAGTTCAGGTGCATTGGTGACTCTAAATTGCCTGTAGCGTGTAAATGGGTGATTGCATGTGTAGATAAGCTCCAATGAACTGGCCTCCCATTCAGGGTGTATCCCCACAGCCTTGCATGCTGTGATTCCAGGATAGGCTCTGGATCCCCGCGAGCCTGCTCAGGACAAGCAGTTCTTGAAAATGAATGGATACATGGATTTAGTGTCACCCAGTGGGAGTCATGTATTTTACAGTAGAGTTTCTCCTTCATAGTACACTCAGAAGAGAAAATATCTACCACTTATTTATTGATGTTATGACATGATTGCATAAATGCTGTTTTTCCAGAAAACATTAATAAAAAACAAAAATTTTTATTGCATTTGAACAAGCCTAAAGTTATGGACATCAGCTTTAAAATAACAAAAAAAATAACATCAAAAATAACATCTCGTTCTTCTCCTCTGCCTCTCTCAACCGGTGTTCCGCAGGGCTCGGTATTGGGTCCTCTTCTTTTCTCCATCTACACTTCCTCCCTCGGTCTGGTCATAGCCTCCCATGGATTCAAATACCACTGCTATGCTGCTGATACCCAGCTCTTCCTCTCCTTTCCACCTGGTGAGTCAGACATCTCCGCACGCATTGCTGCCTGCTTGTCGGACATCTCTTCATGGATGTATAATCACCACCTCCAACTCAACCTCTCCAAAACAGAGATTCTTTACCTTCCAGCTGGCCTGTCCTCCTGTCACGACCTCTCGATCAAACTGGACAACTCACTCATTTCGCCTAGCTCCTTTGCTAAGAGTCTGGAAGTAACGATTGATGTGAGTCTGTCATTCTCTCAACATATCGAAGCCAACAACCCGGTCCTGCAGATACATCCTGCATAATATTCGTAGGATCTGTCCCTACCTCACTACTGACTCCACCCAACTACTTGTCCAGGCCATGGTGACTTCCTGTCTGGACTACTGCAACTCTCTTCTGTGTGGCCTTCCTGCTAATGCCATCAAACCTCTGCAGCTTCTACAAAATGCTGCTGCACGAGTTGTGTTTGATTTGGCAAAGCGCTCCTGGTTCCTGTATACAAATACACCAATAGAGCTGCCCCCGGCTATTTACAGGACTTGATCAACCGGTACACCCAAGCCAGGCCCCTTCGCTCATCTACTTCTGCTCGCGTGGTGGTCCCGCGCACGAAAGGCAAAGCTCGGAGGTTCTCGGTTCTGGGTCCGTTGTGGTGGAATGACCTTCCCCTGTCACTCAGAACTGCGGAAACTCTGTTTTCAAGAAGGGTCTGAAAACCCACCTTTTCCAGATTCACACACACATTTTCTGAACCGCTTGTCTCATACGGGGTCGCGAGGAACCGGAGCCTACCCGGTAACACTCACACACACACACACACACACACACACACACACACACACACACACACACACACACACACACACACACACACACACACTTTCTGAACCGCTTGTCCCATATGGGGTCGCGGGGAACCGGAGCCTACCCAGTAACACTCACTTCGCCCAAAATCTCTTCAGATCATCTACGATGTAACTGTTCATGCATCGTAACTCTAGAAGCATCCCCAGATACAACCTTTATTCAGCCATTACTCTGGTATTGTACTGCTCATTTGTGTATCTTAAAATATTTAATTAAAAAAAATTGGTGTGGGTATCAGGATTCGTCTGTGTCTTATGCAACTACTTGCACGATGAACCTCGGTGCAGCAAGTGGTAGGGAACAAACTAGGTTTGCTTGAGACTTTCATGTCTGCAGCTATGTCTCCTTCTCCCAATATAATGCATAAATTGTACTTTTGCTGAAATGTACGTCGCTTTGGACAAAAGCGTCTGCTAAATGAACAAATGTAAATATAAATGTAAATTATTTCAATGGCACAGTCTTATGTAAAACATACCTGTAAATGGAAAGCTGTTAAAATTGCATCTGTGAAATTCAGACATTTTTATTTTTCTTTTAATGGGAGCCATGAAACTACCTTTTGATACAGTAATCTATTGAGAAATTAACAATAAAAAAATGTTGAGGCAAACAAAAATTGTGCACTTTTATTATCTTTATTTCAGCACACCTCTAAAAATAGCTAGTTATGTATTTTGTTTATTGAAGCTATCTGTTGTAGTTGATACAAAAATATGTCTACCTGTGAAGCAAAAAATCAGAAAAGGTAAGAATGCATATGACTTCTCATCAAGAAATTATTTTAAAAGTGATCCTCTTAAGCAAACATTTTAAATATTAGATTGATTTGACACAAAGAATCTAATGTGAAAATCGAAAATGCCAAGTCAGTGAGTAAATATTAACCATGTATCATTTTTAAAATATCAGCCACACTTTGCACACCTTTGCAATGTCACACCAGGTGATTTCCCCACTACTACTTTACAACAAAGAGCTGGAGTTGAAGGACCTCAGGCTGTAGCTGAAAGGGGAGAGGTCCACACTGCCTCTACGGGACCCGGTCCGAGAGCCAGCGCGGGACCCGGAGCGGGACCCGGAGCGGGACCCGGGGGCTGACGCCACATTGTAAGGGCTGCTGATCCCTTTGGTTGACATGGAAGAGGCCTGGAGCATCTTCATGCCGTTGCTTTCTTCTACCATGCAGTTATCCATGGCCTCCTTATACGAGATCTTCAGTTTGGTCTTAGGACACGTCAGGTGCCTGAAGTTCCTTGTGTCCTGGAGTTTCTGTGCACTGCTACCATCCAGCCAACCTCTACGGATGGCGGCCTCAATGGTTATCCTCTGACCGGTCCGAGGGTCAATAAGACCTCCTGTGAGATACTGGTACTCTAAGAACCTCTGGCCAGCTTCATAAGGCACCCAGTTCTCCTTTATGGCTTCTGCCACTGACATCTTCCTCTTGATCTTTACATCCTCAAAGCCAAGAAAGGCTTTTTGGGCTGCCTTAAGTGTCTGAGCCATGTCCTCATCAATGATGCTTTGGTGCACAGCATCTTGAAGAGAAAGCCTTTGACCATTAGCTGGATTTATGATGCCACCAGTGCAGGCCTGGGCCTCTAACAGCCGTTGAGCAGTTATGGAATCTACTATTCCACGCCGCTGTGCTTCAGATATGGTTATTTTTTCAAGAGTTTCTGTATCAAATATGGCAGCAATTGGACTTTGGTCATCAAAACTTTCAGGTGGAGGTGAAAATGTTATGGAGATGCTGCTGAAACGTTTTTGCACAGTTGGGGATAATGGAGTGAGTTGCACAGGGCTACTGCAAGTCAATAAGTCTTCCATGTTACCGGATGTGATGGACAGTTCATTACTGGTCTTGCTGGTGATCTTCTCTGCAAACTCTGCTAGTGTGAGAGCTCCAGAATGATATTTTTGCAAAGTGCTCTGGTTAATGATCCCCCTGTCAAGTAAGTCTCGGATGTGGTACTGTTGGCCCGTTCTTCGGTCGACCACGGCAAGCTGAGTGGAGCCATCAGAGTCAGTGACTGTGATCTCCTGCCATTCGCACTCCTGCTCAGAAAGCTCCAGGAAGGTGTTGTAGTCAATTAGCTCACTGTGATAGGCCTCACGCAGCGTCATCTCCTTTCCCGTGTCTTTGTGAACAACCACAACCCTCCGCTTGCCGAGCATGTTCTGTGACTGGCTCTTCTGCTTCTCAGCCTTCTTCTTCTTCTTGTTGTCCTTGAGAGGCAGAAGGATAAGCCCTGTGTTCTGGTCAGTGATGCACCTTTCTTTGAGCTGCAAGTAGGTGAGGTTTTCTTGGGTGTTTGGATCAAAGAAACCCTTTGTGTCATCACCTTCATAACTTAATATTTCATTCATTTCTTTGTCAAAATATCCTTGTTTGTAAGCAACATCAACGGTTATTCGGTGGTTTGCTTGTGGATCAATGATGCCACCACTTGCAATCTGAGCTTCCAACAGTCTGATGCCATGTCCTCGTTCTACTAACTCCTTCTCAATGGCCTGGAAAAGTGAGATAGTTTTCCCAGTATGGGGATCCTTGTATCCAGTGACAGCCTTCTCAGCAGAAAGCAGTTTCTCCTTGAACTCCTTTCCAACGAGGCCTCTCTTATATGCTTCCTCTACTGTCAGATAAAGGTTGTTAAGGGGATCAATCATGAAACCTGAGGCAGCTTGAGCTTCTAGGAGCTCTAATGTGGTACCACATCTAAGGAGGCCCTCTTTCATAGCTTGGTAGATAGGTAAGATTCTATCGTTTTCTTCATCATAGATACCTGCAATGCAAGTTGATCCTTGTAGGTATGACTTGAGCTTATCTTCAATATCCTTGACTGTCATGACTTCCGCTTCTGATGGTTTCAAAAGGTTTGATTTAATCAGATCAGAAATGAGAACATCTCCTCTGATCCCTTTCACTGAATGTGCTGGCATCGACAACAAGAGCAGAGCAGTGGCAGGATCAGGACTGCATTTCATCTTCAGGTCACTGTAACTGGCCTTCTGCTTGGTTATGGGATCAATGTAGCATGCTGGCTTTTTGTTCAGGGCCCTGTAGACATCTTCGTCAATTAAAGAGCGACGAAGAGCAGCTTCTTTTGGAAGGAAGATGCTTAGGACAGGGTCAAGGATTCCTCCAACTGACTCCTGTGCCTGGAGCAAACGAAGCGCAGTTTCCCCATCAATCCTTCCACACTTCAAGGCCTGCCCTACAGACAAAATTTTGCCTGTGTACGGATCCTTAAAACCAGTACTGGCAGCTTCAGCCATCATCAGTACATCCCTGTCCTTGATATCTACAACACCTCTGGCACAGGCCACATCCACTGACATTTTCTCATTGGTTTGGGGATCTATGATATGGCCAGTGGCTGCTTGTGCTTCCAGCAGCATGGAAGCAACCTCCGGTGAAAGCAGCTCTTTGTTTTTAGCCTCAGTGATTGAAATTTTGCCCATAGGGCTACATACCACACCTGCAATGACTCCCGTGCCTTTGAGACAAAGCTGGATGTCGACAGCCACTTCGTCCACAGTCTTCTGGCCCTTGAGTAGCTTGTCAAGGCTGTCCGGGTCAATTACTCCACAGTCACGCAGCTCAAGAGCAGTAACTTTTCTGTGGATACCATCAAAGAAAAGCTTGGAGAGATCCACCGTGACCAAATCTTCGCTGGTCTGCGTTTGCTGGCTAAAGACACTGGGCCGTTGTCTAAGCTTCTTGAGGTCCTTCTCAAAGTTGTCCCTTAGAAGGCTAAGTTCTGAAACTTGCCTCTCTGTAGCGAGTAGCTTCATCTTGTACGTTCCCTCCACTGCTTTTAACTCTGCTGTAAGTCTCTCAATCTCGCTTCTCAAGGAGTTTCTCTCCCTTTCTGTCCTCTCTTTCTCAGAGTCTTGCTGCTTGATAAAATTGTCCTTTTGCTCATATTGGCTCTTCAGATAACTGAAGTCTTTCCTGATCTGCTCCTTCTCATCTTTGAGATGTTGCTTCTTCCGCATTTCAGACTCCATGGAGGCTTTCAGGTGGTTCAGCTCCTCTTCGTATCTCTGCATCTCTCTAGTCTTATCTTGTTCCATCAGCTTTATCTTGATGAGGAGACTGTCCTGGCTAGCATTTTTCTCTTCAGCCAGTCTCCTCATTCTCTTCTCCTCATCAATCTGAAAAGTGAGCCTGGTCACCTGATCACTGAGATCTTTCACCTGCCTATATGAGCTGTCAAGATCCAGCTTGGCAGCAGTACTTTGAGTAAATTGGGTTCTTTTGATTTCTTCCATGGTTTGCAGCTGCTCTTTGCACTCCGACAACTCCAGCTGACATCTAGCTAAGGCTTCTTGAAGAAACTTGTTCTTCTGGGACCTGTCTTGAATTTCATCTTTCAGATGTTTCAGCTCTTCTTCCAAAAGGTCAGTTTTAGTGTTTCTGATCTTGATGATAAAAAATATACTCTTTCAGTAAAATTAAACCCATGTTTCTCCTCCTGTCTGTAAACAATGTGCCTTGTGTATTGTATGTTTTTCTTAAAGTATTACTACATTTTATTACTGTACAAAAATACATCTGTACATAAAACACCTCACTCTAGCTATATATGTTTTTGTCGTTTGTTGCAATATAACAATAACTTAAGATAGAAAGTAGACATTTAATTTTTGTTCAATAATCTTTACCTTCAAATCCTCCATGTTTTCCCACATCTCAGCAAGAAGCTTGTAATAGTCACTGGAACGGGTGAAAAGCTCAGTGTAACTGGACTGCAGCTCTGCAGCCTAAAGGACACACAGCCACTCATCAGTCCTGCTTGTAAACTGGTACAGTCCAGTGCATTGTGGGAAAATACACGTCAACCCACTATATGTGTGTGCGGAAGTCGTGCGGACCTCTTGTCTGATGACATCAGCAGGGGACTGCAGCATGGTCTTTTTGACGGGGATGTTGAGCATTGTCTCCAGCCCGGCACTGTAGGAGGCGAGCTGCAGCTCATAGTCCTGTAGAATAATCCACATCAACATCAGCTACACTTGGGGCCACAACATGGCAGCACACGACAGTCCAAAACCAAGAATTTAACTGCAGTTGTGTCATTTTTACACAAATCCATCTACAAAAATGCTACGTTAATGATGGGGGTGGAACATTTTTACTCATTCCTGGTAGCTTAGCGAGGTCACAAGTTCAGATGATTCAGAACAATGTTACCTTGATGGAGGATGCGCAAGTGTTTGCATCTTTCTGTACATCTTCCACCTTTTCTTTCTTTGCTTTTATCTCAGAGTGCAGCATCTGTAAGTCCATGTGTGATCACAAATGTGAGGAACTATGTATAGGGATATTTTGGAGAGCCTTTCTCTCTTAGAGTTACCTTTGGTCAATCTATCATCAATGAGGAACAAAGCAGGAAGGCTTTTTCTGGACAGCTCATGAAACAATACCTTGTGCTGGTTAAGGTTCTGTGTGAGGAGTTTGGGACCACTGAACTCTTTAGCCTGAAGGGCATCCTGGCGCTTACGTGTCTCCTCAATCCAATGGCGTAGCATGGAGCTGGTCTGCTGGTAGTGCTTCAACTGCTGTTGCTGCTTCTGAAGATCCCAGATCCTGAAGGAAGCAGATTTTTTACTGGCTGTGCACAGATAAGACAAAGACCACACGTAGGCAATAAACTCACCAACCCACAGAACCAACTGCACAAGTCTGAAACCAGAACACCTAAAGATAAGAGTAAAATAAAACTTCCAAGAGAGGGAAAAAGACCATACAAACACCAGCTACAAATACATCAAAAACAGCACAATGACCAAGACCGACCACACATAGGAAACACACAGACCACATATGGTGTAGACCTCACAGTTATTATAGGCTTCTGAATGAACACTGCTCCTTATTCAAAGACAGAGTGGAAAGGAAACATTTACTTCTATGTCTTATTTTACACCCAAGTTTTAATGTGAACAGGGTAGTAGGAGCCCAGCTCTGACCTGCTGTCAGTCTGGGTCTGGACGCGTTGCCAGCGATCTGACAGCTGGGCCACCAGTTCGGAATACTTGGACAGGTCCAGATCACACTTATGAAAGGACTGGCTCATCTGGTTGTTCCAGTGTATAACATTAGCCAGGTTCTTCTCCACCTCTTTCAGGAGGTCCCTCTCCTGCTCCATCTCGGCCTTCATTTTCTACACAACGTAGGAAATAACACACATTTCTTTTGAGAACACCGGGCTTTTCCAAAGATGTCATTACCTACAAATTGGCATGCCAAATTTATCTGCAAACCAGAAGAATGATTCATGCTTATTATTGGGTTGATAGAGTCAGAAGATGTGTTGGTAATCATTTTAATTGGTTACCTTCAGGGAGACTCTGTAGTCCTCAATTTCCGTCAAGTTGAGGGAGGTGGTGTCCTTTTCAGCCAGGCTTGCCTCATGCGTCTTTATTATCTCCTCAGCCTGAAGCAGGCTGTCCAATAGGCTCTGCAGGGCTTTCAGCCTGAAGACATGAGGAGTAAGAGTCTCAGAGTCAAATCAAGAAAATACAATAATACTCATTAAGACTCATTGGATCCTGTCTTGCCTTTGGTTGTAGGAAGAAGAGAAGCCTTGTAGACTGCCCAGTTTCTGGTTGAGGATCGTGAGCTCTGCCTCCAAGAACTTGGCTTTGTCTAAATCTGCCATTCCCTCGAGCTGCTTGGAGATCCTCTCCTTCAGCCTGATGTATGTTTCACGGATCAAATCAACATCCCGATGGGCACTCTACAATTTTTAGTAGATTCCCATTAGCACTTTGTAAAAATCCACATCCTGCCCTTCGTAAGTCCACTGTAAAGCTTCAAAAATTTCACAAATGAAGGTTGGAAAGTTGGTCCAGGAACAAACCAAGTTTCTGACAAGAGAAGCAGAATGGGCAAACCTGGAGCATAAGGAGGCGCTTGGAGCATTCTTTGCTGCTGTTCTCCCGCAGAGGGACGTGGAGGTGCTGGGTAAGGCCCAGTTCAAATGCCTCCAGTCTCTGCCGCAAGCTGTGGAGTTCCATCATAAAGGTCTCACTCTCATTCACTGGGGGGGTCGGTGGAAGTACAATAACAGGGTCTATACAGAAAACGACAAATTATTCAAAACAGAGTTGACTTATTTTAAAACCCAAGGTGATCACCACTGTTCTACATGTATATTAATAGCTTAAAACATATGATGCACATAAAAGGCATAATGAGGTACATATGAGGCCCTTACTGTTAGTGGAAACCTGTACGACCAATTTTTTGTAGTGCTTCTGGGCCTGGTCAACTTGTGTTTCAATCATCTTCTTGTCCTCATCACCGAACATTTGAGACTGAAGGCTGTTGCATTTGAACTCTTCATAATGAGTCTCCAAGTTCTTCATGATATTCCGATATTCATCCGGATTCATCTGTGAGAGCTTCGGCAGCCAAAAAAGCACCAGGACAAGAAATCAAAGAGGTATTTTATCAGTTACCCTGAAACTATGGAAATAGGGTCAACATCTGAAGTCCACAAAGAACAGCCAACATGATCTCACCCTGCTGATGGTGAGAGAATTGATATGCCTGATGTCTAATATGCAGTATTGCCAAGAAATCAAGCTCTTGATGTTGATGTAGAGCTGATTCCAAATCTCCATGATGTCATCAAAACACTTCTCATTCCTGAAACCATGCAACTGCATGTTATCACCATATAGTTGCATATTAACATTTTAAAAGTAGTGAATGTTCTTAAAATGTGGTAACACTCAATCGAGCAATCCAAGCACTCGTTCCATTTTGTTCAACAGCCTCTTTGTAACAGTGATTCTACTGGGAAGAGATCTGTTTGATGAGATTACTTCTTCTTGCAATATTAACAGAAAATAACTATGAAATATATATGTGTGAGATATTACGCTTTTGCCAGATTGATGCTGAGGTTGTTGGGTGGGGGAATCAGGAGGCACACGGAAGGGATGAGCATATCTAGTCCTCCTGGTCCTGCCACAAGCCACTTGCTGCGCTGTGAGTTGTCCTTGAGAATGCCATTGTTGTCCTTGTGTATAACGGTCTGCACATCAAATATGACAAGAAAAAGCATTAAGGACTTGAGCTTGCTGCTAACCATCCTTCCTTCCTGTGGTTTACAGCACATATTGACCTTGTTGTATCTCTTGCTCTGCGATCAAATTGTGATCACCCAACCCTGGAGATCCACTGTTCAAGCCAACTGCTCCTCACATTTTTCAGAACTGCCAAGTGAACAGCAGTTCTCTTGAACAGCTAAAAACCTATTTTTACTCATTTCTTTGCTCCACTGGACATACTTAAGTCATCATATAAGTTATCACCTTAACTACTGGCTTGTATGTACATTTCCATACTTCCAATATCTATACTACCCAGAGCCTTCACTTGGACAACTCCTCTATCTTGTCATTCCTATTTTGGTTGAGGGGGCACAGTGGCGCAGCAGGCCTGGCCGGGTCCCGCTCTCTGCCAGGTCTGGGGTTCGAGTCCTGCTTGGGGTGCCTGCGACAGACCGGGGTCCCGTCCTGGGTGTGTTTCCTCCCCCTCAAGCCCTGCACTGCCGGGTTAGGCTCTGGCTCGCTGCGACCCCACTTGGGACAGGCGGTTTCAGAAAATGTGTGTGATTAGAATAATGATGGTATCTGTATTTGTTTAACCACTTTCAACACGTCTCTTGGTCTTTTAATTTTTGCTCTCATAAGAGTCCAGCACTGCTTCGGTTTCCAAGAGGCATCTTCCTTCCGCAGATGGTATGCATAAGTACATACTGCATACATACATACTGACAGAGAAAGTAAGTGATGAATTTATGTGCATTGAGCCTACCTGGTCCTGTCTGAAGTCACACAGTGCCTGCACCAGCACTGCCCCAGTGGTCCTCTCTTCCGGGTTCCGTGGCTTCAGCCTCACAATGCTCTTAGACTTATTGACCAACTGCTGCACTTGCATCCTGTGCTCCATAAGCCTCTGTTTCTCTTTCTGCAGGACCAGACATTACCCAGGCAAGCAGTTGGTCCTCTCTGCATCACTCACGTGATCCAACATGAATTCTATAACTTACCTGCAGACCCTGCATTTCTCACCTTTAATTTTTAAGCTACCAAGTAAAGATGAAGTGATGAAGTAATTCATGCCATACCTCAAGATTCTTGAGAAGGTCGAAAAGCTTCTCCAGAGGTGTATTCTTATCACAGGTGAACTGTTTGTGAATGTTCTCACGGTCTTTCTCCAGCTTGAGGCTTATCTCATTAGCTTCCTTGAAGAACTGCATGACCCAGAAAGAAGAAACAGCGTCACTGTTTCCTGACACACAAATCAGACTGTAAAAAGTCTAAATGAAAATCAGATCAGGTATCTGGACAGATGAAAGTGTGCACCTTACCTGGCTATATGCCATGTTCTCTTTCAGGTGCACAGAAATGCACTTGGTGATCTGCAGTAGCCAACTCCATTGTATCTGCAGAGTTTCCATGTAAGCCTGATGATGTTAAAGTGGGGTTATCAAGTGCACACATGGATCCACAGGTTAACATAGAAAGGCCATAAATATAAGGTCTTCCAGCACTTCCTACAGTACATAATTTGTTTTAAAAAATTTATCAATCCACTCAGAAACTACATGTCTTGGTTGCAGTTTGTGCTGTAATGACACAGAGACTTTTGACTATTTTAAGAGTCTTCCGTAATGCATCCACACCATAATTAGCGTGTTCCTTAATAAATCAGCTTCAACAATCATGTGTTCGTATCTAAAGTTATTCGTCGGTTGTTGGACTTTTGTTTGTTCTGGGTTGTGTGTCACATTGTAGAAAAGTATCTCCCAACAATGTATATTGTCAACACAAGAGGACATGGCAATGATCACTTACACCAATCTTGTCAGAGGCTGGGTGGTTGTTTTTCAGAAGATTGTCCACTTTTTGCTGAAGTTTATTCAGATCCTTTTCTTTTTCTTCCAGGTCCCTCATAAGTCGCTAAAGAAGCAAAAAGAAACACCAATTGCATCAGGGTAACGAACATCACCTCCAGGTTAATCTTTTTCTCTGAATTATGCTCTTAGTCATCATGGTAATGGCTTTTGTGAGGGAGTCACTGAGTGAATCATCAAATCACACACAGAGAAATGCAATGTGGCGCAATACTGCTCAGGCCGGTCAAGCCCCTTACAGAGTAGCTCTCCTGCTTCTGGGGGATGTAGATGTCAATGTTCTTGTCTCCCCAGTCAAACACCAACTCCTTTTCCTCCCGCTCGTTCACCCACATGATCTCCTTGGAGATCTCTTCAATGATGCTCTGCAGCTCCCGTAGCCGATGGAGTCGGCTGAAGGACATTTTCTAGAAATCAAAGTACATAGAGCAGTCCTGTGCTGTCAGAGGCATGTTTCCTGGGTGAGGGTTGGCTTTCTCCATTCCTCTAGTAGAGATGCCCACCTGTAGACTGTCCCACTCTTGCTCCAGGACAGTGAGAGTGCTTCTGTCCCCTTTTTGCATCTGGAACAAAGATCCATTGCAGTTCAGATGCACCAACATGCATATCTCATGTCTTTTGTGGGATGTGTACATGAGCAACACCTGAGCAATTGCGTAAGTATCAGCTCTTATTCGATCAAAGGTAAAGAATAAAATACTAAGAAAAATGTAAGTATACTGTACATATTTTAGCTAGAGTGCCTTGCACCCCCTTAGATGTCGTGCCCGTCATGCTACTACTGATAAGACACATTAAAAACATATTATAGTGGAAATATGCCATTTAAAATTGGGCTTTCAAAAGCTGTTACACATTTTTGGAGATTTTTTTTTGTACCATCCACTGAATGCAACCATTTCTGCTGTTGCCTCATTCAGTTTCTATTGGGATCAATAAAGTGTTTATCTGTCTTTCTGTCCATCCGTCCATCTGCCTATCAGCATTACCGGAAGTCTGGCTTTGCTCGAAGGAAATGTGGAAAAGGTCAGTGTACCAGCTCATCCCTGGCCCTCTCCACCTCTGAGCTTCTCTGGATGGAGCTGTGGAACCTGTTGTGGTTGGTGATCTGCTGCTCGATGGCTGCTGGGTCATCTGCCCAAGGGGCCGTCTCTATGAGGCGCTGGGGGAGACCCAGGTCATACGTCAACTTCAAGTCAGATGACTGGTCATGCATTACATTTCAGTTTACTCCCCGAGTCTCTGTGGATACCATGCTTATTATAGTATGTGGACTGAAGGTGGCAGTAGACACTCACCATAACAGAAAGAGAAAAAAAATTGAACATCAATGTTACAACAGAACCAAAAGAGGCTTTGTTTACTCAAAGACAAGCTCCCATCCAGGTAGAAGAAATTTCAGTTGAGACTTCCTGCCGTTGCCACACCCTCAGTTCACTATGCTATTCCTCAATACCTATGTGTTAAACAAGACTGAATAGCCAAGCTTTCCCAGACTAAATACAAGACTAAGACCAAAGTGATCTGTTGAAGGGCACAGGCTTTTTTGATGAAAATAAAGTGTTGGCTAAAGAATGAAGGTACAGGACCGAGAAATGGACTGGAGAGGAGGGGGTTGGCAGTGACAGAAGTATAGAATTAATACCCCACTACTGGGGAGAAAAATGACCAATGATCTTAAAGAGGATCGGGAGGCTTTTTTAAAGTTGAGTTTCAGCTGATTAATTAATCCACCACTTTCTTTCAGATTTTTTTTGGAAAAGTCTGGAAAATGTTTTAAAAACATAATTCTGTGATGTGATGCACTGGACTGTCCAGTCAGTCCAGTCTCCGGTCACCTAAGGTACAGTCACATGTGAATGAACTGTAATATGAGTAATTTCATTCCTTTTGCTGGCAAGGCATCTGATTTGCATGTTCAAACCAGGAAACACACGTGGCCTGACAGCAGGCTCCGACCTACCACACCTGAGTGTGATCGCCTTCCCTTGCTATGGCCACGCCCCTTGGCTGGACGCTCTCAAATGAACAACACCAGAAGTAGAAGGCAGGCACCTTCTTTTGTCCAATCCAGCCGATGGCGTCCTGGAAGCTCCGTCCCACGTCTTCCAAGGGGAAGGCGATCCCGTACCGCAGCCTCAGCAACTTCTGCTCGTACTGGTCCAGGCTGTGGGACATACAAAGGAGGGAGGGGTCATCCATAGCACCACCATCCTTCCCACACACCTCAGCTACCCCAAAGAAGCTTCCTTCAGCTATGCTTCACATCAGGCCAGCATTGTTTGACTAAAATTGTATTTTCAGGATGGAATAAATAACCACAATAAAAATATCAACGCAGCTATCGAAATGTGAACATACGGCACATGTGGATTAAAGGTGCTGTGTAGATCAACACTTAGAGCAACACCAGTGTCAGCAAGTGGCTGATCAAGTGTCTTGCGTGGGCGTAACTGCTGAGCTCTGGCCCTGGCAGACAGCGACCCCCCACCCCACCCCACCCCGGCATGGAGCACAGGCCTGGCTACATTCCTCCCTTATATCAGAAGTAACATCTCTGCAGAACACAGTCATTTCACACAACTTCCCACTCACACACACCCCACCACACACACACACACACACACACACCTTTCTCAGGAAGCACATGCATATACAGTTGTGGAAAGTGACGTACTTCTTCTGCACGGGCTCGCTCGGCTGGCCGCGACGGTGCAGCTCCACGGCGCACGTCTTCAGCTGCTCAAACACCTCCGAGGCCATGGCCAGGTGCCTCTCGTAGTCACCCCCCTGGGCAACAAACGGGGGACTTAAAAGCTTATTTAGAGGGGCACAGAGCCACATCACCTTGAATAACGTGGCTTTTCTTCCACAGTCCAGAGACATGTAGACTGGTGGCTTTAAACTCCCCAAAGTGCGCAAAAGGCTTCCCTACAATGGACTGGTGTCCTTTGCCTCCAGGATAGGCTCCGAACCACCGCGACCCACACCTGGGCAAGTGGTTAATGACAGTGAGTGAATGTGTGAAAAAAAAATAAAATGTGCAAATAACATTAAATGTTATTGAAATATCAGAGGAACTTCCCACAAAGGACCTATGTGGCCAAAAGACTGGCCCAGGTAAGCCGATAGTGGTGCGTTTTGTTTACCTGCAGTTCACTGTGTGTTTGCACACTCTGCCTGTCTGGGTGTGATACTCACCTGTTACAGCGTTCTTCCGGTGTCACAGCGTTGCTGCATTTCTGCTGCTGTATCTATCAGTCTACTCCTTATCTTTTATAACATGTATACTTTGTGCACTGTGCGTAATTCCAGTGTAAGAGAAATACCAAAGAAAAACCTCAGATTTTACCTTACACAATGGTACAGTGCGTAAGGTATACGGCAGATGACTGCCCATCCCTACTGTACTGGGTGTGTCACCTTTGTATCACAGTGACAGAGAGAAATCCTTTCACTGGAACCTGTCACAAAAGATGACATGAGTGACAGGTGCCTCCACATGGAAAAAGGTTCAAGAAGACAGGTTGGAGCTCCTCTCAGAATAATATCCTGATGACTTTCACTGACAAGCATTTCATCCTCTACCCATTCCTGCCCCTCTGAGGGGAAAAAGCAGAGAACAAACAAGCACTTGCTGGCAAAATAATTTTCGCTCTTCAGCTGGTTTATGGCTGACAGTGGGGCTATGCCCGAAAGTTTGCTTTCAGGGGTTGTTTCACGCTCAAATGAGAAAACTTTACTTTCTATGTTATTTATTTATTTCTAGAGTTTTCTCCAAGGTGACTTAATATGGGAGGTGTGACCAGGGTAATTGCTTATACTGATTTACTCATTTATACACATACACAGGCTGAACCCGCTTGTACCGAGTGGGGTTACGGCAAACTACAGCTTAACCCAGCAAGACAGGACGCAAGGCTGGAGTGGGAGGGGACACACCCAGGACAGGACACCAGTCTGTTGCAAGGCACCCCATGCAGGGCTCGAACCCCAGACCCACTGCAGAGCAGGATCCGGCTGAACACGTTGCACCACCACATCCCCCACGCTCATTTATACAGTAGGGCAATTTTTACTTTATCAAATAAGGGTAAGTACCTTGATCAAGTGTTCTACAGAAGGGGTGGGATTCAGGCCCAAGTCATTCTGATCGCAAGGTGACAGCTTTAACCACTGCGCCACCCACAGCCTTCTTAGCATAATAAAAGTAATAAAGTGTCTGGGACAAAAGTGCAACTTGGTCTTTGTTGTATATGAGGGTAAGGAACTTCACACATATTTGCATGGTCTCTATATACATTAGCTCTAATCCCTATGTACTTAGTCGCTAAGGTTTTTTTTTAAATTACAAGCATTGCATGAAACATCTCAAGCGCTGCACTCATAGAAAATGCAATAACCTGTATGGAACAGCTGGCAGTGAGGTGTTTAAGCTGCTGCTTTTTAACCCAAAGGTCACAGGTTCAAATCCTCCCTTTGGCTGTAGAACCCTTGAAGAAGGTACTTACCCTAAAATTGCTCTGCCAAAGTTAATGATCTGTATAAATGGGGAAATAATTGTAGGTACGTTGCTTTGGAAAAGCATCAGCTAAAATGTACCTGTGTGTCGGTGACAAAATAAAGGAGACAAGGCCCTTCGCCAAACCTTGCACAGAATCACAGGATGTGTCGGACCTGAGCATGTCCCCCCGGGTCAGTGACGCACTTACCGACTGCATGGTGTATTCAGCTTTCTTCAAGTACTCCTGCAACTGGCCCTGCTGAACCTTCACTCTCTGCAGAATCCTGTCTCCGTGGAGGCCAGAAAAGGACACCGTGATCATGGTCAAGTAGTACATTGAAAAACGGTTTTTTACATCCACTCCTTTCAGCACCAAACTAACATTTCAATGTTCATTCGCTCCCTCAAAAGCATCTCAAACATGCTGCAAATCAGAAATTCACAACTTAATCGAAACAAGCATCGGCAGGCCTTTCTAACGCGAGCCGTGTTCTTAGAATTCCACCTGCAAACCCTGTTTTAACCTCATCTTCGCAAACTTGGCTGGGATTAATTGACTGGGACAAGGCACCACCTCGGGGGAGTGTGTCTTACACCAGCGATTCTCTCCTCAGCCCTGAAATCCCAGTGAACATACCATAGAGCTCAGCAGAAATGTTAAAATTTCTTCAGAAGGACAGGTGGTGGTATTCTGTATAATGGTAGTGTGTATAACATTTAGTGTGGACTAACAGTCCTTATGATGAGTCTCCTTACTAAACCCTCCATTCGCACTAGAATGAGAGCTTTAACAGACAGGTAGGACTTGATAGTAGAAACAAGTCCAACTGTGGGCTCATTCAGCAAAGAAAGCGATTTTTTGCCGGAGCAGCAGGTGCTCCATCCTCTTCACTTCGCCAGCGCTCGTCTCGGACTTAGTAATATTCGTCGATATTCGGATAAACTTTTTTTGCAGCTACTCCTGTGATGAACGCTGGCTCATGTGGTGGAAAGTAACTAACTAACTGCACTTAAGAATCGCGCGTCTGCACTAAGTGTCTCTTCCTGTACACATTGTATCATCTATGATATGTACAGTGCTTTCGAGAAAAGCTTCTGCTAAATGAATAAATGTAAATAATAACAACTTGTGCTCAAGGTGACTTACCCATTGACACCAGTAAGCATTTTTACTGCACCAGTTAATTACCTGACACTTTTCCCTAAAGCATCTAACAAATGGTCAGCTGTTTTTTTTTTTTTTTTTTTACCAAAAAAGTTCCCCTTTTACGCAGGAGGCTTATTCTACTGCAGTTAATTATGATAGGTACCTTACTCAAGGACACTTGAAATAGAGGTGAGATTCGAACCTCCAACCATCAGGTCCAAAGGCGGCTGCTCTAACTACGATACTATCTGCATTCCAGCAGCTCTAACAAGGAGAGAAGCCGCAGTCTAAACAGTCTGGAACCCGCGTCCAGGGTAGGGGAGGGGAGGGGAGGGGAGGGGAGTAGTACGTACTCTGGCACCGCTCCGACGCGCAGGAACATCCTGGAGGCGCGGGGTCCGTCCGCGGTCACGGGCGAGTGGGCGAGGTGTCCCCCGCCGTGGGCCTCCATCCTGGCGTACGGGGACTCGAACATATCGCCGCTGCTGGAGTCGATCCTGGCGATCAGGGGGACCAGTCGGCTAGGAGAGCCGCTCACGCTCATGGCTGAGACTGAGAGGCTCGCTTCGGGGAAACAAGTGCGGGACGCGGCGGAGCAGCGCGGAGAACGAAAGCGCGTTCACGCCCCCGGCGCTCCGAGCAAACGCCGCCCCTCCGCGCGCTCTTCCTGAAGCGAGTGAGTGCGGAGCGACGCCTAAGTGCGTCTTGCGGCGATGTTTCCCTCATAAGGGATCGTGGAAAAGGTCGTAATGCGACTCAGAGTCGCTTGTTTCCCTCGCGCTGAACGCGTTGCCAATCGGTACCCAACACAATAATAAACATTTACATACAGTTTATTGGTTCAGCACACGACACACTTTACTGCAAGGCGACGTACATCTCAGAGAACAATACAAGTGAAGGGTGCATTACATCAACAGAAGGAGATTTGGATGCAGACACGTGGTGCTTCTTGAGTTCTAGCCGTTTGTCACACACTGTGCCGCCGTATAAACCAGTATACATTACCTGAGTAGCTGCAAATAGTTTTTTTTTTTAATTATTAAACATGTAACACACTTGGACATGTTCATCAAGGACATAAGAGATCAGGGTAGAAGTGAGTCTGACAGAGGTGAGTTTTGAGACCCTTCTTGAATGTTGAGAGAGATTCAGCAGTTCTGAGTGAGTGAGGGAGGGAGGGAGGTCATTCCACCACATTGGAACCAGAACCGTGGGTTGGACCGTAGTCCTGCTTTCCGGTGGGTCTGGGGTTCGAGTCCCGCTTGGGGTGCCTTGCGACGGACTGGCGTCCCGTCCTGGGTGTGTCCCCTCCCTCTCCGGCCTTACGCCCTGTGTTGCCGGGTAGGCTCCGGTTCCCCGTGACCCCGTATGGGACGAGCAGTTCTGAAGATGTGTGTGTGTGTGTGTGTGTGTGGAACCAGAACTGAATCCTTTCAGCTTTTGATTTTGGACCTTCTGCACATGGGACCACCAAGAGGCCAGAGGTGGGAGAGCCTAGAAGTCTCGTTGGGGTGCAACGAGTGATCGGGTCTTGTAGATGTAGGGGAGCAGATCCGTTGACGGTCCTGTAGGTCGTAACCGGAGCGTTGAACTTGATGTGAGCAGCTATAGGAAGCCCATGCAGAGAGACGAGGAGGGGGATACATGGGAACGCTTCGTCAGGTCAAACGCAACACATACGGTAGAGCGGCATTCTGTACCAACTGGAGAGGTTTGATAGCAGAGGCCTGAATGCCAGACAGGAGAGAAATGCAGTAGTCCAGGTGGGATACCACCATGGCCTGGACCAGGAGTTGTGTAGAGTTTGTTGTGAGATAAGGGTAGATCCTGCAGAGGTTATGCAAGATGTATCTATATAACCAGGTTATGGCTTCGAGTGAGAAAGACAGACTTGAGTCAACTGTTTCTCCCAGATTCTTAGCTGATGAGACAGGTGAAATGAGTGAATTACCCAGATTGATAGAGAGCTTCCAACAGCAGGATGAACCAGCTGGGAGGTGAAGAATCTCATTTTTGGAGAGGTTGAGTTGTAGGTGGTGGTCAGACATCCAGGCAGAGTTGTGTTATCTGAAAGGCAAGTGACATTCTGAAAGGAAAAAACAAAACAAAGCAAAAATTTAAACACACACACACACACACATTTTCAGAACCGCTTGTCCCGTACGGGGTCACGGGGAACCGGAGCCTACCCGGCAACACAGGGCGTAAGGCTGGAGGGGGAAGGGGACACACCCAGGACGGGACACCAGTCCGTCACAAGGCACCCCAAGCGGGACTCGAACCCCAGACCCACCGGAGAGCAGGACTGCGGTCCAACCCACTGCGCCACCGCACCCCCAAATTTAAACATAAAAGGTATTTAAAAATGTTTTATGGTTCCTACAATAAAAATGTAAAATTTATTATGTAATAATTACACAAATAACTCACACACACAGTCTGAAACTGCTTATCCCAAGCAGGGTCACGGTGAACCAGAGCCTAACACAGCAACGCAGGGCGCAAGGCAGTCCGTCGCAAGGCGCCCCAAGCAGGACTCAAACCCCAGACCCACCAGAGAGCAGGACCCGGCCAAACCCGCTGCAGCACCGCCCCCCCCCTACACTAATAACTTTCCAACCTTATTTTTGTTTATTGCCCATCTCCTCATTCATCTGTAGTACTGAAAACCCACTTTCATTCATAAAGGACAGACTTTTTGCTTTTAAACAATTGGCATAAATTTGACAGAAGGGCATTTCTCACTCCCATGCAAGGATGTCTTTCAGTGTCTTTTCAGCCTTGCAAGGCCTGGCCTGTTCCAGTTAGTTCTGTGCAATGTACCGTAGGGTTATTGCACATGCATGGGCAGTGCATACTGTCAGTCTCCATTGTAGTGTAGGTTGCAGCACTGCACTCATCAGCGCAGATGCAATATTTCTCATCATCTGACTCACTGGAATGAAACCTGTTGCTAAACATGGTACGTTTGCCTAATCCCGCGTAGTGGAAGCGCTCTCACTGTCAGCTGCCAGATCGATCTGTGGTTCTGGTGAAGGTGAACTGGGCACGGCTGCAGCATTGCTCAAAGGAGAGGGAGTCAGGATGCAAGACAGAGGAATGCGACGTCTCTAATAATATAAAGAAAGTGGTGTTTTTGACCACGGATATATGCTCTCTTTTACTATAGTTTTACTATGGTTCCATACTGTATGAGATGAGAGGAGGAAAATATTTTAATTTACAGTATGTTTTGCTGAACCCTGCAATACCAAGATGCCAACATAAATCTGCATTTCATTTGTATTTAGACTATTATTTTGATTATTATTATTAGTAATAATATGTGATTTCTCATTGCACCCCAGGCAGCTCTGCTGTGCGAGGCAATGTGCTCAGTTACGGGTGTGCTTGCTGTACCTGATGTATGATTCTGTAGTTTCACCCTGGTAAAGAGCTGTCAAGGCAGTAATTACCCATCTACACAAAGGTTCAGTTGCACCTGCTTCAACACGCTCAGTATGATTCCGCAACGGCAGGAAAGGCACGTAGTTCAGTGGATTACATCAACTCGGGTCACAGACCCAGGGAGGGTGAGGTGAGACACGTGTCACCAGGTTGGCTGAGCGGCTGAGGTGTTGGACTTCCCATCTAATGGGTCTAAACCCACATGGATTTGAACCCCACCTGGTAGCTGTTCTGTGCTTTACTTTAATTGCCTTCCAGACATGCTGCTCTTGGTGCCTCAACAGGAAGGGTCTTTCTCTCTCTAACTCCAAATCTGTGGAACGAACTTCCACTTGGCAGCAGGTCTTACAATCTCGTGATGTTCCACAGCTTTCTGAAGACCCGTCTCTTCTCCTGACATTCTTTGGACATTTCTCCCATTGTGTCTTCAGTGCGTCTCCCTTTCTGATGGTTTAATACAGTTTTATTGCTCCTGACAGATGTGTCCACTACACTAATCTTACATTTACATTTATTGATTCAACAGACGCTTTTGTCCAAAGCGACGTACATCTCAGCAAAAGTACAATTTATGCATTACATTAAGAGAAAGAGACAGAGTTGCAGACATGTGACTCAAGTAAACCTAGTTTGTTACCTACCACTTGCTGCACCGAGGTCCATCATTCAAGCAGGTGCATAAAACACAGGACAGACAAATCCTCATACCCTCCTACCATTTTTTTTTACATAATATTAGAAGATACACAAGCAATCTTGTGTAAACTACAGGACAGTATTTCACCTTAGACTGATATCATCTCTCCACCATCCTGTATCCTAACAGCCACTTACATACTGCATAAACCTGATATTATAAGTCACTTTGAAAGGGGAACAGTAATAACAAGGTTGTTCTTTGCACAGATATTTACCTGTCCAGTATCAGCAAGGTTTGGTTTGGTTGCACGACAAAAGTGAATGACGATGCTGTGAGAGAATTTCAAATATGCGTTTTTAGCATCGTCATATATTATGTTTATGTCCGCTTGCATCGTCTATTATGTATTATTCATAAAGCATGAGAAATATATGCATAATCTAAGAACCCGGTACTTGACTTTATCAAAGTCCTCTACCCTACTGGGTATTTCTTTTTTAAATTGTCACTTTACCGCAGGAGAACAGTGTCCTGAATTAGCTGTTCATCAAACTTTTACATTTATTTGGCACTTTTCTTCTAAGCAGCTTACAATAATTGACACAGGAGGGTAAATTTTAGAGGAGTAATTCAGAGTAAACACCTTAACTACAGGCCCTTCAGCAGGTGGGATTTGAACCTATTATCTTCAAGTCTAAAGGAAGTCATGCAAACCACTATACTACCTGTTGCCTCCACAATTAAAAGCATGTTTTTTGTATTTACAAGAACCCGTCACGGAACAAGTCACGTCCCACAACAGGGGTCCAGTCTCGTAGCCCGGTGGAGGCTCCAAGCACAGCGGTTTAAAGGCCCAGAATTCACCCGTTTGGAATTTATCTTTGGAAATACTGAATGTATGTGCAATATCTTCCTCAACAAATAAATAAAAGCAATGGACAAAAGTCAGTCCGAATCTAGAGACACATTTCTATCCCAGAAAAGAAACTGTACAGTTTCTCAGCAGCTGATCAGTACTGGCACACATGGCAAATGCAAATAACGTATTTTCCTTCAAATCCCCACCAATCCTTTGGAGTAAAAATGAAGTAGGACAAACGGTACGGTAACAGCTCATCACGATCCTCACAAGAGTGGTTCAGTGTTCTGCGCTGTTGAAACTTGTGTCCTACAAAACTATGTACAGAATGGGTTATGTTGTTTTAAGGAACAAAACTGTGTATCATGGGGGTGTGTCATGCAGAATCACATGGGAATATGTTATGAGCAGTCTCATAGTCCACCGATGCAGTGGGGGTGGGGGTGGGGGGCACTCTTTGGACAGCTGCCTGTGTTTTTATCTCCGCTGGTGACAAGTCACATTTCAGACCCAGTAACAGCACGCCGCTTTCTGGTGAATGTTTGACAGAATTACAGAGTAACCCAGATTCCCACCGTGAACAGATTACAGAACAAATGCTCGCAGGAGCATATTAATATAATTTCTGCCAGGATTTAATAAGGGTTTATCTGAAACTATGTGAGTTAACCAGTATTGCTGGAGATTTTCCCCCGTACAGATTTCTTTTTTATTAGGCTACTAACTTTGATCCTTAGGTGCACAGTGGCACAGCAGGTAGTGCCGGTGCCTCATAGTAGCCAGGCTGTTCGAACATGGGCTTAAATATGGCTCAGTGTGTGCGGTTTACAGGTTCTCCCTGTGTTCATGTGGGTTTCCTTCCACAACCAAAAGACATGTGTTTCAGGTCAGCCGGGACTCTAAACCGCTACGAGTGTGTGTGACTCCTCTGTGACGGAATGGCATCCCATCCAGCGTGAACCGTGCCTCACACCCTATGCTTCCCGGATAGACTCCAGAACACGATGCCTCTACATCAGAATCAGAATCAGAACGAGCTTTATTGCCAAGTATGTTCACACATACAAGGAATTTGTCTTGGTGACAGAAACTTCCACAGCACAGACAGAATGACAGTGACAAGACACAGATGAGAAGATAGAATATGTGAATAAGGGATAAAAAATATATAAAAAAATATAAAGTCCACAATATACAAAAAATAGTCACTAAACATAATATGTATGTACAGGTATGTTCTATACAAATGCAAGGGAATGTGAGTAAGACATATGATGTGATAAATAGATACAAATATAAACAGCGTTGTGTATTGCACTGGTTTACTCTCTAGGGGGGAAAAAGTAGTTACTGAATGCACAGAAAGATGAAAAAGTAGTTATTGAATGGACAGAAAGATGACACTCCATGGATTACTTATCGCTAACAAGTGATTTATTTTCTATTCTTTGCCATAATACAGTATTTTATGGCATTAAATGTAAACACTGTCGGACTTTAGACTGACACAGCGCGTACTTCTCTGCAACAGCCCAGCGAGGTACGGAAAGAGTAGCACACCTACTTCATTTCTTCAGCCTCGAACGCGAAGCTCGTGAAAACAGGGATTATATATAAATAACTTAATTGCGCATGTAGACAAGACAGGCAAGTAGCGCTGCTTATTATAGTGCGTTTCCCAGTGAGGCTCAGTTGTAAGGGGTGGTGCCACAAAACGGAAACGTAACACCTCCCCTCGAGCACGGCAGCATTTGGCACAGGGACGCGAGGGAGGGAGGACAAAGGGAAAGATAAATAGGATTAGCGACTGCAGACGGCATTGCCCAAGCAGCGCGGAAAGGCCTGCTCATCTGCTCCGTAATTAAACTGTATTTTCAGTTCTTTTCTATTTTTTTGCCTTCTGGAAACCCATTGCACCATTTTTAACAGGTCACACTTTTTTTTACGAAGCAGCTCCTCCACAGGATTCACATCAACATGTTTTCTTTAGGGGGCAGGGAACGAACTGAGTTGTTGAATGCAGCTCCGCTGAATAGCTGCGAAAATATGAACTGGCCTCAGGCACATACCTGTAACCGTGGGTCAATAAGGGCGGCGCGCTCTACGCACCTGAAACCGTTGCCACGGAAACAGAATAACAATGTCAATAATAATGACGACACAGCAACATCAAAGGAAGATTGACGTGGTAATCCAAACTGATAAAGCCTTTAAGCTGCTAAATTTTGTTTTAATTCTTATTATTATCCGTCACACAAGTTGACATTCTAGTTATATATAGGACAACGAAATGTCAAGATGATGAAAAATTAGTAGTTGGGAGGTGTGGATGATTACCAATAAGACGTGTAAACCAGGAAGCATAGCTTGCCCTCTTCAACCTGTGACGTCAGAGTTCTCTCACTGTTTGTCTATGAAGTATTCAGTAAAATCAGACTCGCTGCGCAAACGTCTGACCTACTGTTTGGAGACGGTTCCGGCGAAAACGCGATCGCGGCTTCGACAGCCGAGCTGTCGGATGCGTTCGGGTGGAGCGGCTCATGCTTTCCGGAGGGAATGCCCATCGAAAAATGGGGGAGTCATACGACACCAGTGAGAAAGTTAGCGAGGCGCCGCGAGAGCGTCGTGTTCGGCACTGGCACCTGATCAGTGAAGAGAACTGGTGGGAAGGGGAACGGGGGGGATGCAGTAGGGACCTTGGCGTACCATGTCCCCCATCCACTTTTCCCAGCGGATATCTGCCTTTGTACAGCATACAGGACAGTTTAAAACAGAAGGTGCAGAAGAACTGACAAAACAATTCCTATATTCAGCTGTGTGTATACGTACAATACAGACATTACATTTATTAATTTAGGTGACAGAGGGGGGTGCAGTGGCGCAGTGGCGCAGTGGGTTGGACCAGGTCCTACTCTCCAGTGGGTCTGGGGTTCGAGTCCCGCTTGGGGTGCCTTGCGACGGACTGGCGTCCCGTCCTGGGTGTGTCTCCTCCCCCTCCGGCCTTATGCCCTGTGTTGCCGGGTAGGCTCCGGTTCCCCGCGACCCTGTATGGGACAAGAGGTTCGGGAAAAAAAAAAAAATTTAGGTGACACTTTTCTCCAAAATGACTTGGTGTTAATCTACCTACAATTATTTACACAGCTGGGTAATGATACTGGAGCAATTTAGAGTAAGAACGTTACTCATCAAAGGTACTACAGCTGAAGGTGGGAATCAAACCTGCAACCTTTGGGAACAAAAGCAACAGCTCTGATCACTACGCTACCAGCTGCCAGGGAATTACGGAAACTCGGTGCTTCGGTGTACCACTGCGGCGATCAACACAAGCCCGGTGCCGCAGTGAGGTTGAACCTGTGGCCAGCGGAATCTCAACGCTGCGGATCACTGTGTGAAGGTGCAGGACTCTGTGTGATCTGGCCCCGATCATCTGCTTTGTGTGGGTGTGTTCTGCGTAGGAAGCGCACAGACGGGTGACCCTCTGCACAAACCCAGAAGTTCAACGGGCACCAGCGCAGCAGTCCAGCCTGCGATACGGATGCGTGATTTTCCCTTCCGTCCGCGTTCACGTGGTGTCCTCTTGCTCTTGGGCAGGCTCACCACGTGACTTCAGTGTTGAGTAAGAGCAGGTCGGCGCATCCAAGATCGACAGAGCTAAAACACATTCGTGTGAATACAGTATTTCAGATCGTTCAAGTACCGTTACCAAGGTTTCGGATTTAACGAAGGGATGCTGTGAGAAACCGAAAAGGGCTTTTGCTTTGAGAGCTGGAAGTCCCCAGTCCTGGTCCTGCTCATCAAGGCACTTACCCTGAAATAATGCAGTAAAAATTACCTAGCAGTAAATACATGTGTGAAACAGTTTCTTATTTAATGTTGCAAGTCACCTTTGACAATGGCGCGAAATAAATTAATAATTAACGGAATTCATACCTGTTGTTCTCCCCTTTAGACACTAGATGTCAGCAGTGCGTCAAAAATGGTCCATGGCGCAACTTTACCCACGCAGCAAGTGCCTCCAACAGATTTGAGGCCAGGACTTAGATTTTCACATATTGTTGCAAGCAAACACGTAAAAAAGACAATCGCATTCTTCACTGAAGAAACTACGCTTCCTGGAGCGTTTTCAATTAAAAAGCCCGCGCAGCAAGTGCCACCAGTAACGGCGGGAGAGGAGCTCATGACGGCAAAGGATCCCTCTGAAAAACAAAACACCTAAATCATGTAAATCATGCGGGCAAAAGAAAACAGTAAACCGAGGAACCCAAGAGAACGTGAGACCGCCTGTGTTTAGTGTTATACGCGCAAAAATGCAAGGCTAGGCCCATACATATATATATATGCGGATTAAGCAGGGTCTCCGTGTGTACTTTGGTGCTGTACTTTTATTTTACTGTACTGCGCTGCCCTGCGTGAACCTTCGCACCTTTGACGTCAACGGACAGCAGTCGCTCACGCGCACAGGTGTGTTACCTGTAGCTCGAGCGAGGGAGGAGGCGGGATTTGCACCCTTAGACTTAGTATCGGTTCGCTCCGAGGGCGAAGCGAGGAGGAGGAGGAGGAGGAGGAGGAACACTGAGGGGCCGCTCTGTCACACGGATCGATCGCTTCCCCCGCGCGGACACGACCGTCGCCGCGTCTCCGTTTGTGACACCTCCCCCACATCCCCCCCCCACTACTGACCCCACTGTCCGGCGCATCTCATGCCCGTGTCCGCCGTGGAAGGAACCCGCGGGCAGCCACCGCAATGTGACTGATCCGCGCCGCAGGGCTGTCGGACCGGGACAGGGCGCCGGTGCGCGTCGTCGAGCGCGTCCCCGTCGCCCGCGTCCGCCGCCGCAGTGAAGCGCGATGGACGCGCAGGACCATCATCGCCACCGCCCGCAGGAGGACGGCCGCCGCCGCCAGCACCAGCAGCACCCGGAGAACGGTGACGCGCCCCGGGGACGCGCGGCCGCGGAATCGCGCCTCGACGTGTCCGAACTGCCGTCCGCCGGGGGCTTCGGGCGCTTCCAGAAGGAGCTGCTCGTGCTCACCTGGGTCCCCGCGCTCCTCGTGGGCTTCAGCCAGTTCTCGGACTATTTCCTGCTCGCGCAGCCCACGAACACGTGCGTGTGGTGGGGCAACGTGACACTGCCCGACGGCACGGCGGCCGGCATTATTAACGGCACCGCTATCGATGGCAGCGCGACTGATGGGAGGACCGCCGGAGGCGCGCGGGACAACGGCAGCGCGCGCTGCGTGTGCGCTGGGGGGCCGTACGAGCTCGAGCAGGGCCTCGCGCAGAACGTGGTCACCACGGTAAGGACGGACGTGTGTGTCGTCGCTCTCTATCGTGTCCGTGTGTGCGCGCGCGCGCGCGTGTCGCTGAGTGTTACGTTAGTCCTCCGCCGCAGTGCTGTCACTGTGTGTCTCGCTCGTCTCTTTCTCCCGCTGCGGCGGCGAGGTGGTGGTGGTGGTTGGGGGGGGGAGGAGGACGCGCTTTCCGCAACGGCAGTAAGTAATACGTGTGTGCGCGCGTGCGGAAAAATGCGAAGCCTTTCTGTTTCTCCCATCCTTTTTTTCTCGCGTTTTAGCGCATAAGCTGCGGGCCAGTGTGCGAAGCGGCTCATTTTCACATCGGTCCCATCCCCTCCTGCCTATTATTTCCCACAATGACGTGCAGTGATACGCAGGCAGAGCCGCGTCCGCCGCGTCCTCCGCTGTCCTCCGTGTGTCTCATGGCACCAGAGTGTTTCCCGCACTGGCCTGCTGCAGGGAGGGAGCATATAACACTAAGAATAATAATGTTTCCTTTTTAAAGCATTATTGTTGCCCGCTATTGGCCTATAGTCACATGGTGCTGCAGTAACTGATGGAGACACATGACACTGACTGGACAGGTGAGGTGAGGTGATGCAGAGTGCTGAGAGTGAGACCACGTGACTCACTGACACACCGAAGTCCACCGATGCAGGGAGCTTTATTGCATTTGGATGTCACGGGCACAGCGGTCTGCCTCGGCTCCGAAAGCCGCAACTTTCTTCTTCGTGTGCAACGGGGATCTTGGGATGTCCTCACTTTTAATCCGAAAGACAAACATATTTAAGACAAAGTGGCCTGTCTCCATCAGGGGCACGGTGGTGCAGCGGGTTGGACCAAGTCCTGCTCTCCGGTGGGTCTGGGGTTTGAGTCCCGCTTGGGGTCCCTTGCAATGGACTGGCATCCTGTCCTGGGTGTGTCCCCTCCCCCTCCGGCCTTACGCCCTGAGTTGCTGGGTTAGGTTCCGGTTCCCCACAACCCTCTATGGGACAAGCGGTTCTGATAATGTGTGTGTGGCCTGTCTCCTTTGCTGCACATCACACCCAGCCCCACATGCTTCTTTGATGCATTATATTTACATTTATTCATGTAGCTGATGCTTTTCTCCAAAGGGACTTGCAGTGTTAAGCTGATTACTGGACTTATTTACCCATTTATACAGCTGGGTAATTTTTACTGGAGTAGTTTAAGGTACTTACCTTCCTCACAGGTACTAGAGCCAGAGGGGGGAAATCAAACCTGCAACCTTTGGGTCCAAAGGCAGCAACAGCACTAACCGCTATTCTACCAGTTGTCCCCATTAACGCTGCAGGTTGGCATGGCTGTACCACTATGCATGGTGAAACACTGTAAACCAGCACTGTTATGCATGGTATCCTGACAAGTGTGGGGGAAGATTGAAATGGAACAAATGGTGACCATCTGCGGGTGTAAAAACCTACAGCACATACAGTAATTCCCACAAGTCACAGGACACTTCACAGCTCTAAAGTAGTAAGGTACGTGTGGTGCATACCAGGGTAAACATCACGCTGAGGATGTCTAGGTTGCTGTTAATGACCCTTAACTGCAACACGCGCTTCAGTCGCAGCACAAAAGTTGGGCAAATATCGAGTGAGTTTTTACGATATCTTCCCACGAAACACATTTCTCCCGGGGATGTTGGGTTTTTCCCTTCTGAGGTCATTGAGAACCGCGATCAACTTGCGTTCAGAGAAGCGTTCCGCCATGTGCGGTCGTGTTGTTTTCCTGCCCCGAGTCGATTCAGATGCGTGAACGTGTGGTTCTGCTCCGAGAGCGTCTCTCTGCCCCCGTCAGATGGCTCGCTTGGCTCCGTCAGCTGTCACGGGGGGGAACCTCCACCAGCGGAAGTGCTGATGTTCCCCTTGAAATACAAGTAAATAGTTCTGTTAGTTTAGCTGAGTGCCAGATAAGATGGAAGGATAAAAACTTTTTTTTCCATCCCTAAGGGAATTCCACAGAAGTGCAGATGTCAGATATACGGAGTATTTGTCTACATGCAGCGCTCACGTACTTTACGGCACGTTTAGAATTTAAGAATACTGTTAATGAGATTTTGACACATTGCCCCAAATAAACTGTTTGGCTAAATACTACACGGCTGTAACTACTTGTTCGTATTTGGCTACTGTTCTTTCCCCTAATTATGAAATTATGCTCTTTGAAAGGCTTTGGCCAGAACTCGGTCATGTCGATCAGCGTCGATTCTGGAGACGGTGCCTTGAACGCGCGTTTTACCCGATGCCCACGAACTCTTATCAGGGTTGTGAAACACTGCTGTTTGTGACTCCTGGGTGAATGATAGCACCACAAGCAGGACAAATATAGTTCAGAGGGCCAGCGAGGGGAGTCACATTTAATCATGGTACAGTATGGCCAGTGAACTGATAGCGGGGTAGTGCTTACACAAGACGTTCGTGGAGATTCTGCTTGGCTGGCAGAACAGCACATGACCCCCGTTGAGCAACGGCCCTGGTCTGGCTCTGTTCCTGTAAATTCGGGAGCCCTGGGGAGAGCAAGGCGTCCTCTCTAAGAGCTGGGCGCGCAAGTGGCTACGTCACACCGACTGCACGCGCAGCCGTAAACAGACCCGCAACGGTCGACAAACCACCGACTTTTATAATGCTCGGCTTTTACTCAGCAGCTGCTGCTTTATTACATGCATAATTCTGCTCTTGCATACTGTATGCATTTTACTTAGGAGAGATGTTTACATTTATTTATTTAGCAGACACTTTCCTCCAAAGCGACTTCCAGTGAACTCTATGTAGTGTCACCAGCCCACACACCTTATTCACCAAGGTGACTTACACTGCTAGGTACACTACTACTTTCTACGGGTTACTCATTGAAAACTTGCAAACTCTGCAAAGACTTAGCGGGGATCAAACCCACGTCCTCTCGCACCACCCAGGCATTGTGAGACAGCAGCTATACTTGCTGTGCCACCATTATATTACATATATTCTCTTAGATTATTTCCCATAGATGTGGTGGCACAGCAGGTTTGGCCAGGGCCTGCTCTCTGGCAGGCCTGGGGTTCAAGCCCTGCTTGGGGAGCCTTGCAATGGACTGGCGTCCCTTCCGTAGTGTCCCCTCCAGCCTTGCGCCCTGTGTTGCCGGGTTAGGCTCCGGCTTGCCACAACCCCACTTCAGACAAAGCAGTTTCAGACTCTGTGTGTGTGTTTTTCCCATTGGTGTTATTCTAGCATGACAGCAGGCCCAAAAATGCAACACAGGTGCTGGTGTCTCGTGCAGCACTGAGAAGATCCAGAAATGTGACCAGGACTTCTTTATTATTTGCTAGAATGATAGCGATGGTTAAATGTAAACTTTTCTCCCGGAACTTCCCTGTGACCTCAGCTGTTTTTCAGTTTCAGTTATTAGTTAACTCTCTCTGTACCCTGTTCTCCCACACATGCTTGTATTTCGCACATCCATGTGCTGGTGGAGCCCGCCTGCTAAACTCGGAAACACCTTTGAGGAAGCAATTTTTCCGTTGCTAGGCGATAACTTCACGGTGCCGTTTCTGCGTTCGCTCAGTCTGCTTTTCTCATTTTTCTTCCTTCCTGTTTTCTGTGCGTTTAAGTGGAGATGAATGGCACCGGCTCTCTTACTCAAGCGCGGTCAGGGAGGGCCACGAGCGAGTGCGCGTGTGCCCCTGTGTGCGCGCGCGCGCGGGATTCTTTTTTTTTTTTTTTTTTTTTTTTTAAACTTTATTGACGAAAAGCAGCAATTACAGAAGTTAGGATCATAAAGAAGCACGGAACCAGATCCAAATATTTCAACAAATATCAATGCCGCCGGAGGGAATACACAAAGAAAATTTGCAAGTAAATAAATACGCAAGATAAATTTAAAAGAAATATAAAAAATAAATGTAGAAAAGTCAAAAGAAGCAAATAAAGGTTTATTTATCACGGGTAAGACACAGCAGAAACAGTTCTCGCACCTTTGGGATTTTTAGGAAGTAGTCTTCTCATGATGTTTAATTTCTTTTGTTTTATGGACAGGAAAGCAAGGCTTTTGAGCTACTAAATTTACACTTATATTTGGCTAATAGAAAACAAGGTTAATGGTGCCTAGCGACGTCATCTCCGCCACATTGATTTGCGAACTCCAAGCAAAACATGATTAAAAGGAGAAATGAGAGGAAAAGCAGCTTTCCACTGCTTTGAAAAAGGTCCGACCAGAATTTCTGTGCGTATCAACCACAGCACCAAAATCGTTGAAGAGCTGTTTTCTGAGGGACCTGCACTAAATCATGAGCACCTGCTGTCGATGTCTCTTTTTTTTTTTTTTTTTTTTTTTTTTGAAGTGTTTGGATAAGCACTTATTTGGGTGAACTTTGTGAAGGAATTTACAGGAGACTTTCTCAAATTATTAGTCAAAAGAAGTTTCATCATGGGTAACGCGTCCAACAGCTTTTTCCCAGCCAAGGGATATAACCGATAAATCAAATGCGTATTCCGGTAGCACACGGCGAGGTAACAACATCCCTCTGGAGCGATGGATGATATTGCTGCTGTCCCGCTGAACGCTGACTTGGCGTAATCCGGCCAGAGCCACGCAGCCACTCACTCAGCTAGCGGACGTGTCACTTATCGGAACCTTGTCTGTCTGCTAATGCGCTCAGCAGTAATGCGCTCGTCTTCAAAGGGCCGTCGTCCCGCACACGTACATACGTACATACGTACACACGTAGACACGTACACAGACGTACTCACGTACATACGTACACACGCCATCTTGAACGTTCCTGCACCTTCCATTCACCGCTCGCTTGTCCTGGCTTGCGAAATATGAATCATCTACCTTACCCCCCCCCCCTCCCCGCCTTTTTTGTTGCTTAGCGACATAACATTGACAAGTTTCACGTCTGACAGTCTTGTATTTTTGAACAATGAATAACTGTTCACCTGTTCGTTGTAGACCTACAGCTATTGTCGATTTCCCGGTCGCTGCCGGTTTTTATCTTTTTATAGTCAGGGTTTGATTTTGAAATAATTTCTGTAAATTCCGCGTATGTGGAATAACCGCCACACTGCACAATTTATGGTGTTAACACCTGTTTTTTGTGAGCTACCCCAAATTTAGATTTTTTTAAAACAAAATTCCCCTTCACGTCGTCTTGTTGCGGTTTGTTCGTTCATTTATTTGCATTTTCCATTTTCATCAACAGCTTGTCCAAAGCAGGGTCACGGTGGTCAGGAGCCCATCCCAGAAACATACAGGAGTCACACACACGCTATGGGCAGTTATTACCTTTATTGATTTAGATGTGCCTTTGTCCAATCGATACTGGATTTTATGTTGGGTGCTATATTTTAACATTGATTAGCAGTGGTCCAGCTGCACATGCACTAAGGTCATTAGATATCCTGTCTGTTCAGCCTGGATCCAAGGCAGGCCTGTTCTCTCCATCTTTCTTGTTGCTCGTGAGGGCCTCTTGTTCAGACATTTACTGAGAGCACCCCTGAACGCAGAGCTCGACGGCCAGCTGCCCTTGCTGATGTTCTCTGCTCGACAGATAATCTGGGTGATTTAAATTGGCTATAAAGAGGAGTTTAAATGTAGTCCAACAGTAGATGCCGCTACATTATTAATGCAATCAATCAGCTGGGATATGTCATTAGAAGCAGATCATTAAGACCAAATTTGTAGTGTATATAGGGACAGGTCTGAACAATGTCGTTGTATTAGCATCAGTTTAACAGCAAGGTAATTGTGGTAATTTTTATCCCCACCCCCCACCCCCCACCGATAAACTGGAGATCCGTGAAACACGCGTTGTTTATGTTCGGCCGTGCATGTGGCGCACGCCGTGTTTTCACTCCGTGTTAAGAGTCCACAGCTGGTGTACGTTTTCGCGGAATCAACTCCGGCAGAAATTCTGAAAAGCAGAGCGGCAGCATCTTCCAGCTGATTGTGACAGAGGCAATTCGGGGAGCGTTTGCTCGACATGCAGTCATCCGAGAAGGACGCTGCTGGGAGACTCACGTTTCAAAGGCTCACCAGCGGACCCTGCATTGTGTACCTCCTAACCACAGACTCCTTGTTCTCCCACCCATAGACCCTTTGTATGCAGACCGAACAATGAACAGAGTGACTCTGATTGTCACGTCACACATTAGCCCTTGTGCTTTCTGTGCTGGAATGCACATCTACAGCAATACTGTCATACTAAATTAACTCCTATCTCATAGTTTTCTTTGCTCGTATCCAGTTATACATTATTGATCCGTCTGCGTTTTGCAGTCTGAGACTTGTTAGTGCATTCAGGTTGTCGCATCCACCCCGGTAAACATGGTCACGGGTCCTGTTGCCTATCCATGCCTCTCCAATCTACCCCCCCGCTTGTTGAAAGGTCTCTCGTATTGCCTTCTTATCCATCCCTAATAACAGATATTCAAATCAAGGGAAGGCAGTGTAGAAGAAACTTTACTCCTGATTGGAGGTTCAGATCTCAAGAGGGACTGTGGAGCCCTAAAGCAAAGTCCTTAAATAAAATTGGCTCAGTAATTATTCAGTCGTAGAGGTGGGCAAAACAAACCCAAGTGTAATGCAGGGTCATGGTTGAGGTGATGTCTATCCCAGAAACATAGGGTGTGAGGCGGGGTACACGCTGGACAAGATGCCATTCATCACTGCGGGCAGTTTAGAGTCCCCAGTTGACCTGAATCTTGTGTGCTTTGATAGTGGGAGGAAACCAGAGCACCTAGAGCAAATCTGTACAATTATAGGGAGAACATGCAAACTTCACAGAGACTGAACTGGATTTCACCCCAAACTCGGGAGCTGTGAGACATTCATTTTTGTCCAAATGAAAAGGGTGCCTTGCATAAACGTGAGGGGAAAAAAGGTTTCGGTAATTAATGTCCTTTTATCCTCTGCAGTGGGACTTGGTGTGCAGCGCTGCATGGATCGTCCACATCACAAAGTTCTCTCTGCTGGTGGGCTCCATTTTTGGATACTTGGTGATGGGTGTCCTTGCCGACTGGTGAGTTCTCATGCAGTTTGTTCAGAACACTACAGTGTGAAGTGGGTGGTACTGATTCAGCTACGATCACAACTGAAAACAGTCGTTTTGATAGCCACGTGAGGTTTACCTAATCCAGTGCCTTAAATATGATGTACCACGGTTATTAATTTTAGTGATTATACTGAAATAGCAAGTATGTGTGTTGCAACACTAAAATGTAGTATGTGTTACATGGTGGCTTCGCTATGACTTCAGCGTCAGACACTTCACGTGACTTCCCGTATGCTCATCCTATAGGTTTGGCCGGCGTGTGGTCCTCCTCACCTCAGTCTTCTTCATGCTGGCCTTTGGGCTCGCTGTGGCCTTCTCTGTGAAAGAGCTCATGTTCATCCTGCTTCGCTTCTTCGAGGGGTTCTGCCTGGCAGGGATCACGCTGTCCTTGTATGTGCTGAGTAAGTAGCCCCCTGCTTTTCTTCTGCCAACAGCCATGTGAGAGGTAAAGACTTCAAAATATTCTAAAAGAATCATTTAGTGCCTTTGATCAGGATTTTTTTTTTTTAAAAAAATAATATTCAACAGTGTGTGAGCAGAATGTGGGGGTGCGGTGGCGCAGTGGGTTGGACCGCAGTCCTGCTCTCCGGGGGGTCTGGGGTTCAAGTCCCGCTTGGGGTACCTTGCGACGGACTGGCGTCCCGTCCTGGGTGTGTCCCCTCCCCCTCCGGCCTTACGCCCTGTGTTGCCGGGTAGGCTCCGGTTCTCCGTGACCCCGTGAGGGACAAGCGGTTCTGAAAATGTGTGTGTGTGTGTGTGTGTGTGTGTGAGCAGAATCAATCGCAGACAAAGAGTATAAACCTTTGGTTTATAAATGGCCTCTGAACTTTGGTTGCAGTTGTTATTTTGGAAGCAGTCTTTTATGCCAGGTGAAATGGTCCGACGGTCCCATGTTGGAGATGTTCGTCATTGGTGTTTATGGTGTTTACCCTTTCAGGCCAGTCTCTTCCATCATGGTTCTCTAAGCTGTATGACCCTGGACGAGGTCATTTTGATATCATACGACGTAGATGCAGAGCAGATGTCAGTACGGAAATGCAGAGGAAAGAGGTGCTTGTTTAAGAAGGTCTGCAGGGTTCCTAGTTCTGTCCTAGGTTCTAATCTAAGTGTTGTAGAACAGGACATGTTCACTGGGTGTGGCCTATCTCTGCCCTGCAGCAATGACCGAGTTGCCCTCGCGTTCGTACGACAACGTGTCACACGCACGTTATGTGTTCCGTCGGCAATCTCGATGGAGCAAAAAGAAGCCAAAGTGTGGATCGGTATACAAAATACTATGAGTTTATAACACAGGAGCCGGAATGCAGAAACACAGGAACGCTTTCTGTAGGAAGTTGAAAGCATGAGTAGAAACAGTTTTTTTTTTTTTTTTTTTAGACTGTCAGATTCCTTGGAATTCATGTCTATTTTGCATGACTGCTCCGAGCGTAGCGCCGCAAATGTTAGAGGGTTTGTCCTGTTTGCAGTTTACTGCTTCATAAAGGCTTAATAAAAATACTTTTCCACATTTATTGCTTTATTAATGCATAAGAGGAATTCTCTCTTATTTTTACCCTCGGTGGTGCGGTATAAGTCTGAGCGATGGCGTGTTTCGAAGGATGATGCGTGGGCAGACCTTGCGTGGACAGGGCAGACCCGCGGCCTTGCAGTACAGCCATTGAGCATTTTAATCCGCTGCTTCTCGATAAACGCCTGGCACGGTGTCAAGAGCATCTGAAAAGGACTGTGGCGTCCTTGTCATCCAGATTTACTCCACGCTGTCAAAGCTGTGCGCTTCCTTAACATGGAGTCACCGCTCTGGCCTGCGATAAGCTCAGCTGACACTGGCGGGCCAAGAGGCGAAAAATACGCGTGTCGAATCTGCCTCCGAAATGTAGAAATTGGCAGTGAAAGCGCAAAGTGCTTATCTTTAAAGCTGGAAATGGTTGCTTTTACATTTAGCTCCTGTGCAGATGCATTGGTGTGGAGCACAGGAGATGGAGCACTGATCAGAACTTTTTCCCTAGCCAACGCTCCAGCTGCAAGAGTAAACTCTCTGAGTCGCTCACCGTTAATTGCTTTGTTTGTATACCGTGCATGTCACCGTAACTTCATCGCATTAAGACCACGTGCTTTATTTGGTGGTGACGAACGTGAAGACGCTTTAAATTCAGTTTTCAGCTGTGCAAAGAAGCTAAATGGAAATCAATAACAGAGCGTTCCGCGAAGATACGTGGCGATCGGATCCAAGTTGGAGCGACGCCACGCAGATCTGACGGATAATGGTTGCGTCACGTCGCTTCGGTCCCTTCTTGAACACAGACAGGACAAACTGGTTGGCGTCGCCTTCACTGTTGGGCAAGTTCAGGTTGCTGATTCTTACAGTGTTACTGAGACACTTTCTGAAGAAACACTGCAATCTCTCAGTGGTTCTACAGGCATTAAGGGATCACAAACATTTCATCAACAAGGAGTGGTTGTGTTGCTCTCGGTTGTTTACAGCAGATTTTGATCATGTAGTTTTTGGCGTCACTTTTGTAGGCCTGGAACATATTCCGTATTGACGCTTTTTCGTGTAGCTGACACTTTTCTCCAAAGCAACTTACAGCATTGATCTAGTTTCAAAATTATTTACCCATTTATATAGCTGGCCAATTTTAGGGTAAGTACCTTGCTCAAGGGTACTGCAGCTGAGATTTAAACCTGCAACCTTTGCGTCTGAAGACAGCAGCTCTAACCACTACGCTACCAGGTGTTCTATATGAGCCCTGTAGTGACCTTAGGCTTCCATTACATGGGGTGCCACAGAGGATGCTGGGAAAGTCAGATCACTTGTTCTGTCAGGTAGCTGGAGCTTGGGGGAGGGGGGTTGCGGTGCGGTGGAGTTCTCCTACCACCCTGCCCTTAATGACTTTCTTCAGAGCAGAATGTCCTCTGAAGTGATACTGTTAATATTCAACCGAACAGCAAATAGTACAGAGTAGCAGTGCACTCAGGAAAAGAAAGGGACACAGGGTACTCTTTAAAGCCATTAAGATAGAACACACACACACACACACACACACACACACACATTGTCTGAACCGCTTGTCCCATACAGAATCACAGGGAGCCAGAGCCTAACCCAGCAACACAGGGCGTAGGGCCGGAGGGGGAGGGGACACACCCAGGACGGGACGCCAGTCCATCGCAAGGCACCCCAAGCGGGACTTGAACTCCAGACCCACCGGAAAGCAGGACCCGGTCCAACCTACCGCACCCCCCTCGAAATAGAATATGTGGCAATAATTTGAAATGCACCTGTGAGTACTGTAGAGTACCACACAAAGACTGCACAGTGTGTTAGTGTTGTAGGTCTGCTCTTGGGGATCATGAGGGAAGCCGCGTTGGGGAAACGCGAGCCTGGTGTCCCGTTGGCTTCGCTCCAGGGTAGCAGCGCAGTGGTCTTTTCCAGGGCCGTACGCACGCGGCGGAACGAACCGGAAACATTTTTGGAGTCCTGTGAGGAAAATGAACCAGCGGAGGACCAGCAGATTTAGGGCTCGTGTTAGCTTGTCTAATGAGTGATACCAAGAGAAAGAATCCCAGAATACCTGACAGGCCCGTAAACTGGCTCCTCGTGTTTTGGACATTTGAGTTGTGCATTCTCTAAGATACAAACGATGTCCCGTCTGTTTTTCGATTGGGTTTTCTTCCTTCATTTTTCAGTAAAATTTCCGTTTGTTGCAAAGTGACAGCGACATGTTTGAAATCTCAGCTGGTAGCTGGCCTTGGAACATAAAAAAACAGAAGCGTGGCACCGGCAGCTTGTGACCCCACAGCCTTTACAGGTTGCGTACTGAGTTTGTACGGTCAAAAACAAGACGAGAAATATTGCACGTTTTTATGAGAAATCAGTCCAGACTCTGCATAGAATAGAAGTTTGTGGGCACGACATTTTTATTTTCCATCATTTTAGTGTAGCTAAAAGTTAACTTAAATGTTAAAATTAGCATTATGATACTTATTTTAATGTGTTTTTATTTATTACAGCTTTACAAAGCTTCATCAATGAATAAATGGAGGGTTAGAATTAACCTTTTATTGATTGCAGCTTTGTGGCAAACGGGACTTCAAAATTATGGTCAAATCAAGTTACAAACAGCCTTCTGGCCTCAGCTGAGGATCTACAGATTACATTTATTCATTTAGCTGACGCTTTTCTCAAACGGGATTCAGTGATAAATGATCTACAGTTATTTACCTGTTTATAGAGTTGGGTAGATTTTTTTTTTTTTTTTACTGGAGCAATTCAAGGTAAGTACCATGCTTAAGGGTGCTACAGCCAGAGGTAAGATTCAATCCAGCAACTTATGGGTTCAAAGGCAGTAACTTTAACCACTTTGCTACCAGCTGTTTGTTATCCAGGGTTTAATGTACTATTATTCAGTATTAGAAGTTTTTCCAAAGCACGCATTGATAAAATGTGTCTACAAGCGTACCATTCATATAAAGTTAATTTTGCCATTATTTCTTACTTTATAGACATGATTCTACTGCTGTTTAATGGGTGTATTCCACAATAACATCTTTCAGTTATATAAAGGTATAATTATTGTATGATGTCAGCAGGACTGGTGCTTACAAGTATGATTCCAAAATTGCTTCTCTACACGAATTGGAACATATAAACCCAGTTAAAGAATGTCGTGATGTACCTAATATGCACATCTTGTTGAAGTGAGGTTAATCTCTTCACCTGCTCCTGTTTTTGTTGCCTAAGAGCCTTGTACTTTCTATTTGATTGTAATAAAAATTCGGACGGAATAAACAAACAATTTGGTAAATGACATCACGTGTCCTGACTGCTTTCCTCTCACTGGGGTAGCAAGCGGGGTAGTAGCTAGAGCTGCTGCATGGCACTCAAAGGACCTGCAGTTGAATCCTCCTCCTTCTCTAGTACCCTTGAGTAATGTACTTGCCCTGAATTAATACAGTAAAAATGATCCTGCTGTATAAGTAGGAAAATCAGTGTAAGTGGCTTAGCGTTAAAAGTTAACACTAAAAATTGCACTAAAAATAACTTTTGGGATGTCTGTTCTGTTTTGTTGCCGAGCACAGCAATTTAACAATAAGAAAGAGGTTTCACACCTATCATGTTATACCTACCCTCTTAAAACTCTTACTCTGTTACTTGAGCCCTGAGCCTTCGCTTCAAAACATTTTCTTCTAGAAGATGAATACTGGTAATACTGCGTAATATAGACATATGCTCTATGCACATTTTCTTACTTGTTCATTTTTTCCATTTAAATTGGTGAAATCTTAAATAAAAATAATGGCATTTATTGTGTAGCAAGTGTTCCTTCCAGGTCTTCCACTCGCACACAAGGAGTGATGTAGAGCTATCAATTCACATGAAACTTGTCTTTAGACTGTGGCAGGAAACCAGAGCACTTAGAAAAAATCCCTGCAAACTCTACACACAGTTAGTCAGTTTTGAACCCATGTCCAGATCCATTTGACCATATAAGTTTTACAGGTGCATTGAAATGTGAGTGACCAATTTACACCAGTTAATGTGGTTTATTTTACCGTTAGGCTGAGTTACGACCAGGTGCACGAGTCAAGGAAAAGGAAGTTGGCAAAGCTGCCGTTGAAATGTTTTGTATCTATATTATAAAATATTGGCCAGACAGAGGAAGTCTTGTTTGTTTCTCTCTAAAGCAGTGTAAAGTTGAAAAGGTCCAATCACGTCTAGAGGGTAATTCCTCTACCTTTTAAAAATTAACAACGAGAACAAGATAGTGTTCATAAGCAACACTTGTCCTGTGTTCAGACATATAAATATTTGATTAATTTGTTTCACATTTATTCATTTAGCTGATGCATTTTTCCAAAGCGACTTTCAATGTTAAGATACTTATTTACCCATTTATACAGCTGGGTCATTTACTGGAGAAGTTCAGGGTTGGTACCTTGCTCAAGGGTACTACAGTTGGAGGTGAGATTTGAACCTGTGGATCCAAGGGTACAGCTCTAACAACTGCGCTACCAGGTGCCACAGTTGCTTTATTTGTTTTAACATCAGATGTCATATTTTTGACAGCTGACTGTGCCATAACATAATCTCAACATGTCTTAAATTAATCTCTGGTTTCTTCTCAGTTTTTGTTGCTGCACTGCTAATTTTGATCTTACCCTGATAATTATCAACAGTTTTTTTTTTTTTTTAACGCAATATTATCTAAACTCCCGTCTTCTAAATAAGGCACTTCCCCGTAGAGATGACTCTCACCCCTCTCCAGCGGTACCACCTGTCTGTTTGCACACCATTTTTAACATGCATGGCACCAAAAAGGACATCTGATTGATACAGTCAGTGGGATATTATTTAATTTTTCTCTTTCCATGTGCATGTGAAGTGTCATCAGTGACTCACAGGCTGTGATTGAATGAGTATCCGAACCGACTGCTGATCTTTGTGTCGGTGAACTATCCATGTGATGTCATAAAGGCCCTGCTGGAGACAGTTTCTCAAAACCATCTGTTACGGTGTGCTGCTCTGTCAGAACCGAACACGTAATGAGACAGGCAGGACGGGTCTAACGAAGGATGACATGCAGAGGAATCCTCCCGCCCCTCACCCCCCATCCCCCACTAGGGGATCCCCTCCTTCCACCGGTTTCCTCTGGAAAATGACACAGTGAAACTGGATCCAGCTGGGTGTGGTTCAGCTTTGTTTCTCTTCTCTCAAGGCGTGTGCGTGTCAACTGGTGTATCTGCATATCCATGGAAATCCGACACACCTTTTGTTCCCCCCGTTTAAATGTTGTCTGTTTGTTGTCTTGGAGACAAAGGCCATTCTTTGTTCATTCGTGGTAAAACTACTATATCAGACTAAACTCAGTCTGGGAGCACAAATTCTCCCGTGTGTGGAAACAGAAGTAAAATGCTTAGGACCAGCTAGCAAAACTCGTGCTGTCGGCACGGTCAACCAAGGTCACGGTTACTACTTCCATCCTGGTCCGGCCTGTGAGCGGAGATGTGCGGCTCCACCAAGCCACACAGGAAACACCACAGCTGAATCACCAGTGAAATCTAGCAGGGAGTGCAGAGTATTCTTGATGGTACAGAACAGCCTTCCAAAATGCTCACACTCTTTCTCACACACACACACACACACACACAAACACAGCAGCTTAATCGCATAGGTGCCGCCGGGCTCTGCCAGTCCCAGATGGCTGCCTGCGTGTTCATCAGACCCTAAGCTGTGCTATTCAAGCAGGTATTAAGCCGGTTTTCCGCATATCCTGACGCCCCCTTCACAAGTTATTATTTTGTCATAACAGGTTTGTTTTTTCCTTTCAGCAGCGCTCCAGATTCGGTCCTCCTCTCTGGGTAAGGGATCCGTTCAGGGTTGTTAAGAAGAAAGCGCTATATCTGGACAGGAAGGGTCGAGGGTCGACGAGATGTTCTTCAGCCGATTTGTGCACAAGTTAAAATGTGACGGGGTAAAGTGGGGTTGGGATATGCTTACATTTATTCATTTAGCCGACACTTTTCTCCAAAGCAACTGTTTTGCCCACCTGTACCGCTGGGTAATTTTACTGGAGCAATTTAGCATAAGTACCTAAATTGTACCATCATCTGTCCTGAGTTTTTTTGCACCTACTCGTGCAATGAACATCGGTGCATACAGTGGAAAGGAATGAACTAGGTTTACTTAATCGCATGTCTGCAGCTATGTCTGTCTTTCTCCTAATGTAATGTACACATTGTATTTCTGAGATGTATGTCACTTTGGAGAAAAGCGTCTGCTGAATGAATAAATGTAAATATGCTACAGCTAGGGTTCGAACCTTCAACCTTTGGGCCCCAAAGACAGAAGTTCTAGCCTCTATGCTACCAGCTGCTCCTGTGTTTATGCAGCAAGGTTGGACAAGTGAGATTATTGTGTTCTCATTAAGAGGATTTTGTGGAATTTGGCTACAGGGTTATTTACTATATATTACAAGGCTTTGTTGAGCTTGTTGGCAGGAAAGACCTGTTTTAATTTCCTCACTGGCCCTTTTTGCATGCAAATGTTGAGTGCAGTGAAGAGGGATAACGAAGAGGTGTGTCGAGACTGGGGAGTGGGGTATGTTCAAATCCCATTCCTGTTGTAGAACCGTTGATCGAGGGATTGATATGGTACAAATTCCCCTGGTGTGTAAGTGGGTAAGTCAGTGTAAGTTGTGTATAAATCTGTAGGTCTAAAGAGGGGAGATGGCGTGTAAAGACTTGTAAGCTTGGAGAGACTGAAAGCCACATGGAAAGTGGACAGCAGACTCCTTATCATGTCCATCACAGCGAGACTTGGACATCCCTTGATTGAAGAGCTAAGGCTCCAGAAGAACCTGTTCAGTCAGCTTGTGATGTTCCCACTCAAGCAGAGGAGATCCTGAGCCACACGGGGACTTCGGCCAAGAAACACCTTCGCTCAACTCTAACATAGGCTCTTTATCGCTGGGTTCCTTGTTGATATAAGCCATATTTGTAAAAATTAGTATCTTCACCAAGACCTTCAAAGCTGCCTCTGGCTGCCTACAGTGTGTAGTACTAATCTGGTGAATATTAAATTACACATATGATGTTAAATCCATGTGTACACGAATGCCTTTGCTTTATTAATATTTCTGAAGTGCAGTGTTAACATTCTTGCATATACTGAATTAATTTATTTGGACAAATACACATCAGAAGGTTTTTTTGATGGCATGGAGAGCATGTATATAGTGGATCCTTTCCTTTTTTGGAGAAAACAAGATTTAAAACCTCACACTGACCTTGGCAGTTTAGAGCGCTGCTTCAGGAATGGCTACAGGTTTATTCAGTCGTAACAGGGAGGAAGCCAACATCCCTGTCGGAGGAGAAGAGAGGCAAGCACTCCTGCTCCCTGGTGGTGAGCAACGCATAGACCAGTGTGTAAATGTACAGTTGCAGTTATTCATACACTATTTCTCCCAAGCAACTTAACAGCATTAAGCTGTTTATAATTATTTACTCATTTATACAGCTGGGTGATTTTTACTCAAGAATTATTTATCTTTTTTTAGGTAGGGTAAGTACCTTGCTTAAGGGTACTACAGCTGGAGGTAGGATTTGATACCAGGTACAGCTGGTAGTGTGGTGGTGAGCGCTGCTGCTTTTGAACCAACAGATTGCATGTTTGAATCCCACCTCCAGCTGTAGTACTCTTGAGCATGGTATGTACCCTAAATTGTTCCAGTAAAATTGTTCAACTTAGTAAGTAGCTTAACAGTGTAAGCGTAAGTCCCTTTAGGGAAAAGCATTGGCTACATGAATAAATGTAACCCTAAATCTGGGTCCAAAGGGAGTTGCTCTAACCACTGTGCTGCCACCTACTCTCATCTGAATATTCAGCTAAGTTGGTTTTATTGATTATTTGCTGAAGGTTTTCCTCTTTTTTGGTCTTTAACATTGCGCATATGTGCAAAACAGCTATAATAATGTGCAATAGAGGACATCATATCTCATTTCAATCCTTTTTTTCTTTTATTCTCATTTTGGCATGTGCAATTGCCTGAAATGGAGTATAAATCAAACATGAAGTTATTTTGAATCAATAAAATACTCAACTGCCGTTTACTCTGAAACAGTTTTTTTTTTACCACAGTAAAAATGAAAAAGGTTTATAACTTGATGTGGAAGGTTTCAGATGTAGCAAATGCAAATTTTAAGAAAATGCTGTTTTCATATCGAGAAGAATAACCTGAATAACCTGACCTTGTTAAATCGTTAAAGAGAGACAATGAATTTAAACCTGATCTAATGTCCTTGACTTAAGTTGCCACTGTGTTTCTGCAGGGATTGAGCTGTGTATTCCCACCTATCGCTTCCCTGTGACTATGGTAGCCAGTTTTGTGGGACTTGGTGGCCAGCTGCTCCTCCCGGGCCTGGCCGCTCTCTGTGGAGACTGGAAAGTCCTGCAGGCAGTGATTGTCTGCCCTTTCGTCTTCATGCTGTCCTACTTCTGGTGAGGAGCCTCCTCTCTGTTCACTGCCCAACTGGCACATGTGCATCTAAATTTAAACTGTCAGATTCCAAAGAATGTTGAGTGAAATAGTTAAGGTACTTGGAATCAAATGACTGAGTAGCCTGGCACACACGGATACTTTTGCCACCCCTAATGCTATCTGCTCTGACACGTGTGCGTCTCTACATCCCCTTTTCATGCAGGCTTTTCCCAGAGTCTTTGAGATGGCTTCTAGCCACCCAGCAATACAGGGAAGCTAAAGGGCTCCTGGTTCGAGTGGCCAAGAAGAACAACGTGAACACAGAAGAGGATGGTCCTGACATACTGGCAGGTGAGGGACCGACCAAAATCAGGGGAGTTCAACTTTACGACACCTTATTTTTTTGTTTCTTTACGTTATGCTTTAAAATTTTAAGCATTACAATTCCAATTAATTAATAATTAATCGATCAATCGATCAATCAGTCCGTCCATCCATCCCCATTGACCGCTTGCCCAATTCAGGACCGTGCTTTACTGGATCCTATCCCAGATGCTAAAGGCATGAGGCAGGTTACACCCTGGAAAGGATGCCTGTTCATTGCAGGGCATATTCTTATGTATTCAGAGTGAATACTCAATGTCCGCAAGATGTCGCGCACAAAACCTGCTGTATCATCCAGTTTCAGTCTGAGCTGGCAGGTTCCCTCTCAGATCTTTTCATTAGGACATGGAGCTCAGTGTAGAACATGAGCCACAGCTATTCCCTTGTGCTGTGATAGGATCTGACCTGAATGCAGAATAGGGCTCAAAGGTTAAGGCAGATTTCTTCTAAAACCAGGGGCAGTTTCAGAGCTCATTTCAGACCCCCATCCACCTGTGTTATAAGACCCCCCTGACTACTTACTTTGTCAGAGGTGTCAAAGAGGTTATCCTCTACTCCAGATGGTCCTGATTTAATATTCTGTACTCATCATGGGAAGGTCTTGAGCCGGAGAGGTTTTACATACGTCAGTTGTTCTTGAAATTGTACAAGTCTGTCCGTTCTTTTTTTTTTTTATTCCTTCCCCAAAAAAAGATGCTGGACAAGGCTGTCTCCAGTAAACCCTTTATTTGCAAGCTCTGCAGAAATGCCTGCTGCGTTTGTTCCTGTAAAAGTATGTTGGCAATGTATTCTGCTTGTTTCCAGAGGTACAGAGTCAGCATCAGAGGAAGCCTAAGAAGACATGCATTGTCAAAATGGTGGGCACGAGGAACTTGTGGAAGAACATTGTGGTTCTTTGTGTGAACTCGTAAGTAAGGCCGTAGAGGGGTTCTTTTTTGTCTCCTTTGGCACGGCACGCGTCTTTTGTTAAACACTGTCCTGCTGCAAAAATAACATATTGATTTACCAGCTCAATACCCACTAATCGATGGCTATCACCAGTGTCTGAGCTTGTTGTTTCCACGCATTGATCCAGTTGCTTCTGGTGTTGTGCGTGGCCATCTAAACCGCCTGCAGTGTGTTTTGTCGGCTGCATTTAGAGAAAAGCACAATTCCACGAGTAGCCAGTTTCAGCACCTGATAGGGTCTCTGGCTCATCTAAGGCAAGCTGGGATGTGCCAGAACTCACCATGAATATTTCATTTTGCTCTATTCCTGAGCTTTTCAAGGAGACGGGGACAGCATGTGTGTTTACCATGCACGGCAGCTCAGGCTGGAGTTAATTACCTGTCAGTTATGCAATGTGAGGGGCTAATGGGTTTTTTTTTAAAAAAAAAAAAAAAAAAAAAAAACTTTCCACTCTTTCTCTGCCCTTTCCACGCCACTGTTCTTCTATCAGGCTGACAGGTTATGGCATCCACCACTGCTTTGCCCGCAGCTTGAGGGACCCTGAGGCCAATGAGACCACCCTTTTCCACAGCTTCTACGCAGATTACTACACAATGGCAGGTATTGCAGTGGCATCCTCTGTGGCTTTGTGCCCGACTGTGAGCGTGTTGGGCCGCAGGGGTGGTCTGCTGATGTTCATGATCATCACCGCCCTGGCCTCCCTGCTGCAGCTGGGCCTTCTGAACTGTGAGTGCTGCATTCTCTCTTTCTAATATACACAGATCACACACACACACACACACACACACACACACACACACACACACACACACACACGTTTATGGTCATCACTGCCTTGACTCTGCTGCAGCAGCTGGGCTTCCTAAACCATAAGCTGTGTATATCCATAGGGACATGCTCACAAACTCATGAATATAAATACACAAACTTGGTATTAACAATAAATAAATTTTAAAAAATTGTTGAAATTCCCTTGATAGGTGTGTCTGCCAAGAAAATAAAATGTTTGTCACTAACTCTGACATCAGTTTTTCTCCTTTTCCCCTTTCTGTGATTTGGATGCAGTACTCGGGAAATACAGTGTTCATCTAAATATAGGTATGACATTAATATCTACTTATTCTCATATTACAGCTATTTAACACATTTGTCCTCATAATGTAATTTGTCAGCTTTCAGTAACTCCCTGTTGCTAGTAAATGGCAAAATGTGATCATGATAAAATTGTGGTAAGAAGCATGCTGTAAGCAGTCCTGTGGGGAAAGGCTGAATGAGCACAAAGGCCTTCTAATGAGATTGTGTAATGATGTGTGGTCAAAGTGAAGGGTCGTTCACCACTATCTGTTCACCTCAGCTCCTTTCTCAGTCCTCAGCCGCTTTCCCGCCGCTATCCGCAAACTTTGGCCCCTATAGTTAAAAATTTCCCATTCTGAGTAGAATGGTCCTTGTTCACAGACATCTTCTTGTCCACATACTGATAGCCAATGTGCAGTGAATGGACAGGATAGTGTACATAGTAGAGATGTGTACAGGGCATCCCCATTCTACAACGTTAGTATGGATCCAAAAAGGTACACCTTATGGCAAAGTGACCTATAGCAGAGCTACTTAGAAAATACATACTGCATTGTACTGTAAAGGATATGTACTGCTGCGGTATTTTCATTGATTGAAAAAATAGCTGGTAACAGTTGGGAACTGGGATGTTGGTAAATAATTGTAATTAGCTTAACATCGTAAGTCACTTTGGAGAAAAGCATCAGCTAAATGAATAAATGTGGGTTATTGTATTTAAAATAAAAATACAAAACCATTTGTTTCTGAAACTTTTGATTTTGGCCTAGAGATGCATCAGTGGTGTTACAGAGAGACATGGTCTCAAAAAGGAGTGACTTATCTGCAAAAACGACATTGCAGGGTGTCTCATAGCAGGTACTGGATATGTTTCTGTACTCGTTATTAAAGGCCAAAGAGTGTGTGTGAAGGGAGCAAACTCGTACCATAATCTTAGAGCCAGGTTTCAAACCTGGACAGAAACTCCACAGCAGGACAGACCAGAAAGGTTTGAGGTCAAACCCTGGGCCAGGCACTGCAGTCCTTAACGGCAGCTGTGTTTAAGGCACCGTAATGACCGCCGAGGTTCTGTCTCGACTCTTTATGTCTACATTCACAGCCGTTTGGATGCTATAAACACCGGCCATTGTTCTCATCAGCATCTGTGGAAACAGAGTGGAATATTTGCCCTCCTTCTGATCTCAGTGTTTCATTAAGCCTCACAGTTGTGTGCCCAGATGCTCCTTTCATGCCAGAATCTTAATGCTTGGCTCTGCCACAGATGCTCCATATAAAATCTGTCCCTACAAGCAGGCCTGTCTTCTGCAAAGAGTATTTATTCTGTTTTTTTTTTTTTTTTTTTTGCTCGTCTTGAGTGATAGAGAAGAAAAAAGATAGCTCTTGGCATTATTCATAATTTGTCTGATGCTGTACAAATCACTGGAAATCAGCGTTTATAAACACCTGAATATTTAGACTTTTTGACTTTGACCATTCCTTCCTGACCCTCACCAGGACAAGCAAAAGGGAACTGAGAATTGTGGTGAATCCATGCAATGTACTCAGCTTGTGAAGATGGAACTGATACAACAGAATACAGTGATAAGAAACAAAATTAAGCTATGTACTCAGTTTATTGTAGTGTTTATAACTTTTGTGTTTTATTTTTTCTCTCTCTCGTGTAGAACAATCAGATACGTTGAACAGGAATTTCTCTATCGCCTTTTCCATCATCGGCATGTTCTCCTCCCATGCTGTCAGTAACTTAAGTATCTTCTTCTGCGCAGAGATCACCCCAACAGCTATAAGGTTAGCCAAAATGTGTATATGAGGACAATGGACAGAGGACTGTTTTTTATATGTTGAGTCTAGCTATGTACCTACCACTCTTAGAGTTTAAATTGTGATTCATTAGCATTATTTGCATCTTGTGTAAGTGAAGGACTCTTTGGTTTGTTTTCACCCCAACAGAGGAGGGGGCCTGGGCCTAGTTCTGGCCAGTGCGGGCTTTGGCTTGTTGACGGCACCCATTATGGAGCTACTCAACCAGAAAGGCTACTTCTTGCACCACATCATCTTTGCCTGCTGCACCCTCATCTGCATCATCTGCATCCTATTGTTACCGGAGCCCCGTGGCCAGCCACTTCCTGAGGCTATTGCTGATGGTGAGAACTACACACGAAAGCCATTCCTGCCTCCAAGAAGACCCGGAGAACCACGCCGCTTCCTCTCCAGATCTGGGTCCAGAGACTACTCAAGGGTCCGCGATACTCCTCTCCATCAGATCCCTGCTGCTACTGGTCCTGCTGTTCCCCTTACCATAGACCCTACTGCTTTCTCTGCCACAGATCCTAATGGTCACCCTACTATAGACTTGACAATTGATATCGAAGATCCAGCTGTTACGCTTACTACAGCCCCTGATGAAACCCTTGATACACAGGTTACAATACCGCTGATAAAAGAAGCCACTTTTCCCTCTATTGCAGACTGTACCACTTCCCCTACTACAGACCCTACTGTTATCCCTACAACAAACCTTATGGTCTTTCCCACTCCCAACCCTGACTCAAATCAACCTCCTACTACAGATTTCACTGTTATCGCCACCATAAATTCTATAGCCTCTCCCACTACAAACTCTATACCACCTGTCACATCGGACTGTGTTCCTCCTCCTACTGCCAATAACCCAATTCTGCCCTCAGCCACGGACTCTGCTCCTGGAGCATTGATCACAGACTCCATTACTGTCCCGCCTGCCACAGACTCCATTAGACCTGTTACTAAGGACTCTCTTGAGCCTGTTCCCAAGGATATCAACATCTCAGAGAATAGCACCTCGAATGGAGCGAGGTCCTCATCGTGAAAATGCAGTAGCCCTATAGATATGGATTGTCTTCAGCAGTGGGCACTGTCCGGGTTAAGGGGTGGACACAGCCAAACACTACTGGTTTTAATGGCTCTGTGAGATAGTCATCAAGAGGAAGGAGCTGGTTCTTAAGTTTAGGAGAAAAATAGCTGCATCATTGTGCCATGAAAATGGGCTTGTACATCGGTTCAGAATGTGTCTGCTTTTCCGGAGTAAACGTGCTCCAGACACAAAATGTAGTTTTCAGAGATGAAATTTTGCACTGACTGCTCCTTCGGCTATGTGAGGTAAAAACCTGCAAATACATTGTTTGCCAGTTTCATTTGAGAAAACTAACAGATTTTCCAGTATTTAATGAAGATTAATAATAACCTGCATATTTCTGGTAACTAAGCTGTGAGCTGCTTCAGAGGTCTGGTTTTAAAAAAAGCCAGGTTCTACAATGTAAGATTATAAATACTTCATACTGCAACAGTGCTATGTGAGGTGGAGGATTTATATTCACATTTTACATGTGTCCTGTTTAATTCACTGATCTGAGTCTTAATCAGAGAACAACAAAACAAAAAAGTGAACTGATTTGGGCAGTTTCAATTTTATGTATAGGGAAAAAAAAACAGAAGGACTAAATGCCAAAATTGTGCCCCATAGTAAGTTATAAGCTTTTTGGGAGCATTCTCGAAAACTGGCATTTCACATCAAATAGTGGGATATGACCACTGCACTTTCACAGATCTTCCCATTCACACCGGATCAACAGAAACAACATTCCTTCAATTTATGGAAACATTCCTTCTCTGTTAGTGCTATAAGGATCACCTGGCCTTTCAAAGGAAAGAAAGGGTTTACATTGTTTTGGCTGTTTCATTGAGGCAGCCATCCCATAAAGACATTTCTCCTGACATGGATGAAATGCTATATATATATACAGTGTATATATATATATATATATATATTCTGGTTGCAGAGGATGGGAGAGCACAACACTGTGAACATTGCTTTTTTAAAAACAAAAATACCTTGGCCACAGCTGACAAACTGTTCCACACATTTTAATGGGATTGTCACAACTTTGTCACTGGAACAAACTTCGAATAGGAGAAAATTACAGTAAATTAAATGTCCCTCTGCCAATTGGTCATCATGTACCGTACTAAAGAATAACCCCAGTTGCTTACTGCGGCATCTGCACAAACACCTTTTGGAAAGACTTAAGCTTCACCATCCTCCCTATTGCGCTGCAGTCCATTGCCCCAGCTCCAAATTCCCATGGACTTGCTAGAAGTTATTTTCAAAAATTGTAAGAAGCATGTCTTCGTTGAAAGGTTGAAATCCGTGTCCCCTTTTATCCGAGAGTAATGTCAACAAAATTGATTTGTTGAAATGTAAGAGTGTGTTCTTTGTCTGCAAAGATGCCATCTGACATAAACCGTTGACAGAATATTATTGAAATTGATCATGTAGCAGGATGGCTCTGAATAGTGCATTACTTGGTAATTCACTTTTATGTAGGCAGTACTTATATCTCGAGAGATAAGCACATTCAAGTCATAGAATTGTTGGATTCTGGCGTTTCTATTTGTTCACCACCAGTAATAGGGAACCTGTACTATTGCTTGTAGTTGGGATTTAAAGTATGTGATATTAAGTACTGTACAATTACCCCTTCTGAAAAATGTGCAGTTATGAAGCAGGAGAATGAAGGTGATGTCCATGCAGAGATTGTAAAAGACCTATTTAATTCATAACATAGTTGTTATGTCACATGAAATTGTATACAGAAAACATTTGATTTTATTAATAATGTTGAGAACTAGGTAGTGCTTTTATGGCTGAATTGATCAAGTGTGTGTTGAATGCACACAACTTGTTTGGCTTTGCCTTTAACAAAACTTGAGCTTTGCAGCAAACTTACAAGAAAAAGTGTGACTATGATTTACATAATAACAGTTAAACCAGTCCCGATACTCTGAAAATCAGACTTGCCTTTTTACCATGCGATGAAAGCATTTTCAACATCCTAGATTGTCAGATTTTATTTTACGCTGTTACAGCATATGACAAACTCAGCAGAGGCTTGTTCACTTGCTAGAACATTCGAAAGGTGATCATAAGATTATATATATAGAAGAAAATGTACATATTTGAGCATCATTATCAAGAACTGGTGCCAGTTGGAACTCCTGTTGTATTCAACAGGAAACCAAGGTTCTTTGTGTGTAACCTGTTAATTAGGCTAAATGAATGTATTTGTATTTTGTTTGTATCTGTGATGTATGTTAACTGACTGAACGGAATGTTTATAACTGATATCAAGAACTGACAAATGACAAGACTTGCCCTCTGTCTCGAAACTCTGGAGCTGTAAAGTACTTTGGTACAAACCCAAGTAATTCATACGACCGTCAATACACAGCCTTCGTTGCCGAACTTGCATCAGTGTTGCACTGACACACAGGTACCTAACTGGCTTCAGTGATACCAGAACTGAGATATGTCATGAGGGTACAGATCCCCCCAGTTCTATAAACTGATAAATGACTGGCTTCAATTACGCAGTTAGCTCTTGGCGAATGAAACAAGGTAGCTGCAGTATTATACATGAATGTGTTCTCTCAGTAACTTTGATTGATGTGACCACTGCATATTGTCAAACACTGTTGCTGTATTTATTTACAACTAAGGGACATTTTGTCTGTAAAAAAGCTATGGTAAACGTGCAACAGTCCTATAATTTTTTTTCTAAAGTCAGTTTTTCTAAAATATTAGGAGTAGCTGTTATCACCAGCTACATTTGTACACTTCTACATTAGTGTATATCTACACACACACTCGGAAGCCGCTTGTCCCAAGCAGGGTCACGGCAAACCAGAGCCTAACCCAGCAACAGAGGGCATAAGGCTGGAGGGGGAGGTGACACACCCAGGATGGGACACCAGTTCATTGCAAGGCACCCCAAGCGGGACTCGAACCCCAGACCCACCAGAGAGCAGACACAGGCCAAACTCACTGCACCACCACACCCCCACTGTCAGTGTATAATACTTAGAAATTAAAACCGTTGAGCATTCGACAAAATATTTGTAGTTTTGCCTAAAATTTTCACAGAAGGTTGCGATCAGCACCTACTTGGTAAAAGATTACAGCAGTATGCTACTATTCAGTATTTTAAAACAAAACCTGTTTTGCTTTTAATTTTAGCTTTACTAGATTAAGATGAAAACTGCTGATATGTTTACAGTTTTTACGTCTAAAAATGTATTTACATTTCCATTTTACCTTTATTCATTTAGCACAGGCTTTTCTGTAAAGCGACGTACATCTCAGAAACCAATACTAAAGTGTATTATACCAACAGACAGAGAGATGGAGGTATCAATGCAAACACTTAATTCTTGAAGTAGTTCCAAGTATTTACATTTTAGTTGTATCTTGTGAATTGTCCAGTTTTTGGCAAATTGTGATTTTTGGCAATATCGCTGATACTGAATCTGATCACTGGTAACTGTAGCACTTCAGTTACCACACATACATATGTGATTTTATGAAGGAAGATCGGTGATTGACCATATGTCTTCAAGCACAATGTTTCTCATGTTGTAAAACCCGTCTTGTCTAGTTTAGATTTGAAAAAGTACATCCCCTTCTATTGTAGTCTCATTAACTTACATAGTGTTTATGTTCCCTTTCAGAGAGAATTTTAACCTCAGTATTGACTTTTACCTTCCCCCTCCAAAATGTCATAATAGGTCATGGGAAGGCAAATAGTTTTATTATAGGAGACTACACCTTTATAAAATCTGAACAAAACTCAAATCCAAAAAAAATTACAACTGTCACTGATAGGTTTATCAAATGTGAATGAATGTAAACAATGCTTTTTTGTTATTTTTAAAACTGGTGGTACACATGATGTACAGACCAAGACATGCTATTCTAATAAAGTTATCAGTTGCTTATTATCAAACTTTGATTCTTTCAAGGAATAAATATCTGATATCCCGAAAAGCTACAAATTCATTTTTTTATGTATAATGCGTTAAAAATATATATATTTTATAAATCTATATGTTGAATCTGAAAGTCTAGTATTAATTAATCTAACAAGATGATCGCGGTTTTAAAGTTAATCTGATTTTATTAGGCAATAAAAAGAGTGCGAGGTCTTTAATGGGGAACAAGTTAGCCTTTTACTTTACTAGAGTATACGTGCAGTGATATTACGTTAACGGCAGCAAAGAAAGAGCACAATATATAATACAATGACTCAACATCGAGTTTCGCTGGACTCGTTTTCCCACAAGGCACAGCGAAGAGGTCACATGACTGTATAATGCGCTGCCCCCGTCTGGAGCGTTTGCGAAGTGCAGCACGTACAAAGTTTTTACGACAAGTAGTACTGTGTTCACGTTTACCGTCTACGGAAGGACTTAGCGGTTAACGCTTAAAAACATGTTAAAAAATCAGAATATTAAATGGTGCAGTAAGGAGTCTCTCGCCTTAAAAAGAAAGCGGGGAGCGTCGCAGCCAGAGCTGCTGCCTTTAGACCCAGAGGTTGTAGTACCCTTGAGTGAGCAACGTACTTCCTAAAAAAATTGCTTCAGTAAGAATTGTACGTCCCAGCTGTATAAATTGTGTCGTCACACTGTAAGTCTCTTTGGAGAAAAGCGCCAGCTAAATGAGTAAATGTAAATACATGCACAAAAACAAAATGTCCCCGTTTCCAAAATATTGGTTAAACGCTATAAACCAAAAGAGAATAAAAACAAAAAGAAGACACCATGATCCTCATCCTCACTCTGAAATCATCACGCTGACGTAATCATATTACTCTGTAACTTCAAACTTGTTACATGAAAACAAACGGGCGTTTCAAATCATTAATGAAAATACGTATAACAGAACTATATGTTGCGTTTTAAAGTTCTGTTTACAGCTTTTTTCCCCTTTATAAAACTCGGCGTCCATGTTCAAACTCGTTCATCCACACAGTCACAGCACTGACTGCTAAACAACTACTTCATTCGATGAAAAAGTGCCACAACGGCGGCTTTCGTACAAATAAACACAAACGATATGACTAGTTTTTCCAGTCGGGAACATCTTAATGTTTCTCAGTGTAGTAACACGTACGATACGTGTGTTTTGTTGTACTGGTCCTCGCCTCAAGCTTGAGTCCCCAAGCGGAACGCGCTCGAGAGTCCCTCCGTTGCCTTGACAACGGGCCTAGCGCGGGAAAACGGCGTGGGAGATTTCACCAGCAGTGGACAGGTTTCGCAACAAAATAACGGTGTAATGACACATTACTGCAATTAAAGTTAAGAGAACTGTGTCTCAGCCGCATCTCCTGAAGATGAAACCATTGCTTTTTGGTGAAAGTTGAGGGGAGCACGGGCTGCACCGTAGTGCCTGGGTGGTGCGGACGTGGGTTCGATCCCGGCTCAGTCTGTGTGGAATTTGCATGTTCTCCTGTGTTTGTGTGGGTTTGCTCCCACAGTCTGAAGACATGCTGTCCAGGTTCCCCCATAGTGTGTGAGTGACGGAGAGAGAGAGTGTGTTCCACTGATGTATGGGTGACCCAGTGTAAATAGTGTATCTAGAAGTCACCTTGGTGAATAAGGTATGTGGGCTGATAACACTACATAGTTCACTGGAAGTCACTTTGGAGAAAAGCGTCTGCTAAATAAATAAATGTACATTTACACAGTTGGATAGTTTTACTGGAGCAACGAAGAGCTAGTAGCTTGACCAATGATACCACAGAGCGAGCAGGGATTTTAACCCAGGTCTGTGGGGTGCTTTGATGGCTTTGAACAACTACACCAGCAGCAGCATCCACACATTACATTTTGAAGGTCAGTTATGATAAGTAGTTTTTGACTTTATGGGGGCATACAAACAGTGGTCTTGTGGCTTCCGCTGGTGTGTAGACCACATCTTACTTGACATCCTGTTGAACCTGGAATGTGTGTGCATGTGTTTGCTAAGGATTGGCCTTTCAGTGACATCCTGAGTCTATATAACATTGGTTGGCAGTGAGCACCATGCTGTGGTTATGCCCCTCTGAACAGAGGGGATGAGCACAACTTTGTGCTTAAGCTTATGAAACTGGAATTTGTGCACTAAGTACAAAGTGGCATCTGGGGATCCATATACTTCTGCAATTTTATTTAAAGGCCGCAAGTTCACAGATACGCTGAATGAGCATGTGGTTATCATAGTGAACATCGGCAGTTTTTTTTTTCCGAAATGATTCTCAACAAAACCAATCTTGCCATCAGCAAGATGTTGATATGGCCACACCTCCATCAGCAATAGCACAGCCATAGAGGGTCTGCTGGAGTGCATCTCTGAAAGCTTCACTGCCATCCTCCTGGACTGGCACCCTAGCAAGCACATAGCTTGGTAAAGATGAGTCATAAAGCATGAGTACATATACAATATCACAACCACCACCATCTTACAAAAACAAAATTCTTCATATCCTTATACTCACAATAATAAATTGAAAATACATGTTAATATCTTTCAAGTCTTCTCAAACCCTGTGCTATTGTGACAAGGTTAGCGCAAAGGTGTCCTTGCATCAGGTGAAATTGTAATTAACAGAACTACCAAGTGGTGGTGCTGTAGTTAAGCGAATTTAAGATGCACGTCCCCCATGATGCTTTATTAAAGCTTTAAAATACCTTTTAAATACTTCCACTGAACTGGATGAGCAGTTACTTTCAACCCATATGCTGTCCAATATGAATGTTTATCATCACTATAGAAAATGTCTACTATGAATTTCTTCTTATAAAACATATGTTTTTATGTCACAAATCATACAGTAAAACTTGTTTTGGCATCATCTCTTTCAAGATCTGCTTACAATATATATTTCAACTATTTTACTATAGCTTATGTTATATAACTCATGCAAATGATTTCAGATGAACTGTCATAAATTCCATTACATGAAAAATGGCTTGTTTAAAAATAGAAAAAAAAAAATAGTGGAATCATTATTTGTAAGAAACTACCAATAATGCTGCATCAGAAAGTAACAAACTAGTTTGTTAAGGTTATTTGTAAGGTAATATTAAAATACATTAGAAAATCTGGAAGCAGAAGTTATGGGATGATGACACCTAAATCTATTTAAGTCATTAACTCTGGAAGTAAATGAATTCATGAAGCAGACAAATACTGTTGTACTTCATGCTGACTTTGGCCAGGTAATAATACTGCCATATAAAATTAGTCAAAAAGAAAAACTTTAGAAAAAAAAAAAACTAGATATGATACATCTTTTAAAACATAAGTGAAATGCTGTTGAGACTTTTACCAAGTTGATCCCCTCTGAATTAACAGATACGATATCTTTAATAGAAAATACTTTCCAGTAACGTTTATAGTATTCAAATGTCAAATAAAGCAATAAAGTACTCATCTCTGGACTAAAGTTGTGGACCACAGGATTTCAATGTGTGAAACATTTCAATTTAAACACTTCTGACCATCTGCACTGGACTGGGGAGATCATTCCACTGGTACACTTCCAGGAGTCACACAGCACGTGCCTCCCAGAGCGTGAGAAAAAACACCAGTGTTCCATGTGAAGACACCTTTCTCTGGCTGCCTGCTGATTCAGTCCCAACACTTTTGAAAAGCTGTCTTAATTGATGATTAACTAAGCCAAGAGTAAATAAGGCCTCCTCAGCTTATGGGAGAAGTGGGGCTTCGGCAGATCTCCAGCAGCCTGCAGAGGAGATCCACCTTGACGGAGTCACTGAGGGCACGGCACAGTTTGCCCACTGTGCAGCCCACATAGCCCTCCTTCATCTTCCACTTCTCTAGCGCCTGGTAGACCATCTCTTTCAGGCCGTCGCGTGCGTAGTCGTGCTCAATGGTCTCCACCTCCACTTCGGAGAGGCCCAGGCGCCGTGCACACCGTTTCCACTTAACTCCGATGTTCTCGCGGAGCAAGTCGAGGTGTTCTTCCGTCACGGAGTGGTCCTCTAAACACAAAGATGACAGGGAGCACAGAGTTGAGCACAGCCTTCTGTACTTTTTGACTTCAAGTCCATCACAGCTACTGTGTGATTTTGGGCAACTTTCGCTGGCATTCAGGCACTTAGAAGGTAGCCGACATTAACGGTATGACACGCTCACCATATTTCTGGAGGAGCTCTTTGAACATGGTACTACTTTCGGTGGCGTGAGTGCCGGCCAAACTGTAGTCTTGACTTCTGATGCTAAGCTGGTTGTTGTGACCAATTTGGATCCCACTGGCATTTTGTATAAACAGACTTCCTGGTAAAAATAAACAAAGATAGTTATGTTTTTCTTATCCGGTTTTAAGCTTCTCCCAATCCCAAGAGCATTCGCATGCAGGGCGCATGAGAACAATGCTGAAAATAAACATAAAACACAATTATTTTACATGTGTAAGGGCTGCTGGTCAGCGCTACAAAATCCAGTAACTTCTGCAATAACATCAAGTTTAGAGTTTTACTATGCTGTTAGTTCAATTTATACCATTTCATTCGCCATTTAACTGATTTACATTTATCTGATGCTTTTCTCCAAAGCGATTTATTACAATGTTAAACTATTTACCCACTTACACAAGTGGGCAACTTTAATTGGAGAAACTTACGGTAAGCACCTTGCTCAAGGGTACTACAGCTGGAGGTGGGAATAGAAGCTGCGACCTTTTGCTCCAAAGGCAGGAGCTATAACCACTACACTACCAGCTTTCCCTTAATTTAAAATTGTACCATGAAAAAATCAGGATTAAAAACGCTTCAAATAAGTATTTCAATGCTTTAATTCACTCCCTTTACTCTTAAAGCTACCTTGATCTGAATGAGGCAGCATCGCAGCTGAGTTGTAACGCATTCCAGCTGCAGGGTCTGGGGCTTCAGATTCTGGAATGGGCACAGGCCAGGGCTGGGCTTGCTCATACTGGGAATATTGGTACTGGGAATAGGATGTCATAGGCGGCACTCCCACACTTGGACTCAGGCTTGGTACTGAAGGCAACTGGCCAGACCAGTTGAAGTTCTCCAGACTGCTCCCGGCAACAGGGTCACTCTTGGTCCATGACTGAACGGAGGAAACCTGCTGAGGAGCTGCTGCTCTTCTGAGCATCTCCCTCCAAGTCTCTCTCTCAACTTCCGCAGCAGAGTGGTCCACACAGCTGTAGCTGCCATGTTTGTGGTAATCGAGCTCCTGAGCCAGCTTAACCTCCAGGTTGTTGCAGACAGGGGCAGCATCTCCCTGGATGGACAGCTCAGAACTGGTGAGTGAGTTCATATCCTCAATGCTGGCCTCGACAGGGGACACATCCGCCCTCAACGAGGTTGGAGAGTCTTTCACAGGACACATAACAAAACGGAATGAAAGACCATCATAACAGGGAAAAGTGCATATCCCGATCACAGGTAACACAGACAACTTTACAAAAGGTACTGCCAAGTATATATAAATATATGATTTAGAATTTTAGTTCTTATTTTTCAAGTGACCATAATTAAACTTTGCAAAAATTACACTCAGAAAGCCAACAGATTGTTTTTTATTTTTTAACTGTCACAAATATAACATCTAACAAACTTCACTGTTTATTTCAAGTTGCTTATGCAATGGGGCATCCATGTGCTGCATGGATAATGTCCATTAAAAAAAAAGTTAAATATGGAAATATTTTTGTCATCTGTTGTACTACAATGCACTTACCTGTTTGTGAAGTCAACCTTTCCATAGACAAGGACTGCATCTTTTCCACAAAGTCTGTTGGGCCTTTGTATTTTGCCTGAATAAATGTCAGGAACAAAATGTGAAATGTGAACATAAAGGGGGTTGTTCAAAGCTACTCATATTTCTCCACAATTTCATGTATTTATTTACGGTGTATTGTGTTGCATGATGACAGACATAAGCAATAATGTCAGACTGCGAAAGATTCCATTTTCATGGTGTCCATAATACATACCATAAGGTCACATGCATCTCTCTCTACATCTTTTTCTAAATTGTCCTTGTAAAAGAGCTGGAATGACTCGTAGCTTTCTGCACAAGGTACAACAGGAGTATTAAGAAACAACCAGTCAGATGAGCTTCCTTTCACCCTAGTACATGGTCTAACTTTTGGAATGAAAGAAAGAACTGTAACATCTTTCTATGCACAGAAGGAAAAACAAATCATCTATAAATTGACTTCTAAAATATCAGTGCTACTGATGCATATAAAGAACAATTAACAGGAATATAATCTACAAAAATTGGTTTGGCACACCATATATTTGTTACATATATTTCACGTGACTAAAAATCATCCTGAGGAATAACTCTGTCACTGCATTAGTGAATGGCCATATGAATTTGCAAAACTATAAATACAAAGTTTTTTTAAAAAAAAAAAAAAAAAAACCTGCAAATGTTGGCCGTTGGTTCGGGTCTTGATGCCAGCACTTCTTCATCAACGTCATCATCTCTGGTGGCGTACAGGCTGGAATGATGCTTTCATTAGGGCGATCCCCTTTCCGCACACACTGGCATATATGGTCTTCGTTGAAGGCATCTGGAAAGAATAAAATGGCTTTATGAACACTGTTAAACATTGCAGGAAAAAAATGAATGTGCTTTAAGAGGTTTTTAAAAATTGCGCTGAATATAATCAATGTCCAGTATATTATTTGTAAAGCAGTTTTAGTCTTAGTTATAGGGGCAATTATAAATTAGAGATGTAAATGATTATCTGTTATAGACTGGCACAAAAAAATAACACAATAAGGTATCACAAAAGAAACTCCTATCAGCTCACTTCACAGGAAGAGGGCTCAGTAACAGAAGCTCTCCATTCAGACTTTGGTGGCTGTTGGTTTTTTTGGATAGTCTTCTTGCTGGTTTTCACCTTTTTGGATGACTGGCACTGTGTTGGATTTTAAAAGGCTACAACCGTGTTTCCTTTCAACTGTAGTTTAATAAAATTGTTTATTTTTTAAAGCCTCCTCTCCCTAATTACAACAACATATAAGTTTCCGTGGACACGTTTCCCCTAAAGGAACTTAAATAAAAAGACTAAATGAGGGCACTGACTCTCGTACGGCTCTCTGCCCGTGAGAATGACCCAGACTACGATGGCGAAGCTGTAGACGTCGGACTTCTCAGTGGAGCGTGCGTGAATGCTGTCCAAGTGTTCTGGGGCCATGTAGCAGAGGGTGCCAGCAGTGTTGGCATAGCTACGGCATCCCATCCGACTCTGCCGCCGTGACTCTTCCTTGGTTAACCTGCTCCACGACTGGCAGGTGGCTAGGCCCAGGTCTGCAATCTGCCAATAACGAGCACAAAAAAATTATTCCTCATCATTTCCATTACAGTGCCCCATATTCTCCAATTCCAAAGGAATGAAGTGGGATCTGTGTTCACTTGTACATATCACTGTTCCTTTTTTGGAGGAGACTTCTCACATATTCAAGCAGAGGCATATCCATCCATCCATTGTCAACAACCACTTGTTATGCACAATAATACACTGACCTACAATGCACAGTTGTTATATGTACACAACATATCATTTTGAAAACATCAAATGGAAATAAGAGTTGATATTACAGCCTTGTGGTGAAGAGTAATGAAACACTCAAAAATACCTTGATGTGGAACTCCTCGTCCACTAGAATATTTTCTGGCTTCAAGTCTTTGTGTATCACATTGCTGTTGGATAAGTACACCATTCCTTCAAGGATCTCTAAAATGATCCTCCCCTTTATGGACATAGGTACATCAACCTGAAATCAAAAAAGTGGACATTACTCATAACATATACATACACAATACTATCACCAACTTGTACTGTGAAAACGTATTAAACAAAGAAGCATTCATATATACATGAGTGTTTATCAAACTGGGCCAGCACGACAGCACAACAGGTAGCACTAACAGCTCCTGGGTTGAAAGTTCAAACATTGGTTCAAATCTGGCTCAGTCTGTTTGGAGCAAGCATGTTCTTCCCGTTTGTGTTGGTTTCCTCCAGGTGATCCGATGACTCAAAACTGCCCATGGTATGTGAATTATTGTGAGTTTGTTTGTGCCTGCCGTGATTGGACTTGTGCCCAGTCCAGGGAGTACCATGCCTCACACACCTTGTCTTCCAAGATAGGCTCCAGCCCAACACAGTCCGGCACTGCACGAGTGATTACTGACAATGGATGGAGGTTTCTCAAAATTTAACCAGGTGAACAAGAAATTTTCATTCATGAACAGAAGCCTCATTTAGATACATTCACAAATCAAATATTTCCACTGAGTCTTTTTTCACTGGTAACATGTATGTTCCAGGGTTCAGAATTTCTTTATTATTCAACTTGGAAGTCTGGAATTAAGCCACTAAATCCAGAGACAGTCAAAACCTACATGTACTCAGATCCACCAGGATAAGATCTTAGAAACTTAAGAATATATGGACCCCGGACTCAACCATAAGTTATCAGAGGAGGGGTCTGAGTGACTTACACTATTCAGCATGGCCAGCAGGTTGCCTTTGGGAATGAGTTCCATCACCAAGGAGTATGCCCCATCCTCCAGGATCAACCCCAGCAGTTTCACCACACGCTGATGGTTCAGCTTCTGCATAAGAAGCCCCTCTTCGATCAGTGATTTTTTGTTTCCCCTGAGATAAAACAAGAAATAATAGTCCACAAATTTAAAACATATAGAACAGATTGAAGCTGTATGCCATGTCCAGTAATAAATAAATTTCATTCATTCATCTTGAGCATCATTGTTCATTACAAAAACATGGACCCTGGGGAATGCATTGGACAAGCGTGAATTCGAGGCCAGCATCTACTGTATGTGAAATCTTTCAGTTATCTTTTTCAAGCACACTCCTTCCTTTCGTCACTGACATATTGCTTGTTTGTGAGTTCCTATGGGGAACAGAAACATAAATATTGAAAAGAAAAAACATTCTCCAATGATTCATAAAGCTGACATTCCATCCCACTTCTCTCTGTGTCCATTGTGGCATATTGCTGGAAAGCTGTCAAAGTCAATTTAGTGACAAGTACAACAACTAATTGTATTTTCAAATATATTCATAACTGAGTGAATTTTAATAGGTTAATTTCTCAAAAGTTGTCACCTCCATACCTCCAATTAACTGAGTAGGGAGACAGATTCTGTGGGTTAGGAATTACAGACCTCACGAGACTGACAAGTTGCACTTACTCATTGCGTGGAGGCCCTGTGTAGACAGTCTTGAGAACCACCTGGCCATAGGTCTTGTGGTAACACAGGTACACCTGCCCAAAGCCACCATAGTCCAGCGGCTCCTTCTTGATGAGGTCTGAGGACTTCATGTAGATGGATGTTGGTGCCGCAGCCATGGCAGCCGCTCCGCAAGTTCTCCGGCCAGCACAGGGGACCTGCGTGGAGACAAACCCACGGTCCAGGAACATTAGCCCCTCCACCTGTGCGCTGTCTGCATGATGTTCACCGCGACTGCTGCTAAGGCCCAACTCCCTTGAAAACATGGAGCTGACCAAAACCACCATCACAAACAGTTCCCAGGAGGAAAGGAGAACTCAGAAAACATAATTAAAGTACTATACAGAGACAATAACTGGAGACACAAACTTGGACAAAGCTTACCGTGGGCTAAGTGTGAAACAGAACCAGCCTGACTCGAAACGCTACAAGTTTTCACCGCGTGTTTTACGTTGCGCTAGTGACAACACTAGTTTCTTGTCTATGTGGCATTTTACATAACTAGATGACAAGAAGATATCTCTGTCTGGTGTCAAGTTAAGTACAGCTTGCATGTTAGAGAGCCTTCAACTTTAGAAAATAGTGACAAAATAGGCCATTCAGAATGTTGTTGCTACACTTTCAGAAGCGAATGTAACACTTTAAACAGAATACCTTTCACATTACAACCACTTTGAACGGCGCTCAAACTTCCGCACTGTTACAAACGATCGATTTTAAAAGCGAAAGTAAGAAAGCAGGAAACTCCTCGTCAGGCGAGAGCAAGCGCTCAGACCAGAGCAATCGAGCGATGCGCGGATTGCCCGTTGTCCTTCGAAAAACATTTTAAAAAAAAGTATTTTACGGTTCGTTGGAGGCACCTTGAAAATAACGGCGTGCTGTTTAATGGCCGCGTTGGCAAGCAATCGTTTTACGTTCTACAAACATTCAAAATGTCCTCTAACTAACATTTTGGAGTTCACCTATAGCTCAGAGAAACCCTAACCACATCCTGTGTACAGGAGAACACAGTTTTTTGCTAAACAGAAAAGCAGAAAAAAAAAAAGTTTCTGGCGGGATATGATAACACTGTCTTTTTCCTTTGTAAATAATAATGTTAGAATAATAGAGCACTGATTTTTTCACAGCCATGATTCAACTGAAACGAACCCATTACAACCATTTCGTAACAACAACAGTCAGTCACAGCAACAACGCGGAGTAGGTGCTACACAGGACGGGACAGGACAGCATGCGTGACTAGCTGTGCGGAACGGTGTGTGTTTAGGTGGACAGGTTTCGATTTAGGTGGATGGGTTGGTGTATAGCCAGGTGTGTGAGTTCATTAGGAAGCAGAGCGGTGATGGAGGTCATGCAGCAGGCCACGGCATGCCCAGCTGTACCTATGCGGTACTCGTAACATGTCTACATACAGTCTTATCAACTGTAACAAAATTGCTATGTAAAACAATGGAAAGATGAAATTCAATTTGCCACAGAGCATTATTTACAAGAAACGCTGTCATTTCTAATCATGCATCTGGAGTGGGGTGGAGTGATGATGGACGTTGGACAGCTGGTCATGTCCAACTACATATACAGTAGTCTAATTAGCTCCACGTATAGTCTTATCACCTCTGTATTCATATTTATCAACTTTACATATAGACCATATTAGCTTTGTTCATAGCCTTATCAGCTCTGCATGCATATAAGCTCTAGATATAGGTACATAGTAAGAAAGACACAATGTAAAAATAGTGATTGCTATGGAGGGCATGGTGGTGCAGTGGGTTTGACTGGGTCCTGCTTTCCAATGGGTCTGGGGTTCAAGTCCTACTTGGGGTCCAAAGTGTCTTGCACAGCTGACAGATTTTTTGGTTTTCTTTTTCATTTAATGGTATGATAAACAGAAGAGTATCCTAAGTGGACTCACACGAGAAATATTCTAGATACAAAGCTATTACCTTAATTGCTGTGCTACTTGGTCTCCCTATGTGCAGGTAATGTTTTCCAAATCTGTCCTTATAACAACAAGCTGTGTTAAAAAAGATCAGTTTTACACATAAAATTTGCATGCTGGAAAAATCCCAAGAGGGTGACATTTGTTCTACTATTCTTGCGACATTGTTTAAAATTTGTATCTTTCATGCAGTTTTGAATCACTTTAGGAAAAATACACTTTGAAAGACTTTATGCTGTGGGAGAACCACAACAGTAGGGAATGAGGTGGAGTTTCACAAAAAGAAAAAAAACTGCAGTTTTACACTGCTCTACATCTTCTCTAGTTAACTGACTTCTTTGTCTGAGGTGGCATAGCGTTGGACTAGCAACAAGCTATGATTCACCCATTTATAGAGCAGCATAAGTACCTTAATCTGGATAGTACAAGAGGATCAGGATTTAAGTCTTGCACATTCAGACTCGAGGGCAATGACCCTAATCACTACAGCACCTACTTCTAAGCAGCCTATAATTCTATTATAAAACAACATATGTCAAGTATCAAAAAAACAGCGAAACTGAGAGAAAAATAATAAGATACAGAATATATAATACTTTTTTACATGCATATGAATACACAATCGTGAACATTTATAGAAATGCACAATCACACACAATGAAGTTTCCATTGGCATGTTGAGCGTTGTTTAGGCCTGTCTCACCAAAGCAAGTGGAAGAAAGTTGTTTTTGTTTTTGTTTCTGTTTTTGTTTTTCTCTCCTGTTATTTTGGAACGACAGATGGGATATCCCCGGCGTGTAGGCACAGAAACACTTGTAAAACTTTTGCCAATTTTCCTTGCTGCGGTTTGCTTTTGTGTGCGGCCTCTGCCGCAGGGGCAGTCACCTTGCTCACTTTTCGGAGCCATTTCCTTCCAATGCAGCTGCAGCCCAGCGTATTACCGCCGATATCCTCGCAGCTCCACCTGCCCACTTCCCACAGTACGTCTTGCTGCTTCCTGTCAAACACCCACCAGCTTCGCGGTGCCACATTCGAATTTCCCCGCCTCCCGGCCCCTCCGTGATTCAGCACACATTGACATGCCAGAGAGCATTGTGGGGTTTTCCTGTTGACTCGGCGTGACCTTCATACAGTGCCGAGCAACCAGTTGCGTCAATCCAGACCACAGTTTTTATTTGTACCGTCTTGTGATTTATGACCATGTTTTTTTTTTCTGTGAAAATGCATGTTGAGATACCAGGAAACATGGAAACCCAAGATGTGTGATGGCTTGCTTGTGTGTGAATTCAGCACCTGCAGCGATGGGAGATTTTGGCTTTGGGATTCAACTTCTCCGATTAAGTCTTTTCATGAGAACAAATTACTCCGCTGTTGCTTGGAGTAGTGAATCACCAAGGCATCAGGAGCATCATGACCCTCAGTGCCCCACATTAAAATCGTCATTGTAAATTTTGCAAAAGGCCAATTTTTACACACTCTTTGACTTTTCTACACTTTTTGTCTACTTATTCTGCTAGAATATCCCACACTTGCATAAAATTGTGAAGAAATATAAGCTTGATTATCACTGCACCACAGTCCATTAAGTTTAATTAATATTCCTGCACCTGTGAGCATTACTATAATTTTTTTTGCACAACCACAGAAAACAAAGCATCTGTTAGTGTTTTGCCAATTCTGAAGTCACTTTCACAAGATATGCAACAAATATGTTACTTTTTGTCAAGTTTTATTTATTTTAAGGCCATGTTTTCAATTCTGATTCCATTTCTTTGTTGACAGAAAAAACAAGCTTGCACGGATTACTAATTTACGGGCAATGTGAGTCACTGCGGCACTCATGCCGACTTACGACTCAAAAACGCAAGATCACCCATTGATAAAAAAAGCTGTTTCTGTGACATGCCGGGGAAAGCACCGCAGTGGAACAGGCTTGGGGCCTCAGCAACATGTGACAATTGGCTCTCTTAAACGTGTTCTAATACTGTACAGTGCTTGTATAGTTTCTGTAAACGCCTCCACTGTGTACTCTTCAGTCTTCTTATACGAAACCACAAAACGATCAAACCAGAAACAAAAGACAACTAAAAATAGAGGGCAAAATGTAAACCCAAGAAGTGTGCGGAGTTGAGAAATTACTTGCTTTGTGAGCGAGACATTTTTGTCTGTCCACGTTTAATAAACTAACAAAGCACCATTATAAGTGGGAAAAAAAACTATTGACCTAGTAATATTTCAATGGGGTTATTTTGTTATGAGTATATTTCAGATTAATCACGTTTTCTAAAAAAAATAAATAAATACTAACGTGGATGCAGTTACTTATTATTTCCTTCAAGATGAATGGGAATCTATGTCTGTTATAGATGATGGATCATCACTGTTTTATCAAGGTCTGCAGTTAAATTTGAGACACTGGCAGAATGCACTACTGCCTTAGCACTTGAAAGAAAAAGCAGGGTCATGGACATGAAAGCAGGACATTGACTGAACTATTTAAAATATAGTAAAAGTATAAACTGGATTGTGGAATTTAGTCACCAGTGAGGTTCAGTCCTTCAGTTTCCTTCTTGTGCACTTTGGGGAAAGGGGTGTTTAGTGTGACTGTACTAGGGAAAGTAGAGGAATCATATATTCCATATGCCCCGGTCATAGACTAACACTGCAATCATGCTTCAGGTACAGTAGACCTATGAGTAATATTTTAACTTGTGTGTTTTGCTGAGATAAAGAACAAAAGTAATGATACTACTCTAATTAAAGATGCTGTATGAAATACATAGTGATATTACTGCACTTGGTTAATGCGATGAGCTGACATCTCTCGCAGAGTGTACCCCACCTCACACTTTAGGGTTTCTGGATTAGGCTCTACACCACAGTGACCCTGCATTAGACAGCTTATTGACAACAACATTTTTGAAAAAATAACAAAATCATATATGCAACATTTACAATGTCAACCGGAGTCACAGGTTAAAATGCACACAAGTGATATTCCACCGTTTATACTGTACTACCCTTATTTCAGGGGGGTGCAGTGGCACAGTGGGCTTGGCCTGTGCCTGCTCTCTGCTGGATCTGGGCTTCAAGTCTCACTTGGGGTGCCTTGTGACGGACTGGCGTCCCATCCTGGATGTGTCCCCCATGCCCTGTGCTCCTGGGTTAGGCTCTGGTTCACTGTGAACCCACTTGGGACAAGTGGTGTCAGTCAGTGTGTGTGTGTATACCCTAATTTCAGGCCTACCTCAGTGGAGTACACTCCCTAATCCACATCTTACACAGAACATCTGTCAAAGTCTTCACTAACCACTTGTCCAGGTGGGTTCACGGTAATCTGAAGCCTGTGTCGGGAAGCGCATAGTGTTCATGCACACATTAAGGACAGCATGCCTGAGCAGCATGTTGTTGTCAACATGAGAACATTTAAACTTCACACAGAAGGGGCCAGGAAGGAACACAAACCCACAACTGGCAACGCGCCTTCTGTAAAGTTTGAAAATAAACTTTTCATACCGTGGAGACACTTTTCAACAGTACTAGTTGAAAACAGACCTCTGAACATGAGCCCGGTAGACAAGTGGTAGCAGTTTGATCGGCTGCCTACACCAAAAAGGTCTGGTTTTCAATCCCACTTCCAGCTGTACTAACCCTTGAGCAATATACTTAGCCCAAATTGCTCCAGTAAAATTACTCAACTATGTAAATGGGTAAATAATGGTAGGTAACTTGCATTGTAAGTTTCTTAGAGAAAAACATTGTATAAATTTAAATGAACCCAACAATCACTGCCCAGAGGCCCTGCTACAGAATGTACAAAAGCAGCTGCACAATACATTTTGGGTCAATCCAGACAACAATTTTTATTTGTACCCTTTTAAATTAAAATAAGAAGGTCCATACTTAAGCAAGCAAGGTGAGAAATTCAAGAAAACCATGCAGTTAAAGGCCTAATTCATGTATGATTCTATCTATGTTGTCCAAGTTATTGTATAAATTATAAACCTATGAAGAATTAAAAAAAGAGATCAGAAGTGTCCTAACACACGGTCCGCTGGCAAAATTCGGATTTACTTATGCGTACTTTGTTACTTAACAATTTCCTAAAGTGGGGGAATTCTGGGTATTGTAGTGCATTAGCAGGCGCACGCTATTTCCTAAAACTGCTTTTCCCAAGATGCAGTGCGTAGCAGCTACTTTCTGCTTGACAGCCGGTTAGGGGCAGGGGCGAGCAGCCGGAGACGGGAGTCTTTGCGTTCACATGTGTGGTGTCAACTACATTAAAAATAATAAACAAAGAAACGACGTCAGTTTGAACGGGGAAGAGACGAGTCGTGTCTCGCGTCGGCGTGGTTATTTAACGCGCTATTTGTTTTTGTGTTTTATTTATCTGGGAGTGGACGTGTGTCGTGTACGCGGAGACATGGGAAACGGGATCAATAAGGTATTTCGATGATCATCATGTATCAGCCGATCACTCTGTGCCTTGATGTGATCCGTGATAAGTTTGCAGGATCTGCATGTCATGATGATGTTGTACCCATCTCTCTTAGCCAGCCGAGACCCCTTCTTGTCCTCTGCACGCGTGGAAAGGTGCGGCTCTCCAGGGCCAAATCACTTTGTTTACAGTTGTCATGATGAGTTGTTTTGTTTGTCATTCGACGTGTACAGGTAGGGCTTACAGATACGGGTAGAGGGGGTACGGAGAGGGATATACGGAAAGGAGCAAGGAAGGAGAAAGTGAGGAAGGGGAAAGTGGGGTAAAGTGTGAGTATAGAATGGGGAAAGAGAAAGCGGGATATAGAATAGGAAAGAAGAAAGTGGGATATAGAAGGTGGGGCTATGGAATAGGAAAGGAGAAAGTGGGATAAAGTGGGAGTGTAGAATGGGGAAGGAGAAAGTGGGATATAGAAAGTGGGGGTATAGAATGGGAAAGGAGGAAATGGGATATAAGAAGTGGGGGTATAGAATGGGGAGGAAAAAAGTGGGATATAGAAAGTGGGGATATAGAATAGGAAAGGAGAAAGTGGGATAAAATGGGGGTATAGAACGGGGAAGGAGAAAGTGGGATATAGAAAGTGGGGGTATAGAATGGGAAAGGAGGAAATGGGATATAAGAAGTGGGGGTATAGAATGGGGAGGAAAAAAGTGGGATGTAGAAAGTGGGGATATAGAATAGGAAAGGAGAAAGTGGGATAAAATGGGGGTATAGAATGGGGAAGGAGAAAGTGGGATAAAATGGGGGTATAGAATGGGGAAGGAGAAAGTGGGATGTAGAAAGTTGGGGTATAGAATGGGGAAGGAGAAAGTGGGATATAGAAAGTGGGGGTATAGAATGGGGAAGGAGAAAGTGGGATATAGAAAGTGGGGGTATAGAATGGGGAAGGAGAAAGTGGGATATAGAAAGTGGGGGTATAGAATGGGGAAGGAGAAAGTGGGATATAGAAAGTGGGGGTATAGAATGGGGAAGGAGAAAGTGGGATATAGAAAGTGGGGAGGTATAGAATGGGGAGGAAAAAAGTGGGATGTAGAAAGTGGGGATATAGAATAGGAAAGGAGAAAGTGGGATAAAGTGGGGGTATAGAATGGGGAGGAAGAAAGTGGGATGTAGAAAGCTGGGGTGTAGAATGGGGAATGACAAAGTGGGATATAGAAAGTGGGGGTATAGAATCGGGATTGACGAAGTGGGATATTAAAAGAGAAGGAGGAAGTGGGATGATAAAGTGGCATTTAAAAGTTATTTTAATGTTTTGTTGACAAAAATGATAAAGACATATTAAACACAATTATAAAATTTAAGAGCAGAGTAATACCAGCCATAAATCAACACGGGGGGGATGCATAGAGAAAAATTAACAGTAGCAAACAGTCAAGCAATCACAAGACAGGACAATCAAAATTAACAGTAACGAAATAAAAGGTCGGCAGGAGAAAGGAGTGAGGAAAGCAAGTAGCAGAAAGTGGGCAGCAGAAGAGGAGACGCAACAAGTGGGATGAGAAAGTCGGGAGACGGTGGGGGCAGAAAAGGGGATGCAGTCATCTGCGTATCAGGCCACGCGACACGTTTTGCGTTGTATAAGTGTGTCTGCATTAGAAGACGGGCTGTGCAGTCTAGTAATTTTGATGTCAGTCAGAGACGCCCACACACGGCGCTCAGAGGTGGGCGGTTTGCTCGCTGTTTCGATGCATGCGAGTATCATGCTGTTCCCGTCCACCTCTGTTTGTTCGCACCACCGCCACAACGCTTCTAGAGCACTGCTGTCATTGTTGCATTAAACCCTCAAAATGTAAAAACCGCAGTCCTCTTTGCCTTCCGTTCCACGGCGTACAGGTCATCCCTCAAAGGTAGTCTCTGTCTTGTACGTTTAATAATTACTGACATATGAAGCCACGCAATCCATTATACATCTGACACCATGCAGGCAAATGCAGAGCTGTCATCCGCTTTCTTCCTACCACGTTTGCAGTGATCCCCATCTTCTCATGATGTGTCAGAAGTATGATAGTATTACATTTATTAATTTAGCTAGTGCTTTTTTACCAAAGCAACTTGTTTAGCTACCTAAATTTATTTACCCATTTGTACAGCTGCAGCAATTTAGTGTAAGTACCTTGCTTAATGGTACTACAGCTGGAGGTGAGGATTTGAACCTGTGACATTTGGGTCCCAAGGCAGCAGCTATAACACTACTCTGTAGAAGACTGTGTGTATAGGGGTGATAATTTTTAGGACTGTCAAGTTTAAACTCTTTCTGTTCACTGTGTAACTGTGTCATCAGGGCCAGACGATCCACCTACGTGGGTTTGCTCTCCGGCACAGGATACAGTACTGGTGGTTTGACGCTATTCCCCGGCCTTTCGCATCTCACGTTGCTTTCAACCACATTTATGGGTGCAGTGGATTTCTCCACGGAAGGCGTGCCGGCGTCTTTTCGGTTATCCGAATCCAACGTGTGCCTTTTCGTGCAGCGCTACGGAGGGTGTGGTCCTCACGCAGCATGACGTGGGGAACACGCTTATTTCAGTAGCCTTATCAATCCGACTGCCGAGGGGGGGCCTCTCTGGGGAGATAAGGGGAAAAACCTGTCTAAAATAAAGTGCTGGTAAATTGTGCTTTGTCCAGTAATCCTGTGAGTTTATAATCTGTAGCCTCAATGGGCATGTAGTTGAAAAAACAGACCATTGACCTGGCCTTGTTCTTGTAGGTCCTGCCTGATTTATACCTGGGAAACTTCAAAGGTAGGTGTTTTTTTTCTCTTAGCGCTCCTGTTTCCAGAGTTTCCTGGGTCCGTGTGTCAGAAAATCTGGAAAAAAGAGGAAGGTCGTAGTTATTTTGCGAACGAGCAACGTGGCCGAGCGTGGATGTCGCTGAAATTCACCGAACGCGCGAGCACACTGTTCAGGCCACTTGTCGGCACATGGGTTTACAGAGCGATGTACGGTATGACGACGTGATGCGGCTGTAGTGATGTGCTGTATTGTTGTTGATTTCTGCAGATGCACGGGACAAGGAACAGTTGGCGAGATACAACATCACTCACATTCTGTCCATCCACGACAGCGCCGCCCCGCTGCTGCAGGTACGAGGGATCCTCCCATGGTGCTTTGCACTACTCGCGGGGATGTAGCGTTGATGCGAGAGGGTCGTGCGTTTTACTGCCATCTATCTGTTAGGTGTGTAAATACACGTTGCTTTTGCAGATTGAGAAAAAGTGGAAGAAATATAATAAAAAATAAAGATATAAGACAGTGCTTTAGTACTTTTGAAATTTTGTAACACAAGCACGGCTAGGTTATCACACTCAATTGATAATTGTTTCATGCTCTTACAGTAACAGCCCACAAAACTCATTTATATGCTTTCGCTTGGTTTCTTATTATTATGGGCATTGCAGTTGCTCTGAGAAGGAGTCAGGAAATGTTATTGTCACTTTAAACATAATTTTCGGAATCCACTTTATTGTTAAGGGGCTGCACACAGCATATGTCACTGTGGACCGAGGACTGGCGAGTTCACGGTTGGCGCCCTGCTCTTATCCCCTTCCATCAGCGTGTGAGCTCTTGTCCTACGTGATGCGGCCTGCTGACCTGCGAGGAGGTTAAAGAGTTAAAGAAAGGGCGCTGAAAGACGTGTCTGGGGGAACATTTTTGCACGTGGCACGGACAGTCGTCACGCAAGCACATTTCTGTGCCCGAGAAATAGCAGCCGTACAGATGTTTTATGAATTGTGAATGTAACGCGGATCTGGGTGCTGCTTTATCAGTGTACACATGTCAAATTCACTCGTGGACTTTACAGGTGCTGTGCTGCGAAGAAATATAACATGGAGTCTTACAGGTATATTTCCAGAGTTGGATATGCTCAAATGTCCTGCATACTGTATGAGATATGTATAAATGGACGTTCAGTTCATATGGGAAGGGGGTACGGTGGCGCAGCGGGTTTGGCCGGGTCCCGCTCTCTGGTGGGTCTGGGGTTCAAGTCCCGCTTGGGGTACCTTGCGATGGACTGGTGTCCTGTCCTGGGTGCGTCCCTTCCCCCTCCACCCTTATACCCTGTGTTGCCGGGTTAGGCTCCCGCTCGCCACGACCCCACTCAAGACGAGCGCTTCAGCCATTGCGTGAGTGTCGTTTATATGGACGGGCTCCGAAGCTGTTGGCTCTCAGCCCACGGTGTTATGTGTTTTTTTTCAGCCTCTTTTATATCAGGGTTGATTAGAACTGATGGATTTCAGTATTTTTTTTCCAACTTCTGCATAATAGCAAATGACAGCAACACTGCAGTCAAATGGGCTGAATGAACTGAAACCGCTATTCAGCTGCTAATTGACACTTCCACTCGCAACACAGAATTGTTCCAACATATCATTTACACAGCAAGTCGCATACTGTGCCAGGTTTACATTCGCTATCAGGTAGCAGTGGTGCCTCGCAGCTCCTGGGCTGTGGCTTCAAACCTGACTTAGTCTGTGTGGAGTTCATTTTCCCAGTGCTCACAGGGTTTTCCTGCAGGTGCTCTGGTTTCTTCCCACAATCCAAAGTCATGTGTTCCAGGTTGATTGGTGACTCTAATTGTCCTTCGCGATCCTCTATGCTGCTCCCTAAAGTATGCATGTTACCTGTCGCCACGGGTAGCCGGTCAATCCGGAGGACCGTGCATTCCACCTCCACTGCAGTGCGGCTGCTCTCGCTCAGTTCCTTGGTGCCACATTCCCACAATTCTCTGCGGTGATTTTCTATATTCCGGTAGCGGTGGGCCAGGCAGAGCCGCTCCACCTCGGCCAAATGAGAACTTTGAGCCGCTACTCGTAACGTGATGCGTCTCGATCTTCAGAAGTTGCCTTCCCGCACTTTAGAGATGGTGCCGCACTGAACCCACTCGCTGCACGTCTCCCTTTTGGAAACTGAGATGCTGTCTAGCGTGGATTTGCGTTTCTCTCTATTCAATTGCTGGCGTTTTTGCGCTGAGTTTAATTTGAAAACTGTTGGTGAGTGTTTCAAGGCTCCTCGCTGACTCTCCCTGGCGACTCTGCTGTAATACGGTAACGCGGTGTTTGAGCTAAAGTGGTGGAGGAGCGCAGCTCAGGTAATCAGCCTCTGTCACACGGTGCCCCCCTTGCTGCTCCAAGGACATCAGAGGCCATAACCATCCGTGACCCGATGTGCCCGACGCTTTCAGAAACACATGATCCGAGTTCCGCGCTGAAACACTGTGAAAGTGTCACTATAATTGCCACTCGGCCCTCATATAATGAGGTCCAGTACAATGACAAAGTGCTACAACAGCTTATTAAAATACATCCCCTTGTTCACGCAACAGTCTTATTTGGGTATTGCATTGTGTACTGTACCCTGTGTCAGACTCCTTGGGCCCAAGGTACACACTCAGTGTGTCAAAACCAGAAGATGTTTGTTTTTTGTTGGCTATAGACCAGTGGACTGATTTTTGGCTATATTGAGTGTATTACTGTGGCAACCATGATTGGTAGTGTACCAGGAGGGTTTCAGTGATGCTGGTTGGACTCTGGATGGAGACATTCCTTTAACAAGATTGCTGCCACACTCACACTTCTTATATAACAAAAGCCGACTATGTACAGTACTTCTTACCTTACCACACTGACAATTGAACCATTCACATCCACTGAGTAAAGTAAATGTAATATCACAACTCAAATAGCACATTCAACACAACAACAACAATAACAATAATAATAATAATAATAACAATAATAATAATAAATTTGGCTAATGCTTTTCTGTAGACCAATTTAAAAATGTTTAGCTTCCCAGTTATTTCCCCATTAATACAACAGCGTAGTTTTTACCGTATCACTCCTCTTTTAAGTATTATGATTATAATACATCATATTATTATTATGATGTAAGTATTACGATCTCTTAAGTGCGTGTTAATGTGTCGATGTTTATGCTCAATAACTTTGTGATCATAACTGTTGAATAACGGATAAAGTTTTATGCAGCTAGTCGTGTGACGTACATTAGTTCATGTGGTGGAAAGTAACAAACTACTTTAAAATCACACATGTGCATCTAACTCTCTCTTTCTGTTGATGTAATGCACACATTGTATTTTTACGTGAGATGCATGTCACTTTGGATGAAGGCGTCTGCTAAATGAATAAATGTAAATGTAAGTACCTTGATCGAGAGTAGTACAGCAAGAGGTTGCTATTCACACCTAGGTCCTTTTAATCCTTGTAGAAATTAACTTTAAACGTGTAGTTAATAACTCAGTTATTTAAATTATATAAGCAGCTTTAGTAACTCAAGCTAAAAATAACCAGAACTGAGCTACAAATAATAACTTTTTTCTGAAATATTTTAAAATGTGTTGCACTTGTCATTGTCATGACTGCAAATACCTTCACTGGCTTTTTGATTAATTTTGTTTTTTTGAATGTTTTGCTTTTTTTTTTTTTGGAACGGACTTAATTTTTTCATAAGAAATAATGGTGGTTGAACCCACTCACAATGGGAATTTACCTAACCGGGTAATTTCATGGAAAGAATTGACCCCGTTATGAGAGAGTTGGGTTTATTACCATAACCAAAGTAAAATCCGCATTATAACTGCTCCATATGCAGGGCTCACCTGTTTTCGAGCTCACTGCAGTGGTGTGTACAGTGCTGGTTAGCGTGTCTAAGAGCGTGTGAACAGCGTGTGTGTTTGTGTCTACAGGAGATAACCTACCTCTGTATTCCTGCCTCTGACCTGCCCAGCCAAGACCTGTAAGTACTGGTACTCACACACACACACACACACACACACGAATGAGTTCATACTGGAAAGGGAACGGACCCAGTGGCATAAGAACACCGCCACTAAAACTGGTACAAAAATAAACAAAATAGCACTGTTTCACCAGTTCCTCCCAGTACACATTTAGAGATGTGCACACAAACATGCTAACCACACACAGGCACACGCTGCCTTCCTGCTAAAAGCAGGACGCCTGTTGTTCAACGCAGGAAGGAAGTTCAGTGCTCTGGCTTTCTTGCATCTCTTTCACCCCCTTACCCTGCCCACTATTTTTGCCTTCACCTCTGTGCCCCGGCAGCCTGACTGCCCGCCTGTTAAGCTTGTCTGAGTGACGTGTGAAACCATCGTGCGGCAGTGAAGTGGATGCAGGGACACCTTTCTGCTCCTGGTCCTCTCCGCTCCTCTTGGAAAAATCACTGCAGCACTGACCGTATTTACTCTTCCACCAGCCAATTTTATAGGCAAAACATGCCACTTTAAAGCCAGTTGAGGCAGTCAAAATCAAATGCATATCTGGGTTTGTAACATTATAGAGCGATTATTATTATTATTATTATTATTATTATTATTATTATTGTGTCTGTAAATCGAGGACCCGGTGTGATCATTATTTTTTTCATGTTCACGATGGCCCCAGACTTGTGACCTGCAGTGTGTGTGCAAACAGCTCATCTATATCTAGCCGGGGAACTAGACTGGAGGCTCGTTTTGGTTTAGCTCAGGTCTTATGTTTACAGTGTAGAAGTGCTAGACATGCCAGTCATACAGTAGCAGACAGCAATATGAGTCCACCTGGACCACTTGCGCAACACCTGTATGGATGGTGCTGGACAGGACAGAGAGAGCAGAGCAGCATACAGATGGAACCTTGTTTCAGTTACGAATGAACTTTGTATCATTGCTATTATAAAAAAAAAAAAAAAAACCCCTAGCGTCCACCAAGTGGACTCACGCTTTACACCTTTGGACCTGTGTGTAATGTGCTCCTGTCTGCTGTTCCCTAGAACACAGCATTTTAAAGAGAGCATCATGTTTATTCACGAGTGCCGACTGAAAGGACAGGGCTGTCTGGTGCACTGGTAAGTGCCATTCCCCCCCATCCGCCCGCCTGCCTATCCTCCTGTTCTCCCATCCCACATCTCCGTTCGTCTCTGCTGGGGGTGCCAGAGGGGTAAGGGCAGGCTCCGTTAAGCAGGGTGAACCCCTGTGTAACCGTGCAAGTACGCGACCGAGGAGGCTCTGCAGGAACGTGCTCTCGAGAGCTCTCTCGCTGCACGGCCCCTATAAATAGACTGCCAAGGGCCACCAGGGCCCAGGGGACATGAGGGGCCACCGGAGGAACGCGTTATCTGCAGCAGCAGCAGAGGTTTAGAGCCTTGCTGTCTTGGTTCAGTGAAGAGTCTGCTGAAGCGAAGCACAAGTGTCCCCAGGCAGGGGCATAATTTTAATATCAAAACTAGGGGGCCAACGAGGAGGAATTATGTATCCATGACAGTTAGAGCTATGAATCCCCAGCTCCCTCCTCTATTACGCTTTTGTGTCTCCATGGGTGTCACTTAAAGAGTAAGAGGAACCTGAGTGGTGGAGGTGTGTCAGATCAACTCTGAGGGTTGGAATTTGTAAGATCAACCTGAGGGAAGGAGGTGTCTAAGATTGACTCTGAAGGATGGAGGTACTGTATCTGCTAATGAGCCCAGTGATGATGCTCGCTCTCTCTGGCCCATAGCCTGGCGGGGGTGTCCCGCAGCGTCACCCTCGTTGTGGCCTACATCATGACTGTCACGGGGCTCGGCTGGCAAGACGCCCTGGCGGCTGTACGGGTCGTGCGACCTTGCGCTGGCCCCAACGTTGGCTTCCTGCGGCAGCTTGAGGACTTTGAGAACACGCAGGTGCTCCAGGTAAGTGCACTCCTCATAGTGAGCTGGAGTCTGTTTTACCTATTTATTTGTCTATCTCTCTATCCAGCTGTGTGACACTTTTTTTCCAACTTACAATGTTAAGCTACTTAGTTCTTTACAAATTTATACAGCGGGATAATTTTTACTGTATCAGTTCAAGGTTAGTACCTCGATTAAGGGTACTACAGCAAGAGATGGGATTCAATCCCAGGTCATACGAGTAGAAGGTGGCAGCTCTAACCATTACGCCACCTGCTGTCCCGGTAAATAAGAAGTTATATTGTAAGCAAATGCTTGGAGTTCTAGACCAGAGTGTCAAGATTGTCCGCTGAACAGAGGAGCTGTGGTTCACGGTTGCGGTTAGAGGTGCAAACCAGTCCGTCACATTTCCATGTGTAGCGGCAGAGAAATGCCACTGTTTGGCTGCCAGTATATCACAGAATAAACAGTCCCTTGAGCGTGTAAGTGGTTTTTATCGTTGGGTTGTTACGGGTCGTCTGCGGACAAATGAGTGTCCCGTTTACCGCAGTACAGGGCATGGCTCAAGGAGAAGTACAAAGAGAGCCCTTTCGACGATGAGGAGGAGATCAAGATGCTGCTGTCCAGGAGCCCGAAGGCAAATGGCGCCGAAGGCGACCCCCGTGGACTGAGAACCACCTGACGGCCTCGGCGGGCCGCCCCCCCGCGGCTGCGTTGTACGGAAGCCCCGCCCCTCTGGTGTTCACTGTGTTTGGAACAGGTGCTTCTCACCTTTTGCTTCTCCTCATTGTTCGGGCCTCGGAGAACATCAGATGTTTTTCTATTTGTTTTTTTGTTTCGTGGAAAGGCACTGAAGGGAACAGGAGCATTCGCACTGAAGGGGGAGGAGGAGGAGAAGGTGTATTTGTGCAGCAGTGTGCTTGTTGTTTTTTAAAGGGAACACTTTTAACAATTCTTTATCACTTGTATGTAAATATGGCAATGTTCTACGAACACAAATTTGCGAACGGCTTACATATCCACCTTTGTATTGTTGCATATGTACAATTTTTTTGTACTTTTATTTACAACCTTTCATTTTGTAATGCGAAAAGAAAATGTTTTCCAGATCAGTTGTTATTTTTGAGATAAGTTTAAAATAAACTTTAAGAAGTATTTACACTCTATATTAATTATTTTTGTTTACATTAATTTACTTAGCAGATGCTTTTCTCCAAAGCAGCTCCCAGTGAACTCTATGTAGTGTTATCAGCCCACACACCTTATATACCAAGTTGACTTACACTGCTGTAGACACTACTTACAATGGGTCACTCATCCATATATCAGTGGAACACACACAATGGGTGAACCTGAACAGCATGTCTTTGGACTGTGGGGGGAAACCAGAGCACCCAGAGGAAACCCACACAGACACAGGCAGGGCATGTAAACTTCATACAGGCCGAGCAGGGATCGAACCCACATTCTCTCACCCCACCCAGGCGCTGTGAGATAGCAGCACTACTCACTGTGCCATCGTGCAGTCCTTAATTTTAGAATGCCAGAGCTTGTGACCACAGAAGTGTGTTCGCAGTACGTGTGAAAACACAGGAAAGCTGAAGCTATTAATGAAAAAGAAATGGGCTACGTCTCAGTGATTGCGCTTGTCATAAAACGGTAGTGACATTTTGCTTCGAGAGTCAACACGGCCTTCGGAAACCTCCGGAACAGAAAAAAAAAATCTGTATTTTCCAGTGCGTTGTGCGGATTGGATCAATAAAAATGAATCAGTGCATGGTTTTAGTTCACTCTCGCTGCCTCCTAACATGTGTCCGTAATGATGTGATTATATTTCTATGGCACCCAGTAAACACCACTGTCTTGTACGCTCCAGTGCCGCCTCCCGCAGAGAACTTGAGACATATTGTTAGTGTGCGACCTCAGCAGCACTGTGCGTCAGGACACATCAGTAGACACATTTATTATTAATCTGGCTATTTATGTGTACGTCTGCGAACGTTTCTGGGAGCCCTAAGAACACACAGAACAGTGCTCGCAAGTAAATACTCAACAGTTTATGAATGACTTGAAGTCACATTTAAATTCTGATTCTGTGTTTCACACATGAGCTGTGTCTGAGGAGCAATACAGCCCCCCCTCATCACACACACATGGCAAAAGAGGTGGGCGACGTAGTGAGTGTGTTATGAGTGGTCAGCTAAAATCAGGCAGTATTCATGAAAAATCCGAGTTCATAAAATTAAAAAACAAAAAAAATGTAAATGTAAACGCTATTCCCATGGTTTCCTGTAAGTCACGCTGTTACTGCACACTTCCTCAGCACTTCACAAGGGTGACAACTAACAGGATTTAGTCTGACGCTAATATGACACGTTAACAGTTATTAATAATGAAATTGTATGCATTAAGTGTGTTTTCTTTTTTATACATAAAAATGTCATTTTCTGCAGTGATGATGCATTGAAGGGCTCTGTGTGTGTGTGTGTGAGAGAGAGAAAGAGCCCATAGGTGGCAACCAACAGTCCAGACGCAGCATCCCTCATGTGAGTACGAGCAATAGTACCAACAGGAGCTGCACACAACTACTACAATGTAGCATGTAATTTATATAATTTATCAGTCATACACACACATACATACATGCACAGTTATCAATAAAAGAAGAAACGCAAACACCAAAGTAAAATAAATGATGAAAAAAAACAATACACACAATTCCCAAAATACTTCACAATTATGAGTGTCTGTATAACCTTTTTTATTCAACATTTCCATAACATGATATATATGTAGCATATAGTACAGTATATTTTATTATGTACGAGATATATATATACATTAGACTAAAGTTTTCTTTCAGTAACCGGAGATGCCGATCATCATGTATCTCCGTCTCCTCCTTTACTGTTAACGAGCTCAGATAAGATGTTATTTCGATGTTACTTCGGCGAAATCTTCTTTTCTGGTTGTTTTTCTTTCCTCCTTGTCCTCGCGGGGAGCCTCGTTCCACTGGCCCAGACGCGCGAGCGTCGCGTTTTTGCCGTCCGCGAGGAATTCCCCCCCACACACCACAGCGCGCTACTCTCGCGGCTCGGCGCGCGCTCGGCACTTCAGAGAACTTTCGCGCGGCGCGGCCGCTGCCACTGATGCTCGGGTTCCATGGAAAAAATAAGCTCCTCCCCCCGAGGATGTGACATTATTTAAGATCGGCGTTGCTCCCTCGAGGGCAGTCGCGAGTCGGGTCGAGTTCAGGCTCGTTATCGTCTTGCTCTTTGAAGGTAAGAAACCAACGAATCAATCGCTCAGTGAATAGTTATTAAAAGCGGGGCACTGAAATCATGGCACTGCGAATAACGCCGTTAACGGTTTAATTGATTAAAAAAAAAGCTACGTTAAAACGAATGTACATCATTTAGATGAATTACTTACTGTATTTCCAAAGCAAGGTGATACAAACAAAGTAGCGCAAACTTCAACTTGCTAATCATTTGCAAAGTTTAAATTATTAGGTGAAACTTTAGATGATTTTTTTTTTTTTTGTTAAAAGTGTAATGCTGTGTATCTCTGCATTAAACAAGCCAGCTGTGAAAGTAGTGCAGTAGAGATGAATATTAGAGCTCTGCACTGTATAACTGTATCTTTATTATTATGCTTTGGCACGTGTGTGTTAGGTGATGCTCACGCACGGTGTGTATGATGACATGTATCTGCCTGGTGCCACCTGATGCATGTGCCTTGTCCCAGCATGCAGCCCTCATTGTCCTTGTTGTGTGCATGTTGTGATGCTGCAGCTCACCTGTGCGCCAGGTGCTCCACGAGCCCCCTCACCCGACCACGTGTCCGTTCTGCATGCGTTTTGACAGAGATGAACGTAGAGGGTGACTGCGGCATGTCGGTCAGTTGTGGCAATGGGAAGCTTAGGCAGTGGCTGATCGATCAGATCGACAGTGGGAAGTACCCCGGCTTGGTGTGGGAGAGTGACGACAAAACCATTTTCAGAATTCCCTGGAAGCACGCGGGCAAGCAGGACTACAACAGGGACGAGGATGCCGCGCTCTTCAAGGTATGTTCCAGGTGGTATCTTCAAGGCCGTATCTTCAGGATTGTTTATCAACGATGGTAATATCCAGGGTTGTATCTTCAGGGTAGTGTCCTCAACATGGTATCTTTAGAGTGATATCTTCAGGTTGTACCTTCATTGTGATCAGTGGAACTGTCACCATCACCTGGCCTGATCTCTGATCTTCAGGGCAGTGTCTGCATAGTAGTATTCTCATCGTAATATCTCCTGTCTAGTCTCCTCGTGGTGGTATCTTCAGTGTAGTATCTTCATCGTGGTATCTTCAGGGTTGTAACTTCAGGGTGGTATTTTCAGGCTGTTATCTTTGGGTTGTACCTCCATATTGATGAGAGGAACTGCCACCATCACCTGCCCTAATCTCTGCGGTCCTCATTTATGAACTTGTGTCTTTGATATGGTTCTCAACACCAGACACTATAATGAATGTTGTCTACTGAATGCCGCTGCTCTTCCCACAGGCCTGGGCGCTCTTCAAGGGCAAATTCCGGGAGGGGATCGATAAACCGGACCCTCCAACATGGAAAACACGGCTGCGCTGTGCGCTCAACAAGAGCAATGACTTTGATGAATTAGTGGAGCGGAGCCAGCTGGACATCTCGGACCCTTACAAAGTCTACAGGATTGTCCCTGAAGGAGCAAAAAAAGGTAACCTTGGTTACTGATTGGCTTTCTTCGAAATTATTCATGGCACGTCCATCGGTTTAGGCATGAAGAACCACCAAGAATCATCAGGGTTCATCATGAAGGTTTTGCTCCAGCCATTAAAAGCATGCCTGAGCTTCCATACATTCAGCTACTTAGTGCTCACTTTGCTGGGATCTTCTCCAACCGGAATGCTCTGGTCACACGGTGGACCGTGTGCACGTGCCGCGAAGGGCTGCAGCGAACGTGTTCTCTGGAGTGACGCTAAAGCATAAATAGCAGCTGGTTTTGACCCTGTCAATGAAGCAGGAAGCGCAGAGGAAACCGAGGCATGTGCGCTATGCTCGCAGGTTTTTTTAGGAGCCCCCGCCCGCGGAACGAGAGGGCGTTGTGAGACGGGGCTATGGCACTGTGCGGTGGACACGTCCTGTAAACATTTCACTGCACAAACACTGTTAGTTTTTTTTTTTTTGTTGTTGATATTATCATTATTATCATTATTAGAGACACTATTATTCTTTTACCCAAAGCTACCTGTGTGATGCAAGGCTTCATTGTAGCTCTTGAGAGAAGATGGAATTTGACCGTTGTGCTTTGTTCCAGGAGCCCGGCAGGTGAGCATGGAGGAACCCCCAGTGCACATGGACCCTCTGAGCTTCCCTATGACTGCCCCCTATCCCCCCATGCAGACACAGGTGACTTTAGCTGCCGTCCATGTGGGAATGTTACCACAACACTTCATTACAACATTTATTTTTCTCTAAAATGAGTAAACAAAGCCACAGCAGCGAAAGACCAAAACCTCTAGACACAGACACAGGATTATTAATACACAGCTTGTGTGTCTGATACCACCATGTTGCTGGTTCACATCCCTCAGATAGCTGCCTATAGAAGTGACGTTCAGCAAATGCAAAGATAATCATAGCAGATGGTGTTGGACTCGTTTATGTAGTTGTCAGGAGCTCGGAAGAGATGTGGCTCTAAAAGAGATGGGTTTAAGACCCTTCTTGAGTGCTGGGGGGAATTCAGCAGCTCCGAAGGACAGAGGGAGCTCATTCCATGAAACATGCTATTACGTCTGTCATGATGCTTAATTCACTGTGGTGCAGTGCGGACAGCTTACTGATACTCCTTTCCTGCTGGTCGTCTTCTGCAGGTGCCCAACTACATGGTGGCCCCTGAGCGGAGGGACTGGAGGGGATATGTGCCTGAGCAGCAGACCCACACAGAGCTGCCCTACGGCCAGTGCCACTACGCTCCACGCAGCCTGCCCTGGCAAGGGCCGCACTGCGAGAACGGTACGAGACCCCCCCGCCTCACTCCCGCATACGCCATATGGACCAAAGGTTCACGCACCCAGCTCTGCCACCACCCACTCCCCAGCAGCCACTTCTCCAAAAGCTGAGCCGGGCTTTATTTAAACAGCGGCAGGTTCCTGCTGAACCATGAAAGAACCGCTTTGAGCCTCGCCGTGTATGACAGGCCGCGCGTGAACCACGCTGCCGCCCCTTGATAACGTCCATGATTAAGGAACAAAGGGCAACAGAGGGCCGTTGCAGAAGGTGTCAGTGACTCATGTGTTCCAGGGATGAGTGGATCTCGGACCATCGGTCCTTTGTGGCTTGCAGGGACTTTTGTATTAAGCTCTGCTTGATGTTAGACTACATTGTTTTCAGAAGGCAGCGCACTCAGCCAGAGGTTCACGACTTCCTCTTATGCACTTGAGGTGCTTTGATACTTTGCTCCGTGACTATCAGCAGTGCCGTGACTGGGAAATGGTGTACGGTCCTCCAACGACTGGCTTCTGCTCTCTGTGTCGCAGGGTACCAGATAACCGCCTCCTTCTACTCGTGCTCCCCGACGGACTCGCAGTCCTCGGCCTTCGCGCTGGACCCCACCAGGTCTGCAGAGACCATGGCGCTCTCTGGTAAAGAGATATACTGAGCACACACCACTGCACACACACAGACCCCCCCCCCCCAACCCCCGCCACAGACACACACCATTACAAAGAGCAGATCCGTTTCTCTTCCTTTGTAGATATTTCCAAAGTATTTCCTTCGAATGCACTGATGGCTTTTGTAAATGATCTGATGAAATTATGCATTTGTTTTCTTGCAATGTTTAAGCTCCACACCGGAGCTGTGGAAGACAGTATGTACTCATGTGAATGATGTGACGCAGTGTGTTTTCTGGCGACTGAGCTCCTTGTCGTTTCACACGGGAGTTGAGCCAACTGCTCTGATGTTGAACTGTAACCATGGTTATGCTCTACATTATTTCTTTCAAAAATACAGTACTAAGTCTGCAGGAGAGCAGTAATGCTGTTTTGTACAAAGCAATAACTATTCTGAATGGTTTCTATTTATTTTTGTCTTTTCTCTGAGAATGTTCTTCAGTAGTGAAGCGATGTGTTAGTCTCAAAACATTTTTTTGTCGACTGTGAACTTGATTTCGATTCCTGCCGACTGTAAATGCCTCTCCTCCTCACTTTTCATATTATGTAATTGTTCTCAAAAAATGCAAATAAAACTGCAATGTTCTTTCTACTTTTATTGATATTAAAATGCCTCATTAAGTAACAATGGCTGTGTTTGCGTCTTTCCTTCTAATTCGAAACGCCAATTTCTTATTTGTGAGTTACCTCTGCTGCTACAAATGAGTTAATGTCTTCCTTTAGCCGACAATTCGGTTAATAACTTCTTCCTACATTTTAATTGCTCTAAAGTGGCATCACGGAGAAACTGGCCAAAATGCTGAGTTTAGTCTGATCTCCAGGGCTAAGGAAGCACACAAAAAAAAAGGAGGGCTCGACGAAAGCAGTGCTGTTGCGTGTAGACTCGTCTTGGACGAATTCCCTTCTTCCAAAACATGGTCCCGGGGCACGAGCCTCTTGTCCACCCAACTCACCGCACACGCGTGTGTTACCCCCACAGACTGCCGCCTGCACGTCTCCCTGTTCTACCGCGAGTCCCTGGTGAAGGAGGTGACCACGACGAGTCCCGAGGGCTGCCGCATCTCCTCCTGCCCCGAGGACAAGCTCTACGGGGGCATGGAGCAGGTCCTCTTCCCATTCCCATACCCGCAGTCCCAGCGCAAGGGCATGGAGAAGCTGCCCACCATGCTGGAGCGCGGCGTGCTGCTGTGGCTGGCGCCGGACGGCCTCTACGCCAAGCGCCTATGCCAGAGCCGCATCTACTGGGAGGGTCCGCTGGCGCCGTACTCAGACAGGCCCAACAAGCTGGAGAAGGAGCAAACCTGCAAGCTGTTTGACACCCAGCACTTCCTGGCAGGTCAGTGACTCCCAACCCTCATTAGGAGAAACCCTTGAACTGGGGGCAGCAGGTGGCATCGAGGTTACCGTTGCCATCTTGAAGGGCACAGCTTTAAATCCCCCCTCTTGCTCTAGTACCCTTGATCAAGGTACTTACCCTGAACTGATTCAGTAAAACTTACCCTGCTGTATAAACTGGTAGATCACTGTAAGTAGCTTAATCCTAAATTGCTTTGGAGATAAGATCTAAATAAATGAATTTAAGCGTAAATGCAGTTATACACGAAAGTGAACATTGAACCTGCTTTCAAAGAAAGTTACCAAGCTGCGTTCACGGAAACCTCATCACCAGGGCCGACTTCGTACGAGACGTGTCTCTCCCTGGTGGAGATTCCTACGTGATCTGTTCATGTAAAGCAGCCAAAACCAGAGGATAGCCCCTGTAGCGCCGCTCTGTATTCAGATTGCCGCTCGACGTCCCCAGCAGAGGGAGGCCCCTCGTGATGCTCGGCACAGCAGAAAAAATACCTCAGCGAACATGTGGTGGAGCCGGCGAGAAGCGTGGCCCAGAAACAGCCCCCACCCACCGCACTTTAGATCGCACCGTCTGACAGCCCCTTCTCATGTCGCTCTTCACAGCCTGTGACTCATTATCAGCATAAGGGAGCTGATCTCCTCCGTGTCCCGAAAAATCTTGTCTTTGAAAGTATTTGTATTGTTTGCACAGGAATGAATTATTCAGAGGCTGTTCTTATTAATCAGCAAATCGCCATCTCCTTTTCTGCTGTATTGTTGCTCTGAGTTACTCCTCCCTCCGAGCCGCCTGCGAGCACTGAATCCCAGGGCACGTGCAACTGTGTCTGAAAGGCTTCTCCTCCACTTCTGCTGCCCCACAGAGCTCCAGGGCTATGTGCACCACGGGCGCCCCATGCCCAGGTTCCAGGTCGTGCTTTGTTTCGGGGATGAGTTCCCGGATCCCCAGCGTCAGTGCAAGCTCATCACCGCTCAGGTAAGTGCCTCGCCCGGCATCCGCACCCATGGTCACTTCACGCCAACTCCAATGAAAGGCTTCGGCTACTTTTTGTGTTTCGTGGATGTCAGGTATGTTTGCTGTCCACTTCCCCTGACCAGTATAGCTGTATAAAGTGGGGGGTGGAGGGAGGTAGAATAATAATAATAATAATAATAATAATAATAATAATAATAATAATAAGTAGGAATGCAACAGAACAGATATCAACAGAAAAAACACAAGTTGGCATTCTATTTTTTTTCTCACTCTCCATAGAGTGGCTGTTTTTCCAGTCCGTTCCTCTTATTGAGCCTTTGTACTGAGGTATAACTGCAATATTTGTTCGTGTTTCATATCAAATGTGCGTCAACTACAATGACACACATTGTTCTTTGTGTCATCGTCTTGTCCTGCACTTCGGAGAACCATGCTGGTTTGCCGGACACTTCTCTAATTGTGTATTCATTTCATTTACTTTTTCCTTTTATTACAGTGCTCTGGTAAAGTGAAAAATGCTTCTTTGCATTGTGATCATGTTGTATGTCAGGATGATTTGAGTTTTCTGTTCCGCATCTCTCCGTGGAATTGCGCATGAAATCATTTGTAATGAGGGAGAACAGGTTCTGAGCTGATACATCCTGTCCCTTTCCAAAGTCTCCGTACTTTTCTGCTGGAACTTGCGATATACTGCAGTGTATGGCAAACATGTAATGATCCTCATCCATGAGACTTATTGCTATGATTTAGATTTTGCTTTCTTGAAGTGAACGTAATATCCAGTTTGGAAAGAAAGCTGTGAAAGTTAAAAATTAAAAAAAAGACCCTTTTTTGGAAACAAGTTCCTCTTTCAACACCTCTTCAACTGGATTCATTCATTTCATAAAAGAGGGATTGTTCAAATGTCCTCCTGCAGACACCTGTAACGCAAAACATCTAATAGGTGCAATAGTCCAACTAGATAGCTGTTTCCATGAACTGTGATTTACTTGTTCAGATTTGAGTGATTATCAATTTTTCCCCACTTTGGAAGCTGCTATTTATGTAGACAAATCCTCAAAACAGCATTGACTTCACTTGAGAAAACTTTGCTTTATTTAGTTTGATTTTCCATCCATCCACTGTCAATAACTGCTTGTCCAGTGCAGGGTCATGGGGGTTCAGAGCCTATCTGGGAAGTGTAAGCTTTGAGGAAGGTTAGACCCTGGATGAAACACCACTCCACAGCACCGTCATCATTCTCACACACACTGAGGGAAATTCAGAGTAACCACACACACACACACACACACACACATTTTCAGAACCGCTTGTCCCATACGGGGTCACGGGGAACCGGAGCCTACCCGGTAACACAGGGCGTAAGGCCAGAGGGGGAGGGGACACACCCAGGACGGGACGCCAGTCCGTCGCAAGGCACCCCAAGCGGGACTTGAACCCCAGACCCACCGGAGAGCAGGACCGTGGTCCAATCCACTGCGCCACCGCGCCCCTCCTCAGAGTAACCATTTTACCTAAAACATGTCTTTGGACTGTGGGAGGAAACCAGAGCTCCTGGAGGAAACTCACAAGAACGGGGAGAACATCCATACTCCACACAGGCTGAGCTGGATTCAAACCCACAGCCCAGGAGCCTTGAGGCACCAGTGCTACTTGCTGAGCCTGTTTAACTTTTCTATTAATAACAACAGCTGTAAGCAGTACCTGAAAGTGTGCTCAGACTGTGTCCATGGACAGCATTGTTTCTTCAGGCAGAGGGATATGATGTAGCCGCTCTTAGATGGAACTCACTGAGGGCGTTGTGTTATTGACATGCCTGTGTGGCTGTCGGTCACCAAGACACGAGTCTGACACAAGCAGCCGCAGTGTGTGTGTGTGTGTGTGTGTCTAACACTGGAAGCTCATGGCTCTGAGAAAAGTTCTCCATCACTAACAGCACAGTGCTGCTGCATTTCAGTCTAAACTCGAGATGTCAGGTGTCCTGCTGTACTCTCTTCCCGTGCATCTTTCATTCAAAATTTTGTTTGCCTCTTCCAGGTCGAACCTGTGTTTGCCAAGCACCTAGTCACCTTCACACAGCAGACCGGCGGTCACTTCGTCCGGGGGTACGAACTCCCACAGCCACCGCTGACACTCACGGGGGACAGTCAAAAGGTCCTGCACAACAACTGCATCCAGGAGTGAGGCAACCAGCTGGATACACACACTGGCCAAGGCAGCGAACATGGCTGAGGAATGGGCTGCTGTGGAACAAGAGCCTGAGACTGAGCCTGGATGCAACCAGAGTTCAGGCCACCAAGCAATGAAGAAATAAAGACGCACACGTTCAAACCCTTCTTCACTCTCAACCCCTCTATCTTTCTTCCCTGCCCCATGGTGACCACATCCAAAGGACTCTTCTATGCATCTTAATTTTCATCCAATCCAGGTTTCTTTTGGTAACATTTACACTAGGGTACCCTTCTGCATTGCTTAAGTGTCTTGTAGGATTCAGAGTAAACTATTGCTTGTTTTACATCTGAAAACAGCAAGTGAGGTGACATAATGCAATTATTTCTCCAATATAATGAATAACTGACTTGACCCTTGGGGGGTCACATTTAGGCATCCCTGTTTCAGATCAAGTGGTCGCTGTACATCAGGGATGAGAATCAGGATGCAAAGTCTTCTAAAACTAACACTGAGTACATTCGGTCCATGTGCTAACCATGTATCTCTTTTTTGTAAAATATATTTTTTTATTAAAGGATTTCACCAAAAATTACTTTGGCCTGTGTTTCATTCACGATGCTCAATGCGTGCAGCTCTGTTGAGCGGCGTTGGCGCTGCCGCTCTGCTCCATGTGGTCGGGCTGAAGGACGGACCGAAGCACAGGAGTAAAGAGACTTTATCCATCATCTTGATGGAGTTCTGCACAGCAGAAGGTGTCTGAAAACCAATGGACGCGAGTGCGCAGAGGTTTTTTAACACGCGGTTAGACGGCGTGCTATTCGGGTTGCATAACAATCCCCCTAAGAAACCAGCTGATATGGGAATAGAATTGCATGGCCTGTCCTGCCTTTACAGCTCCGTCTCTCTGCATCTGTCCCACCTTCCCCTCCCCAACTCAGCTTTTAGAATCAAACAAATGTTTTACTGTATAAATAACGGGGGTATGTCGTCGACACCCTCTCACAAATACATCGGGCTTTCCCCACCGAGGCACAGGAGTGTATGTGACTGAGAGAGGGGAGAGCTTCTTACTGGGGAAAATAGACAAGTCTTGTGCTCATTTATTAGTTTTGTTCTTTTTTTTAAACATCTCATCCGAAGCAGGTCACACAACATAGATACAGAATCAGCATACCATGAAAATGCAAATTCATACATAACACGGTAGAAAGGCGAAGCTTATGGGACTAGCAGGGGTTTTTGTGTAGCACTGTCTGTAAGGTTTAAACTGAAGACACTGCCCGGAACGCCAATCCACGTTGGCTGCAATGGTAACGTACGAGACATCGCTGTGTGGTTTTAGAAGTCTTTAAAATGTTTTTCAAAGCGAAATTAAATGGTTACATCCAACGTATGGACATGTGGGAGGAACCGCATTGCAAATGGGTAAAGAGGGGCTGATTGTTTTCGGTCATGTCCTCTCCAGTTATGTTATTGACCTTTTCAGAGGCGTCGGCGGAAGGGCAGCATGGAGGGCGACGTGGTGGGGGCTGAGTACAGAAAGTGGCTCAGGAGAAGAGCAGGACTTCAGGAGAAACGAAACAGGAAGCCATGTACAGGTGCACAGGAAAGCAGCAGAAAAAAAGGGGGGAGGAAAATGTTATAAAGAATAATTCAGTGCCAGCAACATTCATATACTGCGGAAAACATGTTTGTCAAAAATAACAGGCACGTCTCTCTTACTATAATTATGAATGATATTATTAGTATTTCACTTAAGAGCAAGTCCTAGGCGAAGAAAGTCACAGGAAATTATTTGCATAAATGCCGCTCAAATTTGAGGATGGAAAAACAGTGCTAATGAATCATCCATGAAGACGAAACGTAAGCACAAATGAAAGTTTACATGAGGTGAGGGCACCGAGAGCAGACTACATCTCTTTTTAGAAAGCACTACAGGCTGAAATACATACAAGAAATAAAAGTATGATGAAATGATGCCTTGTTAGTATTTAATAAGGATTGGCAAGGGTTAAATAATAATTTAAAAAAACACACACACACACACACTTTCAGAACCGCTCGTCCCATACGGGGTCACGGGGGAACCGGAGCCAACCCGGTAACACAGGGCGTAAGGCCGGAGGGGGAGGGGACACACCCAGAACGGGACGCCAGTCCGTCGCAAGGCACCCCAAGCGGGACTCGAACCCCCGACCCACTGGAGAGTAGGACTGTGGTCCAACCCACTGCACCACCACGCCCCTGCGCCCCTCTCACACACAATACCAAAACATTAATTCAGAACAGTCAACCTAGCCAGGGGGAATTTTTTTTTTTAAAAAAAAAAAAAAAAAAAAGGAAATTATAAAACACTCCAATAACCAAATATTACATCAAGACCTTAAAAATATCACAATAAGAAACAGTCTTAATAGCCTCCTTATTATCACATTCCTTGATAGTGTCAATGTACCGCTTAACTTCTTTAAGAAAAACAGAAAATATAGGCTTTTTATTAGCAAATTTTGACCTGTGTATATGATATTTAGCCAAAATGATTAATAAATTAATGATATAAGCCTGTTTCTCTGTGTGCTTATCAAAACGGAAGAACCCAAACAGTACACTTTCATAATACAAAGCAAAATCCTTACACAATTTATCAATAATAAATTCTGAGACATCTCTCCATAGCTGCTTGGTATAACGGCAGTGCCAAAAGAGGTGAGGCACCGTCTCTGGGCGAAGGCTACAAAAAGAACAATTTACATCAATCCCATCCTTGAATTTTCTAAGAAAATGCTTGACAGGATAGAATTTGTGTATAATCCTAAAAGAGATTTGGCCACCCTGACCCTGCTCTTGACCCAGCGCCTGTAAAAGTTTGTTTTTAAATCACAGAAATAATTATGAAGAACAAGTAAACGAACACCAGCAGTACTGAAGGTGCCGCAGAAGAACACGGTTTTGAAACGCACCGCAGTGATCGGAGATTGACGTAAAAGTGACGTCACCGCCCGTGTCCCATCTCAGCAGCTTCCCATAGAAACAGTGTTGCGTTTTATATTATACATAAATCTCATATTATATGTCAAAGGAGAGGTCACGTGACATTTCTATTCATTCATCATCACACTAAAAGAGTGGCTCAGCTTCCCTAGTTCAATTACTGATGACTAATATTCTGGAGAAATCCAGGTGATATCATATATAGTATCAGAATAAAGTCAGTTATAGAAGTAATTGCTGGATTTTATGGGGGGAAAAGTCGAGCTAATTATTACATGAGAGCAGATCAAGTGGAACTCATTTTGCTCTTTAGCAGTTCATTGAATTAGGTGTACAACTGGAAACCAGTGGGATGGGCGCTCGGTAGTGGTGGTAGTGTAGTGTAGTGTTAGTACTGCTGATTTTGAATCCAAAGGTCGGAGGTTCAAATCTCCCCTTCGACCATAGGGCCCTTAAGCAAGGTACTTACCCCGCACTCCTCCGGTAAAATTACCCCATTGTATAATTGGGTGTGTAAGTAGCTTGATGGTTAGGATAAAAGTGTTAGATATATTGTAAAATTAAAAGGGTGGGAGGAGCTAGATAAAAGCCCTTTTTATTTTTTTGTTTCAGAGCCGGTGTTATGAATAATATATTGTTGTACTTTCTGAGCCGCGAGCCCGTTTCAGACATCGCCTTTTTATCTGCTGCTCGGATTTCAAGTGAAATTTCAGAAAACACAGAAAGACTCCGAAAAATCCCTCCGCAACCTCTGTTATTGTTCAGACGTCGGAGCGCCTTTTTCTCAATGAAATTTGTGGGCGATCGTCGAGCTAATTTTAGAGAGAGCGAGAGAGAAAAACAAGAGCGGAGCGCCGTTTCCTTTCGCTTATGACTCTTTAGGAAACAGGTTCTTCTCCGCAGGACGAGTTTCGAGAATTTCGGAGAAGGACCGAAGAACGGACGGTCGGCCTCGCTCGGCTCGGCTCGGCTCCGTTCGGCTCGGCTCGGCTCGGCTCCGTTCGGTTTAATTACGGGCACAAAGGAGGGCGCTGCGTTCCCGCTCCGCTTCTTTTTTTGCTGAAACACTAAAGTGATCACTTTCTCGCAGTGTTTCTCCTTATTGACACGTGCGCGAGGCGGTGCACCTGTTTCTCACCTCACTCTTAGTTTATATGTCATTGATCCCACTTGGGTGGCACCGAAGCGCTGGCGACGCGCTAGCGAACCGTGGGCCATGGCCATGCATGCATGGGGGCGATGAGGGTCGTGGCAAGGAGGGGCGGGGGCAGGGCTACAAACGAAGGGACACCTGGCCGCCCTCCGGACCGCCGTCGCATTCCCGCGCTCCCGTGGCTGCCCGTGTGGCGCTGCTCGTGTGGCCTTGGCGGGCCGATCGCACAAGGAACCGAAAGGAGGAACGGCGAAGCGTAACTAAAACCCTCACAGCAACATCGGTTTCTTCGGAACCCGGGAGAGAGACGGAATGAAATGAAAAGTCATTCAAACGCCTTAAAACGTCTGTCCGAAAGATCCCGCAGACTTACTTGTTGTAATAGTTAATGTTCGGCGCTCCGCTTTAAGGTACAACAGCAAGTGTCCATTTGGAGCGATGGATTGCAGCTCTCTGTGTGTTTGTGGGAAACAGCAGCATTTCTCATGGCATTCATAGTTTGCATGCATAACTACTCTGCGACGGACTGGTGTACCCTGCCTCACACCCCATGTTCCCAGGATGGGCTCCGGACCACCACCACCCTGCATTGGACAAGAAGTTATTAATACCGAGCGAGCGAGTGAAATACTAGAATTTTAGTGGTGGGATCATACTGTTTCTTTAGTCATTTTAATTATGATCTCATGACGCATGTCAATCATAACGTGCAAGAACCTCAAATGCTTATAATGAAATTCAGCTACACAAAAATAGCATGTGTCATGGCAAGTGACCAAAGTAACTTTTTAGGCCTTCTGTCTGTTAAAGGGAACATGTCGCACCCAGATCAGATGCAGTGCCTGTTGTGGACAATGGGTGTAATATAATGTTTGTGAAAATATGTATGACTGCATACGACAGTGTGTATGAGTGTGTGACAGAGTGCTATGACAGCGTGTAAGTATGTGTTTGGAAACCTCTTTTCCAAGCTGGAACTGCAGATCTCCAACCTGCTGCATTATGACTTCTTTTCAAAGTTGTGGCTCTTGGTTAGAGCTGCTGCCTTTGGACCCAAAAGTTGCCGGTTTGAATGCCACCTCCAACCCTTGAGCAAGGTGCTTTCGCTAAATCGCTCCAATAAAATGACCCAGCTGCATGAATGGGTAAATAATTGTAAGTACCTGACCCTGACCTGTAGGTTTCTCTGGGCCTCTTCGTGAAGCTGAATCGCGGAGAGAAGCGGGACGACGAAGAGAAGGCATAAGAGGCGACTCTCAAAGTGCGACATGGGACAGTGCATTATGATAAGGACACGAGTGACATGTTTTAGAAACAAACTAATGGTTTTTTTCCACACTGCGCAGTCCAGCAATTTCCTCTTCTGATTCAGTGGTCGCTGACATCGGCAGTAAAGGCCGCTGTAAACAGGTGCCGTTTGGGTCGTGACTCCAGCACTAAGTGCACCAATATAATCAGCGAGCGCTGCGGAGGAAGCGGTACTCAGAAACGGCTTCCTCTGCCATTCTGGACGCAGTGTGACTTTACCTAAGAAACCATTTTCCATGGTGTGTGTGCCTACTGTGGCTGTTTTATAGCAGATGCTGACATTGGGGAACCGGTGGTGCAAAGGTTCGAGTGAAGGACCCCTACAGACTCAAAAGGCAACAGACACACACAGAGTCTGAAGTCACTTGTCCCAAGCAGGGTCACGGTGAGCCAGAGCCTAACCAGGCAACACAGGGCGCAGGGCCAGAGGGGGAGGGGACACACCCAGGATGGGACACCAGTCCATCACAAGGCACACCAAGGAGGACTCGAACCCCAGACCCACTAGAAAGCAGGACCCTGCCAAGCCTGCTGCACCGCTGCGCCACCGCACCCCCCTCAAAAGGCAACGTGACGGTTAGATATAAGAGCCTGTACTGACTCAACAAGTGCACAGGGATGTATTTGTGCGCATTTAATAACACGTAGGAGGCAGAATCTGGTGTAGCAGTTAAAGTGCCACCTTGCAATCAAAGCTCTGAATCCTGCTCCTGCTGCAGTAGCATAGATCAAGGTACTTACACTGAACACAGTAAATATTATCCTGCCATGTAAAAGTGCGAATCAGTGTAAAGTTGATTTCCTAACACTTTTTTAGGCTTTGGCTAAGTGACAGTTAATAATAATTCATTTCTGGAAGCGGTTTGCAGTAAGCAGTTCGGCTGCTTCTTGGATGACCTTGACATCTCGCTGAGCTCTCTTCCAGGGGACGACGCTTCCTTGATTCTCCTGGGTGACTTCAACCTGCATGTCGACGACATTCAAGCAAACGGCCTTCTGTTGCTCCTGCAGTCCTTCGATCTCTCCCTGTCCCAGACCCCTGCTACTCACAAAGCAGGCAATTGTCTTGACCTTGTATTTTCCCGCAGCTGTGGCTGCCCTGCCCTCTCTGTTACTCGGCTGCGTGTCTCTGATCACCTTTTCACTTCCTTTCAACCCTCCCTCACCACTAATTCCTTACCTCTTTCTGCATCCGTTGTCACCTTCCGCTGCAACTTAAAATCTCTCTCACCTTCCTGCTTTGCCTCTGCTATGCTGTCCGCTCTCCCTTCTGCTGCACAATTCTCAGATCTATCAAGAATCGATGCCACTAACACTTTCCTCTCTGCCCTATCTTCCTCCTTTGACTCTCTGTCCACTGTCTTCTAGACCAGCACGCCCCAGTGCCACCTCATGGCTGACTGATATGTTACGTGCTAACAGGACCAAACTCCGGGCTGCAGAGCGAAGGTGATGAAAATCCAAGACTCGCTCGGACCTGGATGCCTACCAGTCACTCTTACCTACTTTTCACTCTGCTGTCTCTTCAGCTAAAACCTCCTTCTACCACAACAAAATACAGTCTGCAACTAAAAAAACCACAGACTCTTTGCCACCTTCTCATCCCTTCTGTGTCCTCCACCGCCTCCTCTTCCTTCTTCTCTTCATTGCTGATGACTTTGCTTTGTTTTTCAGAGACAAAGTCAAAACAATCACTGACAAGTTCTCAGCATCACCCTGCCCGGTTTGCGTTGGAGCTCCTTGCGAAGTTATCCTCTCCAAATTCAAGCCTCTCTCCAAATCTGAAATCTCTGACCTCCTGATATCGCACAGAGTCACCACCTGCTCGCTTGATTCAATCCCATCGTCACTCCTACAGAACATTTCCCCGCAATTCTCCACCTTCATCTCTAAGATCATCAAGTCCTCGCTCTCTTCTGGCTGTTTCCCAGCTGCCTTCAAAACCGCTCTCATTTCACCTCTGTTAAAAAAAACCCTCCCTGGATGCCAATTTGGTCCAAAACTACAGACTGGTCTCCCTCCTCTCCTTCCTGTCTAAAACTCTAGAGCAGGCAGCCTGTGATCAACTGTCTGATTTTCTCACCCGGAACCATCTCCTTGATGGATAGTCTGGTTTCAAAGTTGGTCACTCCATGTAGAAGGCGCTTCTGGCGGTGTCTGATGCTCTCCAGTCGGCTACAGCCGCCTCCCTCTCCTCGGTCGTCACCCTCCTCGATCTGTCTGCAACATTCGACACTGTCAACCACCGGATTCTACTGTCCTCTTTCAGTCAGTTTGGGATCAAAGGAGCGGCACTAAGATGGTTTGAGTCCTACCTATCTGACAGATCCTATCAAGTGGTCTGGAGGAGCTCCCGTTCTTCTCCTCTGCCTCTCTCAACCGGTGTCCTGCAGGGATCGGTACCGGGTCCTCGCCTCCATCTACATCTCCTCCCTCGGCCTGGTCATCGTCTCCCGTGGATTCAAATACCACTGCTATGCTGATGATACCCAGCTCTTCCTCTCCTTTCCATCTGGAGCATCAGACATTTCCGCACGTATTGCTGCCTGCCCGTCGGACATCTCTGCATGGATGTCTGATCACCACCTCCAACTCAACCTCTCCAAAATGGAGATTCTTCACCTCCCAGCTGGCCTGTCCTCCTGTCACAACCTCTCGATCAAACTGGACATCTCACTGATTTTGCCTTCCCCCGTGGGTAAGAGTCTGGGAGTGACAATTGACTCGAGTCTATCTTTCTCTCACAACCCGGTCCTGCAGATACATCCTGCATAACGTTTGTAGGATCTGTCCCTACCTCACAATGGACTCTGCCCAACTACTTGTCCAGGCCATGGTGACATCCTGCCTGGACTACTGCAACTCTCTCCTGTGTGGCCTTCCCGCTACTGCCATCAAACCTTTACAGCTGATACAGAATGCTGCTGCACGGGTTGTGTTTGACTTGCCAAAGCGTTCCCACGTATCTCCTCTATTCATTTCTCTGCTCTGGCTTCCTATAGCTGCCCGGGTCAAACTCAAGACCCTGGTTGTTGCCTACAAATGCATCAACAGAACTGCTCCCAGCTATTTACAACACTTGATCAACTGCTACACCCCAGCCAGACTCCTTCGCTCATCTACTTCTGCTCGCTTGGTGGTCCCACGCACAAAAGTAAAGCACAGAGGTTCTCAGTTCTGGCTCTGTTGTGGTGGAATGACCTTCCCCTCTCACTCAGAACTGCAGAAACTCCATCTACATTCAAGAAGGGTCTGAAAACTCACCTTTTCCGTACCCATTTTGCCCAAGATCTCTCCAGCTCATGTATGGTGTAAATGTTCATGCACTGTAACTTCACGATCATCCACAGGAAAGCCTTTACACAGCTGCTACTCTGGCATTGTGTGTAAATGTTTGTGTACCTTATTAGTTTTTTTTTTTTGTAGGAGGTTATCGGGATTCATCTATCCTGCGTTTTATGTACCGACTCAAGCGATGAACATCGGTGCATCCATTGGAAAGTAACAAACTAGGTTTATTGAAGAATCACATGTCTGCAGCCATGTCTCTTTCTCCTAATGTAATGCACACATTGCATTTCTCCAAGATGTACATCGCTTTGGAGAAAAGCGTCTGCTAAATGAATAAATGTAAATGTAAATTTTGCTGTAGTGTAGAATGGCTGCTTTACAAATCCTTTACAATAATAGGTAAAAATCCAATGTTTTTTACGGTGTCACACGGAACAAACTGCAGGTGCAACTGTGTCTGGACCGTCGCTGTCTGTACTGCAGCCATATAACAGTGTTTAGTGTCATTTATTTTAGGAGGGGGGCAAATGACATCTGCGTTTATGCTGCTGTTTTGAATAGCGAGAAAAAGGAAGGTTGGTTTCGGCCAAGCGGAGCCCTGGAATGTGTCGCAATGCACAAACACGGTGAACGTGCAGGTGTCTCTGGCCCGTCCTTCAAGCTCGGCCCATTCCCACTTCTTCTATTGTCTCCTCGCCTGGAAACCAACATTTATGACTGAGCTGGGGGTGAGAGGGCAGGGGAGCAGCTGCTCTCACAAGGATGTACCAAAATTGGATACCAGCAGCCACAACTACAGGAGGACAGCTCTGACCACGACTGGACCACTTCCCGCTCACAAGGGGTCCAAAATCGAAAGTCTATAGGTTCTCAGTTTTCAGCTCCAGTGTAGTGGAATGAGCTCCCGCTGCCCCTCGGAGCTGTTGAATCCCTCTCAGCATTCAAGGAGGACTACATAAATGATTCCATGAGTCTGCTATTATTGTCTCTGTATTTGCTATTTGAATGACATTTCTATTGCAATTACTTGAGGGATGTGAACCAGCAACATGGTGGTATCAGACAGACAAGCTGTGAGTCAATAATCCTGTATCTGTGTCTAAAGCTCTTTGTTATTAATGACCTTGTGTTTACTCTGTTTTGGAGTAAACAGTTTTGGACTTTGGAGTAATGTAAGAGTGTCTGATAAATGAATAAATGTAACTGTAAAGGCAGACAGTTTGGAGCTTCTGAACCAGGTCAGTGACACACAGTTTCTACCGATTTTAGAACGTTCTAGGTGACCCTGAGCCCATTTGGAGCAAAGCACCAATCAGGGCACGGTTGTTTGTGCGGGTGCAGCAGACGCAGATGGAGGCAAAGGTCAGGATGCGAGGGCCCCAAAGGCCCGGCGGTGCCACGTGCCCTGACTCACACTCTTTGCGAGAAAACAGAACCACGTTAGTGACGCGTCGCCTGCCTGGAACGGCTGCGCACTTTACCAGAAGACCAGCAACCGACTAACTGTCCACACAGACGTAAAGGAGAAAAGAAGCAACGCATCTGAGCCAAGCAAACTGTTTAACGGCAGCAAACAGACCATGCTGCACCGCTTAGACCACAAACTCAGATTTTAGTTCAAATTCATTTTTCCACACATTGATCAGTCTCAGACCTGTAAACTTTGTTTTTTTACAAATCATATATTTGTAAAAGTGCAGCATATTAGAAATGTTGCAACCTCCTCTTTCCAGGTGTCACATTCTTTAAAATAAGGCAAATTTAAATTAAAAAAAAAAATCTAAGCTCTTTAATATTGCTCTTTCTTGTGATTTTCATACAGCTTTTCCATGTTTGGAGATCTTCATACATCGGTGATTAGCATTAAAGGCAAGAGCAATATGTAAAAGCAGGTTTTAATCCATCCCATAGCAGCTCAGGTTTAGAAAAACACATTTGTCACATAGCCTCTGTTTGGCAGAAAACTCTGAAAATAACTCAATAAGTAACAGTACCATGGAAACATTTACTAGGCTACGCACACACGTCTTTTATAAAAACACAAGCAACCGATATTATGAAAAAAATCTCATAAGAGCTCATATTTCACATTTAAAAAAAGTCTGATGAGCAGCAGTTGGGAAAGAAACTATTAATTCGATGGACTCATTCAGGAAATAAGGAAACAAAGGTTTTAGTAGCTTACAGATTAGTTATGGCTGCAAACCCCTTGGCCTGCCGTCGTAGAGCCCTTGATCAAGGTACTTACCCCGAGTTACTCCCATAAAAAAACCCCACTGTGTAAATGGGTCAGATACTGATTCACTTTGGATGGAAGTATCAGTATTTATGGCTTTGATGTGTCAAGAATAATTTCAGAGCTTTAACCTCAATTCATGTTTCGTATTTTATGCAAGATCAGCTCTCCCTGTGAGGTGTGTGCGTACAGCAAGTTGTCGGCGCAGCTCTCAGACCCCCAAGAGGAGCAGTCGAGACCCCGCTGCGGTCGAGCTCCCGCCGTCCACTTCCAGTCTGAATGTCCACGGTTTAAAATAAATCTCTTTTTGGCGAAAAGGTGCTGCTTTGACGTAGATGTTCGGTTTCATTTCCCTGTCGACACACAATTGGGAGTCATGTGAGTCGCCCCGCAAGGAGTGTGGGGGAGGGGCGCACCCCCCCACGGGGGGCTTCCTGGTGAGCCCGGCCTCGAACCCTCGGCTGCAGCCGACACCTGCGGCCTCACGGCCACGTGAACCACCCGCAGTTCTGTGGAGTCCCCAGCTGGACAGATGTTTCCAACAGTGACATCATATTGACCTTTATTCACATAACACTTTTCTCCAAAGTGCCTTAGAGTGTTATACTCAGTTATTAGCCCATTTACACAGCAGGATCAATTCTACTGTCCCATTTCGAGGTAAGAAGCTTGATCAAGGAGGTGGGTCCGGAACCTTCAAACCGGCATCTTGTTGAAAAAAAAAAACACGTTCATTTTCTCTATACATTTCCATCACATATTTGAAAGTGACCCTTATTATATTAATAACTCATACATTGATTGATTTATTTGACACTTTTCTCTAAGGTGACTTAAAATGTTAAAGTACATACTACACACCAATTTCTCCATTCATATAGCAGGGTCATTTTTATTGTACCAATTCAGGGTAAGTATGTTGATCAAGGGTACTGCAGCAGGAGGTAGCGTTCGAACCCGGGATCATTGAACGGAAGGCAAAAGCGCTAACCATTATACCACCTGTTGGCCCAAAAGACATTTCCATCGGGGGGAGATGAGTGCAAAAGCCCGGGTTTCCGCTGTGCTCCACAGTTAAGGCTACAGATTTCTGCTGCTTGGCCTTTTTTTTTCCTTTCCTTTTTTTGCAAATTATCCAAAACCAGCACAACTCACAGGGCGGTTTCTTACTATTAGGAGAACTTTCTGGAAATATTTTTAAAGTGTAAAGTAAAAACGAAACTTTTACCTATGGGGAAGGAGAAATGAGTCCTGTGAGCTGCACCAGCAGAGTGCCGTCTACGCCGTCAGGCCACCTGCGAAGAGCCACACGGCACAGCGAAGTGTGCGACAGAAACACGGGGGGTCGCAAGTAGGGACCTGCTGGCAGCGGCCCTGACTCTCGGGTTGCGGCCGGGACACGCGTTCCATCACGGACTGTCCCGACAGGGACCTCATTTCCTGCAGAAACAGCTACTTGACTGCAGATGAGCTGCGTTTCAGAGCAAAGGGCATCTGAAGCTGCTCTGTAAAAAGGCAGCTCAACAGAAGCGGAAGGTCGATCTTCTACACAGTTAGGAGCTGCAGGTGAACGAGCTCTTTGTTGACCCTCCCGAGAACCACTTCTCCTCTTCCCTTTGACCAAACCGCAGGGTTTTACACACATCCAGTTCTCTGCCTCTCAGGCGAATTGACATCTCGAAGTTTCGCTGATGCGAGAGCCGAGCTCCCTGCATCCTACAGCTCTCGGCACGTACCGCCGTCAAGACACCGTTTACACGCTCCGTCTGCTGTCCGTCTAACTAGCGCTCACCGGCAGAAACAAGTGCAGGGGCAGGAGGTTGCGCAATGGTTTGGGCTGCCCTGTTGCACATAAAGGACCCAGGTTTGAATCCCACCTCCTGTTGTAGCAACCTCAATCGAGTAAAAAAAGATCCTGCCGTGTAAATGGGTAAATAACTAAGTAGCTCAACTTTGTAAGGCGTTTTGGAGAAAAGCATCAGCTAAATGAACGAATGTAATATCAGGAAGAAGCGAACGCAGTTACTTCATTATCGTTATTCACGAATTGCTGCAGCCTTTGAGAAAACGGTAATGGTGCCCCTGTCTGAGCGTCACCGCGGTGTTTTCTCACTGTGTATCCCAGAGCGCTGCCTCCCCTGGGGCCTCCCGCCTGTCAGCGACCCGCTGGCCCGTTATGGTAAAGCCGCGACCTTTGGGCTGTGTGAGCAAGCGCTGCGCGCCATGCGCCGCCGCTGACATTTGCGAAGCGCTTGTAGCGTCCCCACCCACGCGGCCGACGGTAACCCAGTTTGCCCGGCACCCTCAGCCCTGCGCTGACTGAACAGGAAACTCCCCTGGAGAAGGACAGCTCGCATGCCGCACCAACATGGCACGGACTCCTGGCTCTGCCTGGGGGTGTTTACTGTAAGGGTGTTCACTGTCTGCGAGGGGCCGCCAGACAGCGACGGGTCGATTTTTGGTACGGAGAGGCCGCCGAGAGCAGATTTTCAGCCTTCGGACACGTCGCGAGAAGGTTAGAGCCTCTCGGAAAGACAGCGAGTTTTGGAATCGGAAGAAGAGGACGAGCAGCGACCGGACGGATGGACTCCACCACAGCGATGGTGGACGCAGCTTTTTGACACGAAGGACTCGAGCGGAGCGCAGATCTTTCTGGAAGGACTCTGTATACTGTGTTTGCTCAGGACTGAGCCAGGCTGAACAATCCGGACTAAATAAAGGATATGCAATGCGTTCTGCAAACTGTCACGATATAATTCAGTTCTGAGGCCGCAGCTCCGGCTGCGCGGTGTTCAGGTGGGGAGGAACTCAGCAGCCCCCCCCTTCCCAAAAACAGTAGATTCAGTGGTTTCCAGTAAGGGCGTGTCAGAGAGGCCAGGGCGCTGTGAACTCGTCCCTGTGGTTATTTCCCAGGACGAGAGACTCCACGCTGCCGCCACGCACCTCGCCCCTTCAGCACTTCCTTTCAGTAGTTTCCAGCCGTCTCGACTCGTCACGACCGGAGAGCGTGGGGCCGATGTCAACGAGGGGCTGGGACCCGGAGCCGGCGCTTCCCTAGGACGCTGCAAAAAGCCTCTTACGGAGGGACCGTGTCAGCGACTCCTGTGGCTCCGGATCGGTCCCCTCGACAGCAAAATGCTGGAGGCCAGGAGAAGGAACGCATCTAAGAAACTGTTAAAAAGGAATAGAATAAAAATTGCGATCTTCCTTCAAGCTGCGTCCCATACCAACCTCCAAGTTGCTCATTAGAATCCATGTCCACCACCGTGGACGTCGGCCCCTAAACTCTTTTAATGCAGCCGCTTGTGTGTCTCCCTGCTGCCGTTTCCTTCCTTTGCCCATTTTCACACATCCCCATAAGTCATGGCACATTTCTTGTTACATTTATATTTATTTATTCAGCTGAAACATAAATTTGCTGCATTAATTATTGTGGTGGTGAGAAACCAAACATTTTTGCATGTGGTATAAATTAATTTTAGCCATAATCAGGATTTTGTTAGAAATTCCTTTACCTGACACTTTCCTCCAAAGTTATTTGCAGCGTTCAGTTGCTTACAGAGATTTCATCTGTACAGCAGGGTAATTTTTAGAAGGTGGGATTCGAACCCAAGACCTCCAGACTGCAAGGCGACAGGTTCAGCGTTACGTTGAGGGGTTTCGCGGCCATGAAAAGAGCACTTTGAGCGCCACCTGCTGGACGAAGCCCAATTTGACAGGCGCACAGACACGATCCCCGTGCAAACAAACGCTTCTCCACCTCCAAAAACAGGACGAAACCCCGCTTTTTCTCTATATCGTTACCAGCAAAAGCGGTTCCCTTCCTTCTATATCGTGTTATATTACAAAACAAATCTTAAAACAAGTAACATCTTCTTATAGGTGTTTTATAAGTTAGTGTCTCCATAAACCCACTATAGAACATAATAACACTATAATATATATATATATATATATATAATACTACAACCTTGAACTTCTCCTGAGGTTAGTCTTCAGTGATCCATCCATCACCAATAGCCACTTGTACAGTGTAGGGTCACGGTGGTCCAGGGCCTATCCTGGGGTCACAGGGTGAGACAAGGTACAGCCTGGATGGGACACCAGTCAGAGGGCAATCTCTCTCTCTCTCTCTCTCTCTCTCTCTCTCTCTCTCTCTCTCTCTCTCTCTCTCTCTCTCTCTCTCTCACACACACACACACACACGGGTTACAATCACCACTTCATATGAAACCCATGCCAACAAGGGGAGAGCGCGCAAACTGCACCAGACTGAGCCGGATTCGATCCCAAGGCCTACGAGCTGTGCGCTGCTGCACCTTCCCGCTCATCAACAGCGCGCGTAAGAGGTTTCATCCCTCATGTGAAAAAATGTGCGTGAGAGTCACCTGGTGCATCAGGTGAGGTGTGAACCTACCACCAGATGGGCCTAAAGGCTCAGTGAAAATCTCATTACACACCCTGGGGGGTGCAGTGATTGAGCGAGGATATAATTACCAGCTATTGATAACACACATAGCAGGATGAAGAAATCTGCTGCGTTTCCGTTTCCTCCCATCGATTCCTGCCCCTTGTGTGTGTGAGCACAGCGGGTGAGCGAAGCGTGTGTATTATTGCCCACCGGGTTGGTGACTCCCAGCTCACTGCTTCCGTTTGCCCTCGATACAGAAAAGTTATTTTTTAAGGGGTACTTTACTGTATTCTCAAGCATGTTGTGATTGAGAATACTTATATAATTAATATTTAAATTTACATTCGCTCATTTAGCAGACGCTTTTCTCCAAAGCGACGTGCATATCGGAAAAATACAATTCGTGCAATACATTAGAAGTAGACATAGTTGCAGATGTGAAATTAAATCACTTGGGTAAAACTCATATGTAACCTTTTGTGTTTTTCCGTTCATTGCAGAAGATTAATTCTGCTAGTTTACTGCTGCAGGTTCAGTTTAATGTCCCAGTTGAGCTTCAGGACTGTGAAACCAGGAGATCTGCAAGTGCCCCCCACCCCGAAATCCACACTCAGAATAATATTTCATGATGAAACTGCAATGGTCACATTTGTTGCAGCTCTAAGGTCAAACGACGGACAAGTCCATGGAGACAGTGATAGCGTCTCAATCCCTGGGAGCATCAGCTGAAAACACTGCTGTGCCCAGCTACCTTTTCGCAGTGTGTTCCTTGCGCTCGGGTGCTTACGGTCCTGAAGGTTGGTCTCTGTGCAGCCTGACAGCATGACATGTGAAGGGCCTGTGAGCCACCCAGGGTGTGAAACCACTCATCCGCTGCAGCTGCACTATAAATAGCCTGATGGCTGCATCATAATTTGTCAGATTAATGATGGCAAACTGCTCTGTCTGTCTCTCTGTGTGTGTGTGTGTGTGTGTGTGTGTGTGAGATCTGATTCTGGTGCAGACAATCTATTAAGGGCAAAACTGCGGGAGGCACTACACATTGACATGATGATCATACTCATCTTTTATTTAAAATTAACCTCGATTGCCTTTTTTTTTTTTTTTTTTTTATAGAGGATTTAGGCTTCAAAACCAAGAAATACACTCGCACACCTTGAAGAATAAGAGGAAAAAATGTAGTCAAAGCAAAGAAACTCAACAGATTAACTCTACGAGCATCAAGAGAAGTAGGCGTGTTGCACACTGTTCCACCTACCGCATCAGGACTGCACAGTGACTCCAAGAGCACGTTAATTATTAAGCGCTTCCCGTAGGGAGAAGCCAGGATGACAGATCCAGGGATGGAACCTGCCCCAAAACGAAGCTGAAACACGATCACAGGGAAATCAAACGGCAGGGCCTAACGAATGTCGGCATTCCAGAACAAATATGCTGCGGCTTGTTTGGCCGTTCGTCTCCCGCGGCAAGTTCACGAAGCCTCAACATCCTCCTCACGTGACGGAGCAGCTCGCCGAAACACGACCGGTGCGTTTGCCAAACAACTCAATCAGTTCAGCGTATAAAAGCTCAAACCATTATGGCATTTGGGGAAGCTGATCTAGTTACGTTACTGAATATTAATATTCCATCCATCCACTACAGGGTCACGGTGGTTCAGAGTCTATCCTGGAAACAAAGGTTGTGAGGCAGGGAACACGCTGGACAAGATACCAGTCCATCACAAGGCAACCACACACAAAGGACAATTTAAAGTCCCAGTTCATCTGAAACATGTCTTTGCACTGTAGGAGGAAACCCAGAAAAACTAGGGAAAATACACAAACTTCTCATACACAAAGCAGGATTCAAACCCGTGCCTGAACCCGCAACCCATGTGTTCAGATGCATCAGCGCTATTAACACCTAGTTAATATAAATTTTTTTTTGGAAAGTGGATATACATAAATTTTCATTACAGTCCAGCGGAACATGTTAAAACACGGTAAAGAACCACCAAATATCACAGCTCTCCCTGCTCCACTCACCTGTATTTGACCCTGGTTATGAACACACACGCACGAAATCTTTTAGTGCAGTGAACATAAATTACATCATACTGTCAACTTAATCCAGGGTTTCTGAATGAAAAGGAGTCATAATAATGTGTTTACCAAAGACCAGCAAACACTCACCACTTTCTCAGCCTCATGATCAACAGTTAATTGGATATGTGTAAGATTTTTTTTTTTTTTCCCCTCTTTGTTTTAAACCGCATACACCCACAGAGAGCTCTTCCTGGGTTTGCCACAAATACTGAATGCAGCCTCTTAAAAACGCCGTAACAGGTCAGATTGCTCCAAACCACAGTGCAAACACAGGACGCAGTGGGAGGGGACGGGACGGGACGGGCCCCCGCACACGGACGTGTCACGGCACACAGGGCCGGCTGGCGTTTCGCTACCAAATGGTTACAACAAATAAGAAACGTGCTCTCATCTCATCAGATGTTCACATGGCGATCCACAGGGATGCAGTGCGGGAGCAGAGGGGCCACAGCATCTGGACACCACAGCGCACAAAGCATCGAGTAAACCTGTTGCAAAGCGCACCACAAGTTTACAAGATTTCTCCTGTTTTCATGTACACACAGTACATATCCACACATTGCCCACATCTGGTCAAATACATGTAATTTCAGACATCAGGTGTCATTTAGGCTGAATCTTTAAACATGAACATGATGAAAAAATACTCAGGTATATTTTCAGCATTCAGTGATGGAAATATTGGGGAAAGGGGTGATGTAGTAAAGGAACCGTCCTTTTCGCCATGTCCTTGTGAACAGTTCTATTTACCGAATCACTGACACTTCTGTGCAAACTGCCTAATTTTTCGTACTACACTGGGATTCAAACCCAGGTCATTTGAGTGCAAGGCAGTAGCTCTAACCACTGCCCTACAGCAGGGCACTGTTCCAGTAATGAAAGTTAGAGAATACCAGATGAGAAGTTTAAAGAATCTTCTGGTGGCCTTGAGGAGTCAGATCTTTAACCGCATCAGGTGGTGCAGCGGTACAAACGCTACAGAGGTGTAAACTTCAATAATTTATAGCTTTACTTGAGACCACAAATAATTTTCTATATATAGTACTGCAGAGCCTGGATTATGATTATATCAGATCCACAATTCAAATGCAGTTTGGGGTCGGCAGGGCAGAGGTCTGGTATTGGAATTTAGAAAAGATATTTTATTGGATATTTATAAAGTTAGCCATAAGGAATCTCCATCTCATTGTAAGATTTTGTAATGTACAAGTTTTATCATTTCAAAAACCATCGTGACAAATAAGATAACAGTACAAGACACATTAAAAAAAAGAAAAGAGGTTGTCACTATCAAATTTTGTGGAAATGTATAATCTTGTGTGAGAAATCCTTTACTGGAGCAACAAGGGGGAAAAAAGAAAAAAAAAAAAAAACACTTAAAAACTAGGGGAGAGGAAAACCTAATTATTTGACAAAGTTTATTAATTGACAAAGTCCCAGGATACAAGTCCACTACGGTGGTGATCTGCACAGAACTACAGTACAAGAACAAACCAGAAACAATAAATAACGGGTAAATAACGGGAAACTGCAATCATGTGCAAAGCAGGAGGAGCAAGCATTAAACCTGGAACTATCATTACAGGGAAAGTGAACAGGGTTCAAGTGACAGCACATCCAACAAAAGGGCCAAACTGTCAGGAGAGAAGAGCCAGAAGAGCCGCCATCCCGTCGCACCGATCGACACCATGACTGAGGAGCAAAAAAAAGAAAAAAAAAAAAGAAAAAAATAGCCCTTAACATCACCACTTCCTCAGTGATATTGAGAAATACTGCAGCTTTAGGATGTCTGGTGTCAAATTGTTTTACATGGAAACTAATCATTTCCTTCAGCTCAAATCTGACTGACAAACTCAGCTAAAAGTGGCAAAACCAAAGAACTGAATACCGCAATCGATGAATAAGAACAGATTAACCACGTAAACAGCCTGTTAAAGACGACAAAAAACAATTTTGCATGTCATTAAGTCATACTGTAAGGAGGAAAGTTTAGAAAACATTTTAGACAACTGTGCCTTTGGAGTCTTTCGCTTCCAGTTCACGTCCGCAAACTGCGAGTGCCTCGCATCACAGCCAACATGTCGTGTCCACCGAGAAATAACCCTACGACAACTTTCATGCAAGACACTGGAAAAATAAATCATGCTTAAAACACAACTTCAATAACGGAAGCCACCAATTAACTTATTTCCATAATTTAACACGGTCCAAATTAAATGATATACCTGGTGCTGTATTACAGTAACTAAATTCCACTGACAATATTTTATATACAGGGAGATAAGAGAATCAAATGTCTATTTATGCGATATGAAGAAAAATACAGTTTTGGGTCACTGACTTCAGCAGGTCTCTAGTCAAGAGCTGCGCCCTTTGGCCCCTTCAGAGTAACAGGGTCCTTCCTGTAACTTGACATCTCCAGCACTTGGCCCCAAAACAAACAAGTACGTACTCATTTTGTTGCGGATTATTAACAAAACCCTCAATGCAATAAATCAACCCAGAGCGCAACAAAGGCTGCATTTTGATTTCTAAACTAAAAATTTAGATACTGCAGTCCACTAATGGCATATTCTGAAACGCATCAAACGCTGCAGATAATCGAGAATGTTTCCCAGGTAAAGGTGTCAAGCACACAAGAGCCGCAATCCGCTCCAGGTTCGCTCAGCAGGGAGTAGAATATGGCTTCGCTCACCACGAGTTCAAATATCTGTCATCTTAACATGAGCTGAAGACTACTTCCCTTTGGCTAAAAGTTAAGAAAAGAATGACTTGTGGCTTATAATTTTCAAAAGCAAGTTCTTTCGGCCAATTCCTGGTTTTTGCATAACATGCTCGGCTGATCAGCTTCTGAGAGGGTACTCATAAAACTCTGGGAAGTGCCTCTAAAATTGAGTTTCATAAAAATGGAGGGGGAAAAACTGTGCAAGCCACAAACATTAAATAGCCTGACCTTCAAAAGGACCACCCATCAGTTTCACATCAAAATATTAAATGTCTTAATTAGCATCAGCATAAAATTAAATAGCTTGACATCTTCAGCTCTCTCTCTCTCGAGGGAGAGCACACCTCAGAGATCCACTGATCCTCTGCTGCAAAGGGGGGTCCTGTATGTTACCATGATTGCTACAGGAAAGAAAGCTAAACCCAAGGTGAAAACCCAAAACACCCCTAGATCACTGCAAATGTCTGTAACTCTCACCCTGATCACGTCACATGACCACTGAAGACAGCAGGGTAACGCTTTGTGCGTGTGTACACACACACACACACACACACACACACACACACACACACACACACACACACACACCTGGAGCGATGATCACGCAATAATATGCTGGTTGTGAATGAGTGGCATCCCTTCACCATGTAAATTTTTTTTTTTTTTCTTTCTTTCTTTTAAAACTTTAAACGTTAAAAAGCACATGATCAGGAATCACTCGCATGCCACCTTTTCAAAGCACTTAAGGAACGTAAAAGCGTCAAGTCTGTTTGTTATGCTCACCACGGCCTTGGTCAAAAGAAGGACACCTCTTTGCCTGAACGCAAAGAGAGATTTCAGTCACACATCCCAGGTACCGTCCTTCCTGAACCTGCCAACCAGCAAAGGTCTCTTTAGCAATCGCCTGGTGTGGGAGCAAAGTCCAGCTGGAATCAGTGGAGGTCCCGCAACCGCTATGCAATCGCCACGTTACCCGACAAATCTTTTCATGATACAAAAATTTGTTCGTTAACTCACATTTTCTGCAGACTGATCTCTGTTCTACAAGAGTTAAATTGAATAAAAGTGCATCTGGAAACAGAAGAAAAAAACACACCCACAATCTAAAGGTATTTTACACAAGGCCTTAATAACCTCTAATAGAAAATAAAGAGTATTTTAGAAAATAATAAAAATGGCTAAATACAGTATCTTTTTTTTTCCTTTGTCATTCTTCCTCACAAGAAAGGGAGGATTTAAATAAATGTTTAGAGAACATAAAAGGTATACAAATTTAAGATTTCTTGTACATCCAAGGCTCGTTTGCTTTCACTTGTGTATCTGAAGATCAGAATATGTGTGTTTTACCTGCTTTCTTCCTTCAATGCAAACAATGCACAAGTAATACACTCTCATACTTAGTTTCTGGAAAGCGTTTTTTGTACATTTAGATTCATCAGTAAGAAATGCAACAAAAGGAATCAGAACACAAGGTTGTGATGTGCTGCACAGTACTGGTGAGGACAGCTGGGCAGCCTCATGTTTCAAAGCAGGTTCACCAATCGATCGATCGATCAATCAATCAAAACAATGCTACATCTCAAGAAAGCAGTAAGGAGAAAGAAAAAGTCTAAGCATGTGCGTTACGGCCTCTGAGAGCAGCGTCATTTCTCTCGGTAGTACAACAGGTAGGCCTTCAGTGACTCGGGCAGCGGCAACGTCAGAATCTTGCTCCTCAGCAGGTTCTGCTGCGGCTCGTGCCCGTCCTGCTTGAGCGGCTCACCGCAGTCCTTCTCCTCCTCCTCCCGGCCATCTTCGTCGATGCGCTCATCCTCCTCGCTCTCCGCAGGCTGGGGCATCAGCTGGTTGCCGACGAAAACATAGGTGTTGATGCGGCGGCGGCGGTAGCGCCGGCGCTTGCGCTTTGGCTGCACCCGCGGAGGAGTGCTGTGGCCCTGTGTCTCCTCCTCAACCAGCGTGCGCAGCGTGCGTCGGATGTAGATCCGCGAAAGGTCCTGGAGAGTCCTCACAGAAATCGGGGCTTAAAAACAGAACACATTTTTAAAAAAAAAAAAAAAAAAAAAAAAACCCACACACTTTTAACCAGCAGGGTCACCTTCACCCTCCACTGAGTTCACACATCTCTTTTGGCGCAAGAAACCCCTTCGGCCAACAGTGGAGCACAACAGCAGACTGGATGTGATGAAATACCCAGGCAACTATGCCATCCCAGTAACTAAACACAATTTTCTACTATATCAGGTAGAAGACCTGTAGGACTAGACTAGAAACTATCTCTCATATGAATTAATTAAAAAGCTTTGATTCATGTCTAAAAATTATAAATACATCTCATACAAAAATACGCATCCAGATGGTAGCACATTTCCAAAAACAAACCTTGTGAATTAAGAACAGGGAAAATATGCCACTGAAACTTAAGAAGTGGTTGAACTGTAATCTTCCTGACTCTGTGAACACTTTATAAAACATTGCTTAGAAGTACAGAATGAATTAAAGAAAGTGACAGGAGCAAAATGTGTTTCAGAACTAAGATCAAACCTGGGGTGTTTTCCCTCTGGGACAGGCTGTTAAAGACAATTATTTAGCAAATTATGGTACTTTTCCTACTCAAAGTGAGCAATCCTGGCACACGTTTAAAACCAGACATTAGTGAGATCAGCAGCACACAGCCCATCCGTCTGTCCTGCAGCACAATTTCAACTTCCGCACATGTACAGCGACCCTCGCACTCTGCACCGGACCAACACCCATGCCCTTTGGGACCGACACCTTTGAACTCCATCTTTGTGCTCTTCGCTGCGATGAAAGGAACCGATGCCAAAAACCCAAAAACGCAATTCTCAGAATTACTGGGGTCGGTGAGGAGGGTGAGAGGAACTCAGGAGTTTGAGAAGCACATTCACAGTGTGGTGGTGGGAAAGGAGTGGAGTGAGAGAAAAGGGAAGGGGACATTCAGGTTTGTGCTACTTGATTGCGGGGAGGGAGGTGAGACTCACGCAGTTTGATAGGTTTGCTCCCATCTGTCCGACTCTGCTGTACGAGGGGTGCGAAAGACACAGCCAGGATATTCTTGCTCTCCCACGTGCTCTGGCCGGTCCTAGTGATCTGCGTCAGCTGAAAAGGGGGGTGCCAGCGCACTAAGTGAACAGAACTGCGCAGCGGAGTCACGGTAAACTAGAACCTGTACTCCTTCCAAACCAACTTGTTTACTTAGCTGAGCCTCCTAAGCACAACGACTTAACATGCATCCCAGATTTCCCCTGCAGGGATTTAAACCTGTATGCTGCAAACCACTCCCAAACTCCAACATCGCCTCTCAGTCCAAAGGAATGAAATGAGCTCCCCCTCCCCCAAGGAAGTTCATATTTAATATTTCCTTGTGATCCCACAAACACTCAAAGCAAGCAACGGTATAAGATGCTGACTGTATTTTTTAATCATTTTACTTAATAGCCAGTTAAAGACATTCGTACTGTGAACATAGATTAAGAATCCAAAATTATCTGAGCAGACAGATCTGGTTCATGTTGTTTTTCAAGTGTCCTCATGCCCTAGCAAATGCCCCCATCAAGTGTTAACTGCAGTGCTTATATATCTTCATACCATCAACTTATAAAGGTTTAAATTTGCCACATGTGCTTGAGCCGCACTGCCCCCACCTCGTACCCTTATGCCGTTGAATAACTTGACATATAGGAGGAAGTCATCACCATCACTGTCCAATTCTACCCAACTGCAAAAATTTGCATTACTCAACTACAGAGAGCATTTTACTACTTCCAACAAAGAGATGTTCACATGACGGGTTCTGCGAAAACACTTGGTGCGCGACGCTCACCTGATCCTCGATTGGCATGACAAGGATGCCTCCGACCTTGAGTAGGATTTTCATGTAGTTTTCGTGATCCTTCTGCACTCCTGCCCCGCAGTAGATACGATCGTACTGGTGGCTGTCGGATGAGATCTCCAAGCAGTTCCCCACCACAAAGTTCGGCTCACAAAACTCAAACCTGTTGAGAAAAAGACTTGTGATCAGAAACTGCAACGAGGAACACCGTACGAGTCTTTAATGAAATGCTGCATTTCATCTGAGACTCCTACCAGGAGTTGGCTACTTGCTACTGTCTTAAGAGTACAAACATGCCATACTAATCCTGTCATCTAGGACAAAAGCATCATCCAAATTAATACAAAAATCCTGAACTTCAACATGTTCCCCTTTCAGACACTTGAAAGTAGTCTCCTACTCACTTATCGAAGCTGTCGCTGTTTTTAATGAAGTCCTCCAGCTTCTCTCTAGCGTACTCCACCACGTCCGAGTGCAGCTCTACCCCATGATTCACACCAAAGGGACCTGGACGTCGTCAGCCAATAACACACAAATGACACCAGTTATGTAAGCGCACATGCGCAACAGTGATTTCCTAAGGGGTGCCACCGTACAGCTCTCCTATAAACGCTCACTCTACTTACTACATTCTACTACATTCCTAAGAACAGATCTTCCTGGTGTATTGCAAAGCCTTTTCAACCATAGTCCTACCTTCTCTCTGCAGCAGAGCGTGCAGTAATGATAGACAAGTCACACCTGACACGCTACAGCAGTGCGTCACTCCTGCATATAGAACCATTTTTCTAATGCTGCAGTTACACCGGCAGTCTTGAGCAGAGGTGCTAGCGGCAGAATCCTAACCACTGCACTACTGGCTTCTACATATGCAACACTGGACTGAGTGGCGTCCCAGAAGAGTTTCACATAGTGAAGAAAGTTCACTACTGACATCGCAGATGCTCACATTTAATACCAACATCACATTCATTGGTGTTTTTTGCAAAACATTTCAAATACTGACATTACAAAGAGTCAGGTATATTTTTAAATTGCCTTTTCTTCACTTTCTTCATTTCTAAAATATCTGTCGGCAGCACAGCAAGCATGACATATGCCTAGCTGCCAAGCTGACAGGTGAACATGAGCACCCAAACGGGAACAAAAGTACGGGACCGCCTTAATTCAACTCACTTCCACAGTGTTTACAGCTCACGTGTGGTGCCCCCCAGTGCTGGTGTTTCTTACAGCACCAATTAGAAGAGGCATGCTGTTACCATGGAGACGAAAGTGGCAATAAAAGAAATCTGAAAACAGGAAGATGGCGGCAAATGTCTCAGATTAACGGGATGAACTGGTCAACAAATGTGTTTGTAGTAAAAAACGCCAGTAGTGTGTGCATGTTGAGTGAGCGAGTGCATGTTACATTGGGTTATGAGTAAAGGATTGCATGGAGCACTGTGTATGCAGCACCTTTGATACTAAGTACTGTATCCACTTCGGAGCACCTGATAAATTAATGAAGATAAATGTATTGAACTTTTTTGGTCATGAACTAATGACCAAAAAAAGTAACTAACAGCTATCCAGTCAATAATTATATTTGTAATGAGTCAGTTGAATTTATCTCAGATGACTGAGGTTACTTAGCTGATCCATATTCAAGTATTCCCCTGGTACAAGGACCCCCGGTTTACAGATTTTTGGTATAACGGCCCTAGAAAAGATATATCCATGTTCAGTATATAGGCCGACTGCTCCCAGAATTAAGTACTTTCTTCTGGCGTTTGAAGCACACGCTTCTCCCAAATGATAAAGAAGTCATGAGCCAATCAGGCAGACTATTAGTAAATGTATAATAATCTCATCTTAGTTTTACATCGTTTTTTTCCCCCCAGTTAATTTATTATAGTTGTGAGAAATGTTTTCCCTCTATATTTGTTTGTTCACGTAACTGTCTACACTTGAGTCTCAAAACTCACCTTTCTGACTCACTTCAACCCGATTGCATAAGTGCTTCATAAATGTGTACGTGTTTGTTATGTTTAATCTTTTTTGATAATTTGTTTAATAATGGAAAAGCCTAGGTGCAGCTACTCATGCAATGTACACTGTATTTTTCTCAGATGTACGTTGCTTTGGAGTAAAGCGTCTGCTAAACGAATAAATGTAAACGTACAAAAGACAGTATATTTACATGTACTTACAGTACAATAGTAAAAGTAAAATTTCTGCCCTGATTTAGTTTTTGTTAATTTCCTTCTAGATTATATATCTTAATGTTTTAGTTACGATTTCTTGAGACTGTTTTTAAATGTCTGGAGGGTATTTATGGAAATATTTGGGCACATCTGTAAAGTCCAGGAATGCATTATCCATCCCTCCGCCCCAACCCCACCATTTAAAACACTGGTTAAAAGACCTCCCAGTTTACAGATTCTTGATATACGGACTGTTTTTAGGAACAAATTAGGCCTGTATAATGAGAGATATCTGTATATTCTTTCACACTGGATATTACAGCATAATGTGGAACACCTATGTAGAGCAAAATACGGTAACGCAACTCTCCAGCTGACCTGTCTAACGCTTACAGTACTTCAAATAAGGACATACTGCTATTTAGTCATGTTAAGGTATAATAAGTGCTTTGGGGGCAGCAGGCGGCACAGTGGTTGGAGCTGCTGCTTTGTACCTAATGAAGCAGGGTTCAAATTCAACCTCCTGTTGTAGCACCTTTGATCCAGACACTTAGCCTGATTTGATACAGTACAAATTACAGTAAAATATGGCTTATAATTAAACTTTCTTTAGAGAAAAGTATCAACCAAACAGATATATAGATAACTAAACTAACAAGGTACCCTATGTGTCCTCTAGATGCCAAGCGTGAGGTGGACCAAGTCATGACTGCAGAACAAACAATCCAAGCTGGCTGATTTAAAGAGAGGACTACTTGCAGCATGTCTCATTAATCTAAACAGTTCCTCAGATGACTTGTAATCATCACTACAACTTCTCTTCAGATCAGTTCAAAACCACAGTTCCTCAGCCATTTCTGAAATAACAAACAATCTATTTTCCAGAACCACACAGTACCTACAGTATTACATTTACGTGACCTACTGAAGGATTTTATGTATTCCATCAACATAGTATTTCTTACACAAGTAGGTATACCTCAGATACCCTGAAACTATTCTTGTGAAACAGGCTGAGCAAGTGAGAACACGACTGTGTTGAGATCATGGTACTACATCAGCTTCAGTAAACACACAGAGCTGAGGCAACTGCACTCTTAGAACCCAGCATTTATTATAAAAGATGAGTAGAGTCCCAGTGAAGGGCAATAAAGGGCACCTCTACGGTGTACATTACCTATGATCAGGCCCACCATTGTGCTCAGATACCCTGTTCCACTTCCTAGGTTAAGGAAGGAGAGTCCTTGCTGCAGCTTCAGAGCTTCCATGACCTCAGAGTAAATGCAGGGTGCCGACAGGTGTATGTTCCCATGCTTCCAGGCCAGGTCCTTGTAGGCATTGTCCCTGTATCCCTCCAGGTAGTAGTCTCCGCGATCGATGGCACGGAAGGCCTGCTCCACCTTCTCTGTACGAATGTACTGCGCCTCTTTCAGGTTGTCGATCAGGTCGTCATTGTCCTCGCCAGCGCTCACAGCACCCCCCATGGCTGGTGGAGATCTTTGGTGTGCACGCTGTGTACTGTTCGATGACTGCTCCTCAATGCATGGGCAGGGGGTTCGGGGGAGGAGTGGCTGAGATGCAAAGGAAGTTTCTCAGAGTCAGATCAGATCATCACAAGCGCAGCTCATCTAGGAAAAGGAGCTGGAGGGGAGGGACAAAAACAGGGGACAAAGTAAGACAGGTATGCTTTGAGAGGTCCAATAGGAGAAAAGACACACACACACACACACACAAAAACTTACAGATCTTATGCACAAAGCAACATGGTTGAAGGGGGGGGGGGACCTTGATTTGTTCAATACACACACTGCTAAAGTTCTCCAGTGTTCCACACCTAGAGTAAACTACAATTCATATTATACAGATTGCTACGGAAACTTCTGGACTATTGTAACAGGAGATGGGGGTGGGTGACTCTGTGGACGCCAGCCAAGCCCAGGCCTGCTGGATGTCCACTGTGATACACATGGCTCACCCAATGAGTTTCATGGCCTTTGCACTAGGTGCTGGCGGTGATCCCAACAAAAAACCTGGTTCCGATAACATTCTGGCAGTAAGGAAGTTGTGTGCTACAAACACACTTGGCACCAGTATGTTTACATTTATATTTACATTTACTCATTCAGCAGATGCTTTTCTCCAAAGTGATGTACATCTCGCAGAAAAATACAATGTTTATAATTAATTTTCAATCCAAAGTCACTTTTACCACCATGTCACTGTTAAAAAGCTTAATACTAGGTGCCCCTACATTTATTTACAGGTTAGGTTCTGTAAAAATCTGATGAAGCAATAAGTAAAAATTACTGTTTGAAATCTATATTAAAAGGAAAATTACTTTTAATTTTTGGAAAATGTCTCTATAAGCTCCTTTCGATCCCAGTCATATACGACTCATGCAACATTCCTATTCTTCTCACCACTTTCAGCTTTGTCGTTTACTCTTTAGTCTCTGTAGTAACGATGCACCTCTAACTGCACTATTATTTACCTGACTTTCCTCGAAAGGATCTTACAGTGTGAGGTTTTTACACAGCTAGCATTTAATGATTTTACATTTATACTGCAGATCAATTTTTACTGTATAAATTTTGTGAAGTACTTTCCTCAAGGGTACTACAGACGGGGGGGGTTCCGATTTAAACCTGAGGACTTCCAAGTGAAAGGCAACGGCTCTAACCACTACGTTTCTAATACACTGATGCTAATTATTAGTATTAAATACTTTTAGTATTATACTAATTCTGTCTGTATTAGAATCGTCGATATTGACAAACAGCAGACAATAGCTGTAAATGCTGTGCAAGTGAGGTGGATTAAGGTGGCCCCACACTTCTACTGTATGGGAGCTCTTTACTGCCATCTACTGGCTTGGCAGGTAAACAGCAGTCACATTTGCTCCACTACTGATAAAAATTAAAACAGCAATTGAAGGAAATACTATATGACAGGGGGAGTAATTTTTTTTTTTTTTTTTTTTTGGGGGGGGGGCGGATACTTCTATCTTCAGAAATTTGTAGTTAACCCTTTGGAACCCCAAGAGTCAGTATACACATTTACATGGTGTTTACCATTTACAGCACTGTTTGAAAAGGAAAGGGGGCAAATAGCAATTCAATCAGAGCATTTTGCTTGGTGACAACTTCATGTACTAATAACATTCTCTGTGGAATGAGGCTACAGCAGGATACCAAGAGAGAATCCCCGCTACACTTTGTTTTAACACCACAGGACCCCAATTTCAATTCTTATTTAATAGTTCCTCAACTCTTTTACTGATAATAACCATTTCATTGATCCAGCTGTTCTGTTTATTCCTGAGAACGAAGCTGCCGACTGATCATTGATTTGCTGTCTCAGTAAAATGAACTATTTTCAGAGAGGGCACTGAAATTGGCAAAGTGCTCCAAGCTTACTGGCACAAGCAGCAGGACTTTTGCAGTGCAAACCCTGTCCCTCGGAGCAACAGAAAGGCTATTTTGACATTTCCTCCGTGACCCCACTTCCCTACACTGTACCATCACCCTACTGAAGACATAAAGGCCATTTTAGGACATTTGCACAGTCCTCTCTCTGCCACAGACTAAACACAGTTTGTTTTCTTTGGATCCATCAGAGCCCAGAAAGTCACTTGATCCCTACATGCCTCATAAACATGCCATAAGAACAGAGGGAGGAAAAAATGCATTCAGCAAGACATGATGCCCATTTCTGCCCCTACTAACTCATTTGCCCGGGTTTCAGTGTTTTGTTGCCCATTGTCATCACAGATAAGAATGCAAAAACACAATTGTGTTGAACCAGTTCCGCAACAGCAAACCTGCACAACCTGTTGTACAAATCTATCTGGTGAATAGGAAACGGCACTCTTTATCTAGCACTCTATATATCAGTTCACAGACAGTCTACACACAGGGACCTGCAACGAGGGCCACACTTTTCAGCTCCTGATACATTTAACGGGAAACAAGCATATTCTTCTGATAAAATTACAGCAGTTGGCGTTGCTGTCAGAAGCACCCGGATGACCAGAGAGCCTTCTGCGGCCCCGAGGTTTGTAAACACTCAAAGAATCTTAATCAGCATAAATTTCCCTGGCTTCCTAACTTTAAAAATAAACACTTGCTCTTGCAGAAGGCCTCATGAATAAATACTGCATGTAATTTCTGGTAACTAACAAGTCAGTACTTGAAGTGGCAACCGTCCCAGAACTTCTTCACAGAAACAAAAGAAAGGCCCAGAAGGGTTGAGAAAGCTGAAAGGCTCCATATCGCTCAACAACATCCTTCAGCAGATCCATGCATGTCTTTATTTGGAAAAAAAAAAAACCACACCAGGGTTGAACAGGTAAGGACAGCAGATCCTTGAGCAACACACTGAGGGAGGCTGGGCTGTTAGGTGGGTTCAAGTGATGGTGATGAAAAAGGAAATATGCCTCACACTCCTCCCCCACACAGATTAAGACTGAGAACCTGCCTGGCATTGCAGGTTTCCATGTGAATATTTTATATGAGGAGTGGAAGCGTCCCTGTGACAGGCGGCCTCCTCTGATTCATTGCCTGCGGGCTGCCAGAAGCACATCGAACGGCAGCGATGCTCCTACAAGAAATCAGCAAACCGAATTTCAGCAACGCACTGATGATGCTGAGCTAATCTACAGAACTGCGTTGCCATGTGCATAATCCAAGATGGGGAGAAAGGCACCTAAAAATACCACCTTCATGAATGCACAGCAACACAAAATTAGCTAATCTGGAAAGGAAACACCTTGAAATAACATGCAGGATGAGGTGGCTCATTGTTACCAGAATAGTAAAATTGATATATAAAATAAAAAGAGCTTTTCAGGTAACGTGGAAATGTCGAAGTCCACACAACAGCGCAGCAGGAACGAGGCCTTCACTCTTTCACACTTTGGAGGAGCTTACAGTTCTGTACAGGATTAAAAATGGGTCCAAGAAGCTTATCAAAAATGATAGCTCCAGACCCTTTGTTACGAGATCCGAGCCAAAGCGAGGCGAGAGAGAGGAGAAGGGGACTGAAATCCGAGCGACTGAGTCCTCGGGCCACCTGCACGTGTGCCTCTGTGTCTGGTGCAAGGTGCCAGCCGCTCACGATGTGGACATCCCTCACTCTAACAGGCAACAATACGGTCCTTTGGGTTTGTTTGCATTCCGTCCATTTCGCATGGGCCAAGAAACCATAATCCGATTCCCGGCACTGCTCGTTCAGCAGCCCTCTTTGTCCCAGTTTCCCCTCGTGCTCCAGCACTGCTGAGTCCTTGGAGTTTTCTGCAGTAAAAATAATGCATCGAAAATGGGTCAGGCGCTCTTATTTTAATTCAAGAGCGTCGTTCACGATGCTGCTCTGCCAGAGTACAGTCAAGACAGAGGTTTGTCTACAGAGGTGAAGTACTGCTTTCCCACCAGGTGTGAAAAAGATGTGCCAGAGCATTCTGACAGTCACACAAAAGGTACCATACCTTCAGCAGCCACTACACAGCCAGCGGCACGGTGCTCAAGGACACGAATTAGTGACCTGCACATTGCTGCCAAGTCTTAGGAGACTCCCTTCTATTGTATTCTTGTGAAAGGTGCTTACCGTGCATTTCTTCAATAAAATGTTCAGTGTCCGTGTTAGAGGGAGAAATTCTAAGTTGCTTTTCAATAAAAGCACTGGTCAAGCAATGAAGAAATAACAGGGCCACTGTCTCAGTCACAAGCACTCATGTAGAGGCCATTTCTCATCATTGAATCACGTAAGAGGCTCACTTCACTTAAACATAAGACTGCCAGTATGGACTCAAACTGAATCCTACAACAGCAGTTTAAAACCAGCTTGAGAGTGAGGAAAATACATAAAGACCACTTAGTGACAAAATGTACATGTAAGCAGTGTTAATCATAAGACTAAATTAAAAGCTTCACTTGTGATCACCATTTAATGTTATTAAATACAGTATATTAAGACATTCAAATTCTGTCTTACAATTTTTCATGAGTAAAGTGTTTAAGATTTTATAGAGAAACTTTTGCTATTTGTCACCAGTTTGTTAGGAGATCCCCAAAGAAAAGTAAATGAGAATTTGTAATTAATCCAGTATATAAAAAATGAGAATTATGAATTAATCACAAAAAGTCCCAGAATGCACTGTAGTACAAACCAAATTGAGGAAAGCTGTATAGATCAACTATGAGCAAGATTCATTCTATGGTCATTGTACAACATACAACAACTTAAACTTCAGTCTTCAAAAAAATTAATGTGCTTAAAAGCTTAATGGTTCCCTGCTGAATTGCCACGCACTAAAAGAATCCCAAAGGGTGATACAGTGCAGGTGGGGGAAGGGAGGAAAAAACACACCTGACTGCAGCACATGCATAATTTATAAGCACAACACTGAGAAATTTAGTGTTGTGGACTAAAGAAGCATGCAACTAAAATTTGGTTGAAAAGTGAAAAGGTATTAAAGTAGTTAAGTGTTCAATGTTACATAGCTCTAACTGCTAAGCTGCAATGTTTGGTGCAATTAACTATAGCTAGAGAATTAGTCAAATCTAAAACACTATGCTTTTTTGGTGATATACAGGTGATGCAGTCCATATAAGTTCAGGTGTATGCTGGCATGTCTGGGTACATATAAGAGCTGTCAATACTTTTACATAATGTAAACAGTAAAGCTAGAGAATTGTAAAAAGAGCTAAAATACTTTCAAGAGTGAATAATTTGAATGTCTCTTCAGAACTGTAAATAATTATTAACTTTCATTCACATGTCTCACACAGACTGGGACATCATATGGAGAGTGACACCTCGGTTGTGCCTCGCTTCTCGGAGGTCTTGGTGACGATGTGCAAAACACGCACTATTGATGCTTCGAAGTTTTCATTGTGTCTCAGCCCAAAATAAACCTTGCGCTCAGACAGTTGGGCCTACAACACCTCCTCCCACCAAACCACAAAGGTGAGACGATAACCAACTGCACGCTGTGTGTGATGTCACTGGGGGCCCACTGACGCCATCACAACGTCTGGTCGGTTCCTAAGCCAAAAGGCAGGAGGAGGAGCAGGCCTTGCTGACCCCTGTTAAAGAGCTGCTGTGAAAACGAAAGCAGGATGCATTACACGTCCACAACTATATCTGAAAGAGGAGGGGGTACAACAGAAACTAACATCCTGTGCTTAAAAGAAAAAAAAAAGACACAAACAGAATGTGACTTAACACACATTCCCTTTTAAAACCTGGCCAGCACTGACTGATCAAAGGGCAATAAACACACTTCACACTCTGAATCCCAGACAAGGAGAACCATGACAACATGCTGTGAAATTCATTAAAACAAATGGTTAACCGCTTTTCCTGATCAGGGTTGCAGTGACCCAGACCGTATCCCAGAAGCACTGGGTACAAGGCTGGTTATTCTCACTTCTCAATTTTTCCAAAACAGACCACAACATGACAGACATAAATAATGAGACTAGGGAATTTTTGTTATCTGCTACCAACAAAATTAAAATTTAAGGGCTTTGATTTCACACTAAATTTTTTCACCCCAATCAATTGATCATTTAAATCACTGTGGAACACACATGCCAAGATCTTATATTTAGATATGAGCACATGTAAACATAGACAACACTTATGTTTAATGCAGTCAAAGAAGTGTCACAAAAAAAAAAAAAAAAAAAAAACTTTTTGACCTCCATCAAAACTGTACTGCACCCCCACAAATGTTTTCATCCCCAGTGTTTACATCATGTTCTTACATTAAGGAAAGATCTTCCTGAGCTTCATTTAGACTGGTTTTTACTTAAAAAGGAGCTCCTTCCACTGCTCAGAGACACCACACTGGACACACAGATGTGTTACAATCGTGTTGCAGATTCCATCAGTGTCCCAGCTGCACTGCACTGCGTTAGTGTACTGTAGCACAGTATTACAGTGCAAGATTAGTCTGCTACAGCGTGTCACCACGTGTCCAGCGAAGCCATAAGGGAAACCGTTCACTAGTTCGCTCTTACGAACGAGCGAAAATGCAAATGGTCACTGATTGACAGTAGATCAAAGTGACTCATCTCAACCTTCATAACATCCTTCATTAACCTCCTCGCACCTACAAGACAATTCTCGGTATTCTACGATTGGCTGCCGCATATAAAATGTTTTTATTATTATTGTGACGCAGTGCTGATGTTCGGAGAGATGTAGCGAAGACAGAGAATGTGTTGAAAACAGAAGCAAGATGTCCGCAAGGGACCGTCGACATTTTCACCACAATTCGTCATAAACGAGCACACCGCTTGAGGCGGGGGTGGAGGGATACGTGTTCGACTTTCAAATCTTACGTTGGTGTTCCCACAAAAAAAAAAAAGAAAAAATGCCATGCGTATGGCTTCGATTGCAAGCAGATCCCCAACGCAATGGTTTGTTCTGGTACAGTGCTGGCATTTGTACAGGATCCCTTATGGCAGCCCTTGTTGGAGAAACTTTCCACTGACGCCATCAGGGTAGCAACAAAGAGTCTCTCCAGCAGCAGAGAGGAGAGTATCTGCAACAAAGTGTCCCCCCGACACGAGACGGAGGACTGACGAGATGTGTCTATATCAAACATGATTGCCTTTGTGTGTGTGTGCGTTTTAACTCATAAATAATAAACATCCAAGTGTTGCTCAAGAAGGAAATAACCAGAAAAACAATCAATCATAATTCATTAACTGCATCACACACAGATCTACACACGATATCATTACTGATAAAGTCAAGAACAATACATAAGTTGCAAGAACACCCGCCAGCAAACTTTATAATAAACATTTCAGCTGGAGTACGAGTCCTGGTTATGCTTGTTTGTGTGTTAGGATTGTTCCGTGTGTTTTGTGTGTGTGTGTGTGTTTTGTGTGTGTTGTGTAGGGGGAACTTTGGCCCTCAGGTTCCCTGAATCCACAGACGTCGTGGTACAGCATGCATGGCATGCAAACTTGGAAGAAAAACACAAACAAACAAACAAAAGAGAACAGAGAGGACGACGCAACGTCGAACACCGCATAACAACGAAACCACACGAACGAAGACACACGCAGCGCAGCACAGCCGCGGACAGAGAGTGAGGTGGTGTGGAGGAGAAAAAAAAAAAAAAAAACAGAGCGAACCGAACGTGCACTCAAACCGCGGTGTTTACAGAGGGCGCGCGCGCGGCCATAAAGCGGACACTTCTGGAAAAGTCCGCAGTTCGAACCCGTATTTCGCCAAAGCAGCTGAAAGGGCTCGATTGTATTTGGCGACTCGTTGTTGTTGTTATGTAACGTCAGTAAGTTGGGGAGACCCGAGGCCTGCGCTGCCGACACACACACTTGCAAACTAACATCCGAGAACATTTTTTTCACGACGTCGTCGTCACACAGTCGCGGCGTTTGACACAAACTGCGTCCTCCTACGGACGAACAAACACACATTACACTCAAAACACGCTGCAGCAGCTGCAGCCGAGTGCGTCAGTTCCGCGACAAAACAACAAAATGTCGACAGACAGGGGGCTTTTCACAAACACTCTCATACCGACTGGAGTCGCTCTCCACCGCAGCAGTAACCCCCACCTCGGTTCGGTCCGCTTCACCGCGCTCGTGCGCCGGATTTACAAGACGCAGGCGCGCGCATGCATTTTGTTTTTAAAGAGCGCTGCCGCTTCTGCTATTGCTACTGCTCGTCCCCGTGAGCGCCGCGCGCGGCACGAACAGCTGAGTGCATGTAAACACGCGTCACGTGTCAACCGCTCTCTCCCCCCCCCCTTCAGCGTTCGGGGGGCGTCGGGCGCGAGGCTGCACTTTGCAGCTGCGGACGTTACGGCTTTCCGTCACGTAACGACGTGCTCACGTCGCACAAGCGTAAAAGTTGCCTTTTTGAGAACGTTTGGAGCGTAGGTAGAAAGGTGTCGTATGAAATAACGTTTATTACCGGAACATTTCCTTATTGTCATTAATAACAGTCCTCACGCACCGTAACCTTGTTTACGTATTTCACGTGCTCTGCCATAAAGCACACAGCATCCATCCCGTTGGTTGTAGTACTTTTCCCTAACTTCGAAACTTTCGAGCCATCACCATGCTGACGTGTGCGCGAGACAAGAGCGCGTGTTCAGCGTTGCGTAACACATGATCAGCGTCCTTAACGGGTACGAATACGTATGTTTCTAACAGTTCCAGCAATACAGTACTAGGCGCTCCTGCACCTCTGGCTGCTTGCTGGTCTCTCACGCTCACACACACACGCAAGAAGTCCCGAATCACGAAGGTTCTGGCTCCTATGTGGTGGAATGACCTCCCTCTGCAACTCAGAACTGCTGAATCCCTCTCAACAGACACACAAATGTACAGTATGTCATTTGTCACTGATTCCTTCCTGTTTCCTATCAATTGTGTATGTAGCTCCCCATCTGATGTGCTTTTCAAATCGTGACATCAGACCGTACTTTGAGAGTCGCCTGTCTGTATCTTACTCCAGTTAGTATTGCGCTTTTGGTTACTCTTAAATTAATTGTACGTCACTTTGTAGAAAAGCATCAGCTCAATGAATAAATGGTATGCAGCTTACAGTGTTAGGATACACTGATTTACCCATTTATACAGCAAGATCATTTTTACTCTATAAGTTTAGGGTAAGTGCCTTGGTCAACAATACTACTGCAGGAGGTGGGATTTGAACCTAGGTCCTTAGTATCCAAGGCAGCAGTTCCAACCACTGTTCCCCCTGCTGGCCCTTATTGTTTGTTCACAGCAGAACTCCTTTTTACCCCTTTGTATAATAGATCATTTACTCCAAGCTACAGTGACCTTGGTTTGAAGCACCTTTCTGGTGTTTCACCTGGAAGCTGCCAGTTCCTTAACCACCTCTGTGGATCCAGAAACATATGTCAGCTGTGTTTCAAATGCAAAGGAGTCCCAGATGCTCTGAGAAATGTATTTTGTGTTTAAAAGACATGAGTACATGATCATATGAGCTCCCTGGAATGTGCTTCACTCAGCCAATGAACTGTTCATTAAACCCTTTACTGCCCAGTTTCTCCCCCTTCATTTACCTTTAAGCAAAAAGATATTTTCAGAGCAGCTCATCTGCTGGTTTGTGCGACGCGCACCACACCAGTGCTTGGTTAACACTCATTAATTTGACTTGTTAAACCTGAGAAGGTTAATTAATTTTCTGCTTTTTAACTTTGTCATTTCCCGTTAATATCGAATTTACAGATGCTTCTGTCCAAATACACGCTCAGCCTTTTCTGCTAAATTAATATTATAATGTATGACTCTCACTGTGTAAATTAGTGGATATACAAGGAATAAAGAGGTAATATGCAAATTGACCCTTGAGGTCATCCTTTTTATAACTAAATTAGTATTATAATTTCTGACTCTATCTGTGTAAATTAGTGGATATACAAGGAATGAGCTGTTATATATGTAAATTTCACCCCTGGGGTCAAAGGATAGTCAGTCGTAAATTCTTTCTCAAATGATTTGTTTCACAGTCGTCACATATATCAGTGACCTGGTCATGTATCAGTTAACTGGTTACAAACATAAGTGAACTGGTCATATGTGTCAGCAGAGCAGTGTCATACTGTAAGTGAGAAATAAATAGAAATGTATCAGTTCTCTGCTCATATGTACCAGTTGAACTTGTCTATTTCAGCTACAGTCAATGCAGTTCTGTGAATTTAATCTTTACTCAGAGGCACTTTTCTGTTTTTCTTTGCTTTGTTTTGCTTTGCCCGCCTTATTACACATATTTCACCTGTGTTCTTTTTCTCGGGGGGTTTTGTATATATTTATTTTTTTAATTAAAATTTCCTTGAAAGTTCAAGATGCGCAATTCAATGGAAAGATGTGCGGAAATCAGACGTCGCACCGCCATCTAGCGGCCGAAGTCGATACTGCTTCTGTCTCCGCATTATTCTACAGTGAGACTGGACAATATTCAGTGTTTCTTTCAGCTATTGAAGGTTGAATGTTTCACACTTCATAACTCATCTCTACAGCTTTTCTGATGTGCACTTTTTCTTCTAAATAATTGAGACGCTCTTATATTAATAAGCTTTTATTATATGAGGGGGTGTGGCGGCGCAGCAGGTTTGGCCTGTGCCTGCTCTTTGGTGGGTCCGGGGTTCGAGTCCCGCTTGGGGTGCCTTGTGATGGACTGGTGTCCCGTCCTGGGTGTGTCCCCTCCCCCTCCAGCCCCACACCCTGTGTTGCTGGGTTAGGCTTTAGCTCGCCACGACCCCGCTTGGGATAAGCGGTTTCGATCAATGTGTGTGTGTATGTGTGTGTGTGTTATTATATGTAATCGTACATAGAAATGAGTTATCTGAGATAATTTACCCGGTACTTTTAGTTCAACTCAGTATAAACATTTGTAACTGTTGCAGCTTTTGTCAAGATTCAGGTAGTAGGACAATCCTGACTTGTTTATGAAAGTTGGCTGTCTAAAGGAGAGTTTCTCACTGCGTGTGTGTGTTAGATTTTTTCCCCCAAGATAAAATTGTGGCCTGCTATTACATTGCTTAATTTGAAAATGTTTAGCCTCTTTTTCTTCTCAAAAGCAATAAAATGTAATGATAATGCAAGGTAATACGCTTAGTAAAGGAGTTTGTTTTATTAACTTTTTTCCTTGTCACTAGACTCCATCCTTTGGTTGTTAGTAAGTATAATTTATTTGTCTTTATGTTTTTATCTCAAAAGCTGTGTAAAAACGTGATAAATACATCCTTTGGTATCAGTACATGTTAATCAGGGAAATAATTTGATTTGGTCAGGAGAATTAGGAAAAAAAAATATATGAAATAAAATATTTTGGCTTCCATTGTTTTGCAGGCATCAGAGATGTTTTTTTCCCTTAGAACTGAGGAGATGAACAGTTTAAAGTTCACAAAATGAAATGGAAATTGATGCTGGACCCTGTACAGGGAATGAGGCTTCCGAGGCACCAGTCTGTATTGGGACACATGGAGAAATTAAATTAAAATACACAGTCCCACATCAGACCATTTAAAAAGTTTATTTCTACCATACACAAACTGTACAACACAGCGCATATCTGTTCTGAAATAGTAAAAGTTTAGGGAAACTTCAATATACAAACTACTTGAAATGAAAAAAAAAAAAGCATAACTCATTTTTTGTTGAATTAAAAAGAAATAAACTAATTTACAATACAGTCTCATAGTACCAATATCGTTCGACACAAAGTCCAGTTCACGTTACAAAACACGTCAAGTACAAACAGGGAAAAAAAAAAAATATTCTTCACAAAACTTCCTGAGCAAACAATACGTGGCATATAAATTAAATATTAACAATTACAAATAAATAAGCAGAATTATAAAGTTATACAGTTATCATGAATTTAAACAAAATTGTTGATAAAGTTTAATTGATTAAACTTACATTTTATTGAGCTGATTCTTTGATTCTTTTTGTATAAAATAAAACATTTCTTTGCATGTCAGCAATTGTTCATCCAGTTGGCAGGTTTTATAGACATTTTCAGTGAATTAATTTCAGTAGTGGAAAATGAATAGGCCTAGTCTATCTCAACACTCGGCTGTCCTGAACAAATATTAACAAATGCATCCTTAAAAATTAAAGCAGAATTCAAAAAGTGCTATAACACCATCATCAAAGGCTCAGAACTTTTGTAGTACAATTGAAGAAAAAAAATTTCCTTGCATCAAATATGTATGGCATTATGGAATGTTTCTCAGTACGGCAGCTTAGGCTGCCAAAAAAGGTAAATAACAAAGAGCGAACATTCTATATGTATAGGGCCTTGCACTGTATATATGTATTTAAATATACATTGACAAATGGTTATTGATAATAAAAATATGATTATATGTAATATATATGACCCTCTCTAGCCTTGTGATCCATGCTTTCAGGATAGGTTCTGGATGGACAACTCCGACTTGGACAAGCAGTTACTGATAGTAAGTGAGTGAGTATATTAAAAATATTTTTCAATTAATTTTAATGAATTAAGTTACCAAGTACTAAATATTAACTCTTTAACTGTAAATATTTACCTGGAAATAACGAAATTGCAAAGGTGGACTGTCTGTACCACTGCACTTGTCAGTACAGTGTGTGTGTGAGTTTTCTGTGATTTATCAAGATAATAATAATAATAATAATAATAATAATAATACACCAAATGAACAGAAGCTTCAAAGTTCTGAACAGAGCCTTTGATATGGCATTGTGGGAATCTGTGTGAAAGATTGGTACATAACAATGCACTCTTACAGCCTTCATTGATGTCACACGCAGGTAACCAGAGGCCGGGGTCCTCGGAAGGGCCCCGGTTGTCCCCTGGGAACCGCGGTCGAACTTAAAACCGCCGAGGTGGGTTCGGCCCATCTGTGGGATCTCGCCCCGCTTGCGTGATGGGAGTCGGACGGCGGCCCTCGGAGCGAACCCGCTGTACTGCACACTACCAAAACTGTGCTTATATTATCTAAAATGGCATAGAAACAGTAGCGCTTCCAAGCTAGAAAAAACATCTCTCACTACTTCATTTTTCTTTTAAAAATAACTGTACTGTATAATAAATTAGACACCATTTCACATAATACTATTGTACCACAAAAACAATGAAACCTGTTTCATGTACACATTTACACTTAGGCACATATATGCACACACACAAGTGTGCACACAAAAGGCAGTTCATATCAATATAGTTCAAGAGAAAATAAAGAGAGGAAATTGTGTACGGCTGCGTGTATCGGGACATATTCCCCGTGTCGGCAGGCCCGACGCCCCGGACATTCAGGTCATTAAAATGTACTGATGACCGCGAGTGTGCATAAAAAGGAGTGTGGGGGACATTGTATCGTTTCAAAAACACAACTGCGCGGCAAGCGGGCAAGTGCACAGCGGTGTCTTAACACACACATGCCTTTTTTTGTTTTAAGCAAGATAAGGATTTGGACCATGGAGGAAATGTGTAGTTTTCCACACGCTCCACTCAGGACTGGAACACGCACCACCACTAAGTGGCGCTCAACAGCTGCGGCTCAGCCAGCAACGAGGAGGTGCCGTTAAATTAATACGAAAAGCCCTATGAAAAATCATATTACAATGGAAGGTGCTAAAATGTTATTTACAACGTGCAGATTCTCAGGCTGCTGCCAAAACAATGTCAGCAGATGGATATTTCTCTGAATTTATTTTTTTTTACCTTTATATATGGAAACTAATAATAATAATAATAATAATAATAATAATAACAATAATAGCTGGGATAATAAATTAAGACAATAAATAATAACATGACAATACATAGAAATAAATACAGAATTCAATTACAGCAAACTATGTGAAAAGAAAAAAAAAAAAAAAACTAAGTGCAAGGCAGTGGGGAGTAAAAATTGGTTAAATAAATTAGATTAAATTAAGCAAATTGTCTTTGTAGTCCTTAACGTGTCACGGCTGGTATGATTTCATTCAGTGCAATGTGTCTGCTGTGAAACGGAGATGCGTGCGGAGGCGTCCCTTGCGCCCGTGGACCCGGCGCCATCCTGCACGCGCAGCCCGAGCCGCCGCCCCGGGTTTGAGAAGCCCGTCTCACACGTGGATGCCTTTGACGGCCTGCTTGATGCTCTCCAGGAGGGCCTTGCACTCTGGCGAGTAGTCGTGCTCCGAGTTGTTGTACATGTCCGTCAGGGTGTTCACATAGGCCTCGAAGTTCTGCTCGCAGATGGGCCCCTGTCGAACACGGCAGCGCGGCCCAGTTAGCACGTGACACACATAACAGCACACAGAGCGGGTGGCAGGCCCTTCCCAGCATGCCCGTGGGCCTGGGCCAGACCGCCCCAGCACCCCGCCTCCCACGCTGTCAGAACATTGCGATGCGGCTCAAATTGGGCAACAAAGCGGGGTTTCGCATCCCTTTTTAGCACTGTGACAGTCGGCCGTTGCGGCACACTCCGCTCTCGCTGGGGGGCGACATGCGCTTCGGTGGGTGCCAGCAGGCCACCCTGAGGCTCCTCAAGCGCAGCGACTGTGCGGCACTAACGCTGACGTCTTCATGACCGTCTCTAAAATCCACTACCGAATTAAACTCTTGGGTGAAACAGCGCTAATCTGTCAATGGTTATGCATTTTATTTAGGTCTCAAAGGCTGAAGCATGTGGATTTGTAGCGTGCGGCCCCCCCGGAGCCATCCACCGGGGTCATCCCTCACTGCAGGCCACCTGCAGAGTCCTTGCCAGCCTGTAGGCAGTGCTTGTCCAGACTCTGGGTTCTGGTGTCAGTGAGAATGTCTGTGGAGGGCTGGAGCCAGCAGGTGGCGCACTGGTCAAGGAACTGTATTCATGGAGCTATAGGAATTGCCAGATGTTTCTTTTAATATGTGGGACGGGACCTTCTGGATGCTCTCAACAAAAGCCTCCATGAGCCCAGGGGGGTGATTTGCTCAGTGACTGTTCATGGCTTTACCGGAGCTAATCTTGCAGGTGGGAGGTGCTAATGGAAAGGCGCGGCGGGAGCGGCACCACCCAGGGGCCACGTACCATTGGCGGCAGCTGGATGTCGGTGAGGCTGCTGATGAGCGCCTGGCTCAGACGGGCTAGTTCCTTCAGAAGGCTATCATTGTGCTGTTCGATCATCTTGTTTTCCTCCTCGATCGTCTTCAGGTTGCACTCCATGGAGGAGATCTGCGTGACACGGGGGACACGGGGCCACCGTGGTTACGGGAGGCTCTGCACACACTCCCGCCCCAGCGGCTTCGCTCGCTCACCCACTCACCTGGGTCTGCAGCTGCATCATGTCCGCCTCAATCTTCAGGTTGGACTCATTGAGCTCCTTGATCTCGTGGTCCAGGTGCTGCATGTCCTCGCTGCTCTCCACACCTGTGTGGAATCAGCCAGAAGCCAGTTGACTTAAAGGGCTCTGGATAAAACTGTTTCCGTTACAACTATTTTAAATGTCTCACAAAAATATTTACCACTACACTACTAAGAAGTCACCTCGTCCTCTCGTAATAAGGACATATAAGGTTAAAAGCAAAGAATGTTTTGCTTAAAATATGGTCTTGTGCAGTCTCCACAACTGCAGTGATTACTGAGGTTTTCAGACAGTAAATTATTTAAATAATTTTCATCTTTAAATAATATATTTATTAGCAGAGCGATATTTTTTAGAATGTGATTTGAAAGTACGATTCACACGCTGGTGTATTTCTGTGAAATATGGTCCTTTACGGTCTCACCACTGCTCGCCTTCACTTTGATGGTCATCATCTCGTCTCCGGAGAGCTTCTTCTTGATGCTCTGGGCATTGAGCGGGCAGCCAGACAAACTACAACCACACAACAATCCCCAAGGGGGCACCTTAACTGAGGTATTAACGGCGAGTCACTCTTCAAACCTGAGAATGGCCCTGCGGCATGGCGCCCCCTTGTGGGGAACACGGAGCGCAACAGGGAGAAGGTAACCAAGAGCAGCGTTGTTGCTGTGGCGGCGGGCCTCACCTGCGGTGGGTGACAAACACGTTGTTGGCGTGGCCGAGGCCGTTGCAGCCAGGCAGCGGGCAGTGGGGCACTTCCTGCTTGCACAGCTTCCAGGAGAAGGCTGAACCGTTGATGGCGCTTTCCTTCTGGCGCTTGGCAGCGATGGGGCAGCTTCCTGCACTGCGGTGGGACGTGTATTTACCCAGGATGTGGCCTTGGCCATCACAGCCAATGACTGGACACCTGGCATGCACACACGCACACGCACACGCACACACACACACACACACACACACACACGCACAACAACAAACAGGAGACATGCTCAGAACTACTTGGTACTTTTCCTCAAAGTTCTTCAAAAATCACAATAATTGATGCTTTAGATGATGCATAATGTACGCTACTTTACATAATTACACATCTTTATGTAAGACTACCAGGGCAGTAGATGGCATAGTGGTTGGCACTGCTACCCTTAAAGTTGAAGGTTGTAGGTTCAATGCCCACCTCCTTCTCTAATACCCTTGAGCAAAAATTGCTCTGGTGAGGGTTGCCCCGCAGAAATATTAACCATGTACATAAATGCAATATTTTAAATTTTAGCCACCCAAGGCCTGGTGTGCAGCCAGCAATGGAGACAGAGCTAAACAGAGACAGGCAAACAGATGTGTTTCTCTGGGGAGGGGATGTTGAAGCTCTGCCAGGACGATTGGGCTCCTGCTTTACGGTTAAACTGATGCACAGTAACTCATCCTTCCAGAGGTTTGTCCACAGCACAGCGTATAAGTAGGCAGACGACAGTGACACTGCTCCGATGTTGAACCGGAGACTGATACCGTCCCCATAATCCTGCGGTCAGCAGGGACTGCAGAGATTAGGGTGTGGGGGGACCGCAGTAAACCGCAGTAAACCTGTCCTCACACGAGATGGGGGGAACGGGGAAAGCACGAATGATGGTGTAATTAATGGGCAGCTCATCGGTGAACTTGGATTGGAGTTCTGGCTGAATGGCAGAGCGAAGCCGGCGAATTAACTTGATTGCAACTTACAAACGGCCATCAAATAAATGTGCCCCTGGTGATGTGATCACCGCTGTGAATATCCCCTCACCTACTGGACAGAAAGAGTTTCCAGGCCATTAAACTGATTAATCCACCAAAATGATGATTGCAAACATGTTTAAGTCAACTAAGATCAGTCATGACACACGGAAAAGGTGCACCGCTGCAGTATGCGCGCGTGGAGTTTGTTCTCTTTTTTTAAACACTTTATGTAATTGTTAGGTGGGCACAGTGGGTAGCATTGGTGCCTCACAGTGCCTGGACTGTGGGTTCAGGCACGTTCTAACAGTGTTCGCGTGGCTTTCCTCCAAGCCCAGAGACATGTGTTCCAGGCGCACTGGTGACTTAAATTTGCCCTTTGTGTGTTTGTATGTGTGTGTGTGTGTGTGTGTGTGTGTGTGTGTGTGTGTGTGTGTGATTGCTCCGTTATGGATTGGTGTCCCATCCAGGGTTATAAACCTCATTCTCCATGTTTGGACCACCATGACTCTGCACTGGATAAGCAGTTATTGACAGCAGATGAATAGTTGATACTCTGTAAATTAAATATAGGGAATACTGTCTCACACACACACACACACACACACACACACACACACACACACAGAGTCTGAAACCGCTTGTCCCGATCAGGATAGGGAATGCTGTTTTTTTCTAAAAAAAATGTATCTTAAACTCATTAATTATTGATGATGGTTGGATGGATGATTGATTATATATATTTTTTTCCCTTCAGGCCAAGCTTCTGTAATGACAGTTTCCCATGATTTGCACACAGTGTGAATCCAGTGTAGAAAGTTGGCTTCTCGAACCCATTTCGCTGACCTTGTCGGCGTGTTGTAGCTACATACTAACAGGAGGGATGGCCCAGGTAAGGCTAACAACAAGGCCCAGAATGGTGCATAAACATGTGCCATATGGCCCTTGATATACAGTAATGTATTAGAGTACAGATGTGCGGCTCCGCGCCCCTCCACCGGTATGAGATCCATTCCAATCTCATTTGTGAAAGCTCTTGACTCTGCATTAGTAATTAAAAAAGATGAAGAAAAAAAGGGTGCAGATGTAAAAGTAAAGGAGACTCACAAATCTGACTTTGGATTTATGCGACAATCAATTCCATTAATTTGACAATAAAATGACAACAGAGCATAAAACAATAACCGCCCCCCCAACCCCAGCTCTTCATGATGGGAGGAACAGTCTCTTATTTTACCCACCATTCTTGAATTTGCTCTCTGTAAATGATGATATAATACACATTCATAACTTGCACGTTCTTAACTGTTAATTTACTAATGTTTATGGGGAGTCATTAATGTTTTGTTTTAATATTGCAATGGCTTCCAGCTTTGGAACCCTAATCTGGATGTTGTTACATTAATTGAGGTTTTTCAAAAAGTATGCGGGTCTACAGGTGTCATCGTCATGGCAACCGCCCGGCTAGTCTTTGTAGAAGTGAGAGAACAACACTCCTCCTTACTTCATCTCCTGGTCCTCTTTGTCGTCCTTGTTTGGCGTGAGCTTCAGCCCCCCCTTCCGTGCACGTGGGCAGCCTGACAAGCTGGAGAGCAAGGAGCCGTGGAGAGCGGTGAGACCATGTGTGACCTTCAACCTTTCGCTAAAGGTCGGCCTGGGCACATGCGTGTCACGTCACGGGGGACGGATCCCCTGAAACCTTACGATTTATTTCCTCTGCAAACAGCTGGTGTGACCATTCTGACTGTAAGTGTTACACATGTGATCTACTGCGCTTTGAAGCTCCAGTAAACACTGCGTGGACCTGATGACGAAGATTTTGACTGAAAGTAAACTGATCCGTCTTCCTCCTCCCTATAAAACGTCCTGGTTGAGTTCTGTGCTGCATAAATGGGTAAATCAGTGTAAGTAGCGGAGTGTACAAACCTCACACTGTGAGTCACCTTGGAGAAAAGTGTAATACCAGTGAACAGATGCGAATATACCAGTGCTGAAATGCGGCCAAGGAGGCGGCACTGGACCCGGGTGTTCCAGGAGCGGTACCTTCTGTGTGACGCGTAGTTTCCCGTCACATGACCGGAGCCGTCACAGCCAGGCGTTGGGCACCTGTGACAACAGAACCAAGAGCACTGTGCTGGAGCTCAAAGAATAGAGGGGGATCCATCCACCTCGAGGAAACAACCTCTGAGCTGGACAAGCTATATGTACCGAAGCCAAGACATCTCAGAGGCATGCTGTCCCACATGTTGAGACCTTGCCACAGCCATCTAGCAGACTCTCGAGAACTGACGTCTCCTTAGTTAATGCTGTAGAATCTTTGGCTGACAAGGAAGGGATTTGTTTGACTCGTTCAAAGCACAATCTGCCATAATTGTGGAACCACATGTCAAGTGCAACAGGAAAGCGGTTTAAATCATAAACATAACCTATATCTCTATATCTATATCTCTGCTCCTGTTGCAGTACCCCTAATCAAAGTATGGCATGCACCTTGCACTGATCCAGTAAGAATAGTAAGAGTAAAAATTACCCTGCTGTATAAATATATGACCCGTACACTTGGTTGCTTAACTCTATTAAGTCGCTTTGGATGAAAGTGTCAGCTGAACGACTAAATAAAAATGTAAATAATTTTTAAGTAGTGTAGTATTCAGAACTCATACTGTCACGCTGGAGGAAAGTGTCAGATATATGAAGAAGAAATAAATAACCTTAAGATCACATCTGTGTGGAGACTGCTGTAAGGGACAGATAAGGAGGATGAAGTAATGAGATCGTCTGAATGGCCGTTATTGTGAGCACAGCACAAGGAACAAGTGTCATGGACAAATAGCGCTGGTCAAATGATTGTGTAAGGCCTCTTTGTCTGGGACTAATGTTCAGGCGCAGTAAACAGGGTAACCACAGCATCACTGTGCTCACGTACTTGAGCTCCTGAGAATTGGCTGCCATCAGGGATTTGAGGGTCTTGTCAGCCAACGGACACCCAGAGACACTGTAAAACAGCAGCAGTGATGGTCATAAAAATCACCCTTTACTCATGTGAAACTGTAATTAAAGTGCCAGAAACTCTGCCTAGACACTTTAGATATTAATTAAAAATATCTGGGTCAGCAGGTGGCATGGTGGTTACAGCTGTTACTTTATAACCTAAAGCTCCACAATTCAAAACCCACCTCCTGCTGCAGTACCCTTGATCAAGATTTTTACCCTAAACTGATACAGTAAAAATTACATTGCAGTATAAATGGGTAAACAACAGCAGAGCTATCTAACATGGTAAATCGCCTTGGAGAAAGGAATAAAAGCACAGATTAACAATAATAGTTAATGCTGCTGAATTTGCATGTATGGTGAGTTCTGGTACCTTCGATGTGAAGCATAGTTTCCTGTGACATGACCACTTCCATCGCACCCCGGAGTCGGGCAGCTGAAAAGTACACAGAACATGTGGTGACTAAACACATTAATCAGAGTTAATTAATTCTCAATAGAAAACTGCACTATGCGGCTTTTATGGCCTATATTCATCTGGCTACTCAGTATGGATCAAATTCATCATGTGAAGTTAGTAAAGCGGGAAATTTTAGTAGAAAAGGAGAAAAAAATTAATTTCAGAGGTGTGTGAAGTTTGCAGCAATAAGACGGCCTCCTCCAGAGTTTAGCTCCTAAAAGGCTGGAGGGGTTTATTTCAGCGCTACACATGTGTAATCCCAGATTACAGAGGTGCATCTGCTTCTACGGAGCTGCACCAGGGCACACGCATGCAGAGTCTAACTACGGGGTTAAGAGACTCCAGCGAAGATACACAAACATACACAGCGACTCACTTTCAACAAGACACAACTGTCCTCCCATTGAACCTGCAGATACAGCGGTAACACGGCTGGATAACAGAGTCACAACTGTGCACTTTGTACAGAATGTACTCTGATTGTGTGCTTATGTGCTACGTGCAAGATGGGACACTCATATGTTGATGTGAAAGAGCCCACAAGGCAACGCGGTTCTGTGTGTTCAGAAAAGAACACGAAATCAACACAGTCTCCCATCCGTCCATTATCAATAACTGCTCGTCTGGCGTACGGTTGTGATGGTCTGGAGCCTGTCCTGGAAGTATAGATTGTGAGGCAGGGTACACCCAGGACAGGACACCAGTTCATCACAGAGCAATAACACACACACACACACACACACACACACACACACACACACACACACGCACACACAGAAAGGGCTATGTAGAGTCACCAAACCACCCGAAACATGTCTTTGAACTGTTGGAGGAAACCAGAGCACCTGGAGGAAACCCACGCAAACACAGGGAGAACATGCAAACCCCACACAGACTGAACCAGATTTCAACCCTTAGCCCATGAGCTGTGAGGCACCAGCACTACCCACTGTGCCAGTATGCTGCCTAAATGAAAACGGTGTTGATAAAATGATGTTCGGTCAACAGGAAGCTTCCAGAAGAAGCCTCTTGCAGGGTCCTCTGACGTGTGCCACATACCTCATGAGCTCCTTCTTAGCGTCCCGTGAAAGGATCTTGTTTTTGGGGCTCGACATGTTCACTTCCCCAGGGTATTTCCTGTCCTCCAGCGCCATGCTGTCAAGGTCATCCTTCTGAAATGTGTAAAATATATTTGGCAGTGTGAAGAACATGTGTCAGCCTTTAACATAATCTGCTGGGAGAAAGAACAAACAAAAAAGAAAAAAAAAAACTGCACTAAGGTAAAGGATCCAGGAAGGTAAATGGCCTTTTTTTTCTACAAGCTTGAAAAGTCATCAGGATGGGTATCAATATGCTTAAGTACACTTACGGTAAACCATACACCCAGTTAAAGTCCATTTTAATCCATTCAGTATTTATAATAGTCTGCCATAATGTAAAGCCTAAAGGATTTACGCATTTTTTTGTTTTTAAAGATGGAAATCTGCGGAAGGGCGCCAGATGCTCCAGAGAATTAGGAAGAGTTCAACGGTCTGGTGTGTTTATTCAGATTAAAACAAAAAAAAAAGAAAAACAAATTCACCTACAATGTAAATTGTAGGGTTAGGGTTAGGGTTAGGCCACCTCCCAGTGAAAATGTGAATATAAATACATAGTAAATTATTGCTTGTGCATTGGGGTTGTTTTGTATCTTGTTATTGTCCTTTGTTTTTTTTTAATGCTGGACACCAAATCACAACCAATTCCTGTATGTTTTACATATTGGCAATAAAGTATTCTGGGTTCTGATCCAAAATTACTTCTGTTAAACCAATGTTAAATGCTAAATTTCTTTTAAATGATGAGAAATATGAGAAAAGTCCCTTTCTGAACGATGTCCTGTAACTTACTGGCATGCAATATAGCTACCTAATGTAATGCATCACTTTTTGCAGGACACTGTTGGTGGGGAAGATTAACCTCAGCAGAGCCCATGTTTTTGTTTCTCAGACATATGCAGAAATATTATTATTATTGTCGTCGTTGTTTGTTTTGCTGACACCTTTCTCCAATGAGCCTTACAATGTTTTCTTACTGGAGTTCTAAATACTTGTTCAAGAGTACTACAGCAGGAACGGCACTCGAACCCAGGTCCTTCAGTTTGCAAAGACCCTAACTTCTACGATAGCTGCTGCCCCCTGAATATGCGAATTTATGAAAACATGAATTTGTCACCTTCAAAACCTGATCAATTTGTATCACTGGGTCTACATCATTCTTTAGTAAAGAGTCATAATTCAAACGACGGTGATTGAATAGAGGTACTGTGATAAATTTATTCAAAACAAACATATCAAATCCATAAAATGAGGTAGCAGTAGAGGAGAAACTACTAACTTGTGCGCCCGTGAACTGAGAGGTTTGGGGAGTTTTCGCGTGTTCCGTATGTCTAACAAAATGCTTTGGTTGTTACTAGTGAGAATAAAACAAGAGTTGTACATATACATTTAAAATGAGAAACCCTGACCTGATATTTTTAATTAAAAATTGGTTAAACAACACCAAGACTGGTACTGTCTTTGGGGTGAAACTGGTCGCTGCCTCAGAGCCGTATCATTGGAATCACGCCCTTCCAAGCTGTGATTGGTCTGAGTCAAGAACGGTGCCACGCCTTTCTGAGCCGAGATTGGTCCACACTAAGAAAGTGCCCGCCCTTCCTGAGATGTGACTGGACTAAATTATGATTGATGCTATGCCTTTCTGAGCTGTGATTGGTCTGTGGAACTGTGATTAGTTTAAACTACAACTACCATAATTTTCTGAGCTGTAGTTAGTCTAAATTATGAGTGCTTCTATACCTTTGAGTTGTGACTCGTCAAAATTATGACTGGTAATAGCTTTTCTCGAGCCGCGATTGAAGTTTTTACTGTCCCACATCATTCTGAGTTGTGATTGTCTGGTGCCTTTACTGACATGAAGCTGTCCCACTCATTACCTCTCTGTCTGCTATGATGTGCGCTTTGCTGAAGTTGAGTGGGGCGTCCCAAGCATCCGGCTCACAGAGTGCCTGGTAGAAAGCCGGGGTCCCGCGGACGCTGCTGGACTTGGAAGGCGATGACTCGGGGGTGGGCGGAGCCTCGCCTGAAGGCACCGTTGACGGAGCTTTTACCTTCTCTCGGTTCTTCTTCATGCTCAGGTCCAGAGTGCCATTCTCATCCACCTCTATGTGCCCATCCTGAGGTGAAAATAACGGCACTTTGTAAATCATATTTTCACCTGAAGATCATGTCAATTAAAAAAATCAACCAGCATAGTTTCTTTAAATGACAGACTAATTGCGCTTGTGAAAAAGCACATCTACTGAAACAGTAAAAAAATACACTTGGGTCTTCAGCTTGGAAACACAGTTAGGACCAAAGGTCTGTTCATACCTCAGTTTGTTCCTAAATCCAACCACTACATCATGGTCAATAAAAGCTTAATAAAACAGACATCCCACAACTTATTCACAGTCTTGATTCTGGAAAAACCTCAGATACAACTATTATTTAAAAAAAAAAAATCACTGTTAGACTGTTTATTTACTTATACCATTTTCATCAACCTCTCATCCTATGCAGGATTTCTATAGTCAGGATCTTATCCTAGAAACACAAGGGCTTGAGGCAGGAAACACTGTATGAGACACGAGTCCATTGCAGGACTTTATCTTTTCCTATCTTGAAATAACATGTGCAACATCCATCAGCATCTGGTCATTTTCAATTTGCTTTATTACTTACACAATCAATAAAAGCATAATAAGAGACACACCTTGATTTATTCAATAGTTAGGTTCTGTAAAAGTCTTGGCTATAGCTATAATAAATAAAAAGACTTTTAACATGTTTATTTTAACTCTGTGTTGCATTCTCTCCACAAACGTTTGATTCTGGTCGTTGCCTTACTCGTCCTAAACGTGCAATGCCCTTCATCGTGTTACTGATCACTGACACTCAGAAACACCAGACACGAGCTACAAGTGCTCTGGAGGTGAGTTTGTTTAATCCAGGCCCACACTCCTTTTCTGGGTGTGTGGATTTTACTGCCAACTATTGGCTGGATGCGGAAAGGCACGTCTCATTTGGTCCAGGACAAACAAAACTTTGAAAATAGACAAGGAAACACAATTAAAAATAAACAGAAAAATGTCTGTATCTTCAAAAATTAGTAACACGAGGACCCACTGTATGCATGGTCCTTGTGTCCAGCTCGTCACTTTGTCCCAAGATGCTGAAAGAGCCGGGGCAGAGCGCGCGCTTGCAGAGCCTCCGTGTCTGGAGTGGAGTTGGCGTGTGCCGCCTTTGATTAGAAGGAGCACACAATGGGGTTAGCGTGCACACAATGGCTGCTCCAGATTGCTGGCAAATTGTTTCCTGGTGACAGCTGTGTCATCTGTTTCTGGGGGGGGGGGGGGGGGGGCGAGCGCCAACCAAGATGGCAGCTGCAAGCGCTGGTTTTAGGTCGCCGCCATCAAGCCCAAATTAAAAAAGCTCAATGTAACATAAGTTTTATCACTGACAGATGTGTGTCAGGCTAGGTGTTAGCAACGTCCAGGGGGGCGACGCCGCGTCCCACTCCTATTCCGTCAGACGGTGCCGAGTGCCACGTTAAAGTGGCACAAATTAGTCATCGAGCAGTATGTCCCCGAGCCGGGCTCCGCTCCGCACCCAATCTGACAGGACAGACGTGGCTCCTCCTTGGTCGGAAGTCCACGGAGAACCAAATGTCAGCATCAGCGGAGCTCAAGGAGAATACGGAAATGACTTCTGGTGGCCTCCTGTCACCGCGCACTGCCACCAGCTGACTCATGTTTCCTGTGTAAGAATGCTACCCACAACCCCTGTGGCACATTCATATTCATAAAAATAATCGGTAAGCGAAATGAGACATCTGCATATTTCGTATGGGATTTTCCACAAGAGCACCTGATGATTAATGATGACAAAAGATCTTCTGAGCGACATTAATGATTTTCACAATCACATTCTTTACAGTTACTAATTCAGTAGACACCTTTTTCCGAGCTGACTTAAGATGTTATACCATCAACCACACGCTGATTTACCCATTTATACAGCAGGGTAATTTTTACAGTTCAGGGTAAGTACTGCAGCAGGAGGGGGGATTCAAACCCGGGTCGTTCAAATGGAAGGTGGCGTCCGTAAACCACAATGCCACCTGCTGCCCTGGCTATTAGATTAAGCAAACTGTTTTCCCACGAGGTTTTCAAAATCTTAATTAAACAGGGAAATTGACGCATCTTAGCCAGAAGCAACAATTACCATCTAAAACCAAGAACTTACTTAATTTTTCAGCTTTTAACAATAAATAACTGGGTCTTATTTTCACGTTCGATATGACTGCTCGACACTCCAGTGTCAGTCATCTGCAAGTTCTCCACCAGTTCTCCCTAAAGATGTTATTCCTGCAGACGCAAAGACTTGGTTATATCACCCATTGGATGTTCCAAGTTCTACCTCCCTCTCTCGTTAACACCCTGGCTCCCAGAAGTGTACAACAAACATTTCATATTCATAAAGGCTTCCTGATTCACATCGGCGCCTCTGACAAATATGCAGACGCTGTTTAATTCATGGGCATGCTGTACCTGGTGCAGGGCCACGTCTGCGGAGCACTGTGGGGGCGGTGCACCTCCGTCACAAACGCGTTGTTAGCACCGGGCCGCTCCATTGTCCTCCAGCTACGCATTATACGTTAATCGCTCAAATTAACGCTGGTTGTTCCTACTTCGGCGTTAAGTCTACGGACGGCATGAACTTCGAAACGTTACAAATGGCACGAAACTTACGCTGGCCTCTGACACTCGCATTAATTCATTTGTCAGGCAATTTTCTCCAAAGTGACACACAACTCAGAATAGATGGAGGTCATCAATAGCATACGAAGAGCTTTAGACAGAGAGGCAAGATTGACAACAGACAGCTTGTCTGTCTGACACCATCATGTTACTGGTTCACATCCCTCCAGTAACTGCCTATAGTAGTGACACTGAAATAGCAAGTATATAGATAGATAATCATAGCAGATGGCGTTGGACTCATTTATGTAGCTGTCAGGAGATCAGGGGAGAAGTGACTCTGTAAGAGATGGGTTTGAGACCTTCTCGAATGCTGGGATTCAACAGCTCTGAGAGACAGAGGAACACGCAACTTTAATACCCAGCAGTTTCATTTAAAGAACGAAGTGCAGGACTTCCAAAGTGTTTCGGCCCAGCCGATTGCCTCCTTCCGCATCCCCCTGTCCTTAACCGCTTTCCGCCAACTCGTTTCCTTGTGTTCCTCCACGGGCTGCTTGGGTGCGGACGCTGTGCCAGGCCAGGTGCAGAGGGAGGGTGCCCACTCCGAATTTCAATGGAAAGCATTCATTCTCCATTCTCTTGAAAAGGAGGGGGGGAAGCCGGCACAACAACTGGGGGGAGGGCTTAACAAAGGGTTCAAATTTCAAACTGGCGTGTGGAGCGTGTGGGGGACATTTTCAATTCTGCAGGAATAAAAGATTTCAGCTAATGAATCCTCCCTCTGATTGGTTTAATCCACTGGACACAGTTTTACAGGCGGCCGGCAGAGATGGACCGAGAGCTCGTCTCACTCCGCTTATCCTGGATAATATCTCAGTGACCGCTGCATCTTGTGCCATCTGTGGCAGCCCGGCTCACTTCCACTTGCACACACATTATTCAAAGTTTCTCTCTCTCTCTCCCTCTCTCTCTCTCTCTCTCCACTTTATCGGAAACGTGTAAAGCGCATGCATGATTGCATGTGTAACCAAGAGCAGTGTAATAGTGAATGTGAATGGCCGCGCATTGTGCCGGTTCCTTTTGATGTAATTACTAGTGTACATTAAAGCTTTATCGGTAAACCTCTTGTTTTTCCCTTCCCTGGAGGCTCCGTCTGCCTTGCCAAAATCACTCTTTTGATGTTTTTTTTTCTCCCTGTTTTGTTTCATACGTGATTCCGGGAGGGAGGGGGCCTGGGCTTCAAGCGCCACTCTCGCATACCTTTCCAAGTGGACTCATTTGGTTACCTTTGTGCAGGAGATCGGCGGCCTGGTGGTGTCCGCGTTGCCACGGTAGCGGGTGGACAGGTTGAGAATGGCGTTGGTGGCGACTGTAGCCTGGAAGTCATCGCTGGCTGGGCCATAGTGGACGGGGCTCAACCCCCGTGGTGCAGAGAGGCGGCCGCCCTGGGTGAGTACACCTGGGTACTGCGAGGAGGCTGACAACACACACACACACACACACACACACACACATACATACACATACACCTTACTAGAAAAACCGAGTCCTCGGCTCCGCTCCTGCTCTTATATAACTTTATGTAAATGTGTTTGGGTTTACTCCACTTCTGAAAATAACACGAGAAGTACTTGTGAAGTCAAAGAAAGGCGAACAAGGTGACGGTGCTGCTCCGCGAGCTGTGAGGGCAGATCCTCACAAATCATCAGGCTGCAAGGCTGGGAGACGCAGAATAGCGAGTGTTTGGGTCTGGACCTGGCCGTTCTCCCGTTTCGCTAGTTCACCAGTGTTAGGTGAGATGCGAGCAGAGCGGTTTGCACGGAGGCTTACGCTCGGGGAAGGGACACACGTCTGCGTCCTGGCTGGTGGGCGCGGCTGGCTGCTTGCCAAAGACCTGGGCATCGAAGCTGGCGTAGTCGAAGCGAATCTTGCCATACTTGTCCAGGTCCTTGGCTAGGCTTGCCTGCAGGGCTGCGACGGGGTGTGCAAAGCGGTAGCTCAACTGCTTGAAGTCGAACTTCTTCACCAGGCCAGGGGTCCTTCGGAAGAGCAAAACAAGCCAAACAAGAGCGTTATCACAAGTTCTATTACAAAACAAGACAAAAATACAATAAAAAGGCAGGAAACAATACAAAACAGTTTTACGATCATAGATTTTTGACCTTAATTCCTTTGTTGCCCTGCAATAAAGGAGAGACACCAGAAGGCGGTTTGTCTACAAGGTGAAATTCGGTCTCGTATCTGTAGCAGACACTTACACACAGAAGACATTTTACTTCCAAGCTCACTTAATACCACATTTTTCCTCTTCTAGAGGCTTAAACGCAGTCAATCAAATGTTAACCGACTGCCCTCAAAGAGGTGGTCCAGGAATGCCCGTGTTTGTGGTACGTGGCATGGATTAACTGTCAACAAACCCCACCAAGGATCCCTTTGAAAGGAATATTCTAATATTTATTTATATATTTATGGCACATAACAAGGCGACATTGGCGGATGAGGGCTTTTAGTATGCATTGCCCCTTTATGCTGCTCTGAATAACATTTTTTATCCCCCAACTTCCATCTGCTCTGCTGAAATTGGCCCAAAAAACAACTTGCCAAACAAACTACAACTTCTTGCATTAAAACTGCAGCATGATAATGTCTGTACAATTTAGTCGTTCTGTAAAATTATACGGACCTTGTTATAAAACCCTGTCTTGCTTACTGAATACCGTGAAAGTAAATTACAAGTCTAAATATATCTAAATGCATTATTCCCAGCTATATTTAATTCCTGCTTCATAACGCTGCTGGAAGTGGAACATGAATAAATGTACGACGGCCTCGTCTTTGGATTTGAATGTTAAAAGCAAACAAACTGTGCCACCTTCGCTAATACACAGATAGACGGAGCGAAAGGGCGAGCCGTAGGCGTGGTGCATCACACACCGGGGAAATGGCCATGGTGGTCGCACGCCAGGTGGCCCTACCTGGGGAAGCGTTCAGACATCTGTCCGGCTTTGGACGCATCCTCCTGGGGTTTCAAGATCTTCCCGGCAGCGGCAATAGGGCAGCCCGAGAGGCTGGAGAGCACAAAGAGGTGAAGCTCTATGAGGACTGACCACCACTGGTTGAAAGAATGTTAGAGATATGAGATCACGGTCGCTGGGCTACAGAGGAATGGCACGTTCTGAAGTACACCACGCTCAACTTTTTTTTATAGCCTGAAGGTTCCTAAAGGACCTCTAAATGCTGTACATACTCTGATTATGTATTAATTTATGTCGTGCCTTTTCCAAAGAAACTTAGAGTGTGAGGTTTGTACACCAAGCTACTAACACTGAATTACCCATTTATACAGCAGGGTAATCTTTACTGTATCACTTCAGGTTAAGTATGTTGATCAAGGCAATTACAGCCAGAGGTGGGATTTGAAATTGAGACCTTCAGACTCCATGCTGACAGCTTTCACCACTATATCCACCCTTTTCTTCTTTTTATCATTACATTTCAGAAAAAAAAAACATTTTATTTCTTAGAATAACATGCAAGAAACCCAGATCACTCATTCCAGCTGGGAAAAGTAGTACTTCCCGCGTGTACGCGCTATGTGGGATCGTCGGGAGTGGGCCGAGTCCCAGTGTGCAGCCCCACCCCGGCTTCCTGAGCATACCTGCGGTGCGTGCTGCGGTTGCTGTTCACGTGGCCTCTGCCCGTGCAGCCCGGAGTTGGGCACTTCAACACGTTCTCGTGCATGGCTAGAACTGGGGGCACAAGGGACACACATGACGCGCGACGTGCTAAAGGAGAACAGGAGTTCAGAGAGGCCTGTGAGACACATGGCAGTGGCCCTCATCCCCGCTAAGTCCATTTGTCCAGCTGGTGTTTGACTCAGCACAAATCACCCAGGTTCACAAAACAAGCCCTGCTACGGTGTGAAGCTCTAGTTTTTGAAAATGACAGAGGCATGGTATGAAATGGCAGTAACCAGGGCTATGTGGAAAAAAAAGCGTTCAGTTCCTGGTTCCAAAGAAAGGGCAACTGTCATGGCAGAGCAAACAATGCTCCCAAAAGGGTTAGTGGGTAGCAGCATCATTACTGTATCACACTGGCAGTGAAGGGCTGCTTGGTGGGCTTGGGGTCGGCTGGAAGACACATAGCCCATTGTACTGCGGTACTGTGGCTCTTACACAGCTCACGCTGTCATGTCGCAATTGACTGGAGGCCAGAATTCTGTGAATGGCGTACGAGTGCGACCTAAACATGCGGAATCTACACAAAATGAAGGTGAAACCTCATCTGCTACTGGGTGTTTGACAGTAATCTGCTCAATGGACAGGATATTGGGTTTGGGCAAAGCGGAGGAGTGGAAAAACGGTGTTGCTTGAGACAAACGAAACTAGAACACAAACAAAAAGCAGTTAAAGTTGTACCCTGACAAAAAAAAAGGAAAACGGAGGCATTAAAAAGCACAGGCAGGTCCAACTTAGTATCCTTAGTAACTTTTCATTTTTATGAAGTACATATTTTCCAATTAGTTTGGAGGATGTGCCTATTTATTTTTGAATACCAGATTGGTAATTCCTTTGATTTGCAAATACTGCTTCTGGTTTGAGAACACACATGCTTTCAAATTGAAAAAGTTAATTACATTTTTTGTTCCTTTGTTATGCTACTGTTTGAATGTTAAATGTTTGTTATGTTACGTTGGAGAAAAAAAACAACCAACTGGTAATATTTTTTTCAAACAAAGTGGTAATTGGAAGGGCTCTTGGCTACACTAAATCAAAGTTTCAACGGCAGGTTTAATTCCACCAAAGGTCCTATACTTTAGGCTAAATGAGATTCACGCATAAGGTTTGTTTCATTCATCGGCGCTGATAGCGGTGGGTTTGCCATCATGTTTGCGTAGTGATCGACCCCGTGTGGTTTTAGCAAGGTGCCCATACCATACCGATTTTCACGAGATTTGATTTTCCGCAATTACTCTGCTTTTGTGATGCCATAATGGAAAGGAGCGGGAATTTAGCACAGTGACCAAACACGTGCGCGGCGGCAGCGGTTGAGCCGTTATCTCACGGTGCAACAGATTCAATTCACTTCAGTTCAGCGCAGTTTTGTATAGCGCCTTTCCCAACAGATTTGCTCGGGTTTGTTAAAATTGGACGTCAGGCCGCAGAATTCCTCATGGGACTCCGTGTTTTTGTCTCTATTGTCAACACCTGAAAATCTAGTGCCAAAGCAAAACTGCCACCATTTCATTTTCTGCAAAAACAACTATCACATCAAAATGCAATCTGTGTAAACACGGATTTTTCATTAAAAAGGACTCTTCTGTACTGTTTGGTGAATACAACAAAGCAAAACTGAGTGTGAAAACAACACCTAGCTCAGCTCTTGTTTTTTTAATCATCATCATCATCACCATTATTTTTTATTTGCTGCAGTATAAACATGGTTACCAGTAAATCTAGGAAGGGCATTTACAGAAACCAGGGCCCGACTTACTCTCAGGGGGCACTCTCACTTTGTGGGGGCACCCCGACAGGCTCCTGTGGTGTGGGTACAGTCCGGTCACGTGTCCAGTGCCGTCGCACCCGGGGGTTGGGCATTTGACATCCTTCTTCTCCGAGCGTGGCGAGTCTGAGGACGAAATTTCAATGCAAATTAAGCACAGAGCATCCATCGGTTACCCTGGTCAGCTCAGAGTCGACTCAATCGCTGACAGAAGGTTACGGAAAAGGCGGCATCTGAATGAGGAATTACGGCAGGTGTAATGGAATAAACAACTTGAGTTTGTATCCACAATGCTGTACGTAAAAGAACAGGATCACCATCAGATGGTGCAGTGCCTGATAATTGAAAATGTGCCCCTAATAGCATTAACGCAAAAGAAACATATCTGCGCATATAATTTTTTATGTACACATCAAGACTACGTACTTTTTGCAAGATGCTTATATTAATCTCTCACTTTAGTTAAGGCTGCAGTTTAACCGAGGGCATCTGCATCTTAATGCCCATCCATAGAAAAGATTACTACAAGGATTATACATTTAGCAGCAGTCATTTCGAAGAATAAGTACAAAGCATGAGACATACTTTAGAAGGATTTAAGACTTATGGTTATGGTTAAATATCTGGTTGATTCCTATCAAAATCCAATATTCTGACCCATAGATATACACGATGAGGAAGATTTGGTCCCCTTTTTTATTTTAGTCTAGTTATTTATCGCTTAATTTTTTTTTTTTTTTTTTTTTGCCAGAATGTTCTTTAATGTCTAAGAGGATTTGCCCCTTTCACCCTGGTGGTAGGCCTTCTTTCCCTCCTAATTGTCATAAGCTTCCTCATTGACATATGGCCACTGTGACTCATCACACAAATATTGGATGAATAAATATCATGGCAGTTGTAAGCATATAGATATAGACATTTTAACAATTTATGCTCTATTTATGTAAGTTACAATATTAGAGAAATGTTCTTATTGTTTGCACTCTTACTGATATTAACGCAGACACCGAAGACAAAGGGCATTGTAGCTGGGTGTTTCAAAGCAAAGCTACATTTTTTTCCCCATCATTTGTTTGCAGAAAAAAACTGACAGTTTATACTCATTCATGTTAAACTTTGTAAGCAGCAGAGCAAATCTAAAAAAAGTTTGCTTCTGGTTGGTGATATTTGTGAATGGAATAGGCCAATTTCATCTCCACTGTTATTACAGAGAATGGAAATCTCAAAAGAATTATTTTTCCTGAGCATGTCTCGTCATCTCAGAATAATTGGTTTTCTACTGTCAAGCAGCTGCTTCCCTCCTAATAACAGCAATACTTTTGGTTGGATGGAATATATACAAAAGTTTACACTATTTTTTGTACTCGGTAAATTAGACATTTTGTTTGTAAAATTACAAAATGACCTGAATGAGCCAGAACGTCAGGTGCTACAATTTGGCAGGACTTCCCACTCCACAGTGAACTCGGCTTTGCCGCTAATTCTGTCCATCGTTTGATTTTACTGCAAACTGCATGAATTTATGAGCCTCCTCTAATATTTCCCTCTTCCAACTTATTCCTTAACAGATGTTGTTTATGATAAAGAGAAGTTTGACTCTGCTTAATTTATTCTGCTTGCATACATTGCAGCCACAATCATCTGCAATATGTAATGATGAGTTATTTGTCGATTGAGGACTGTAAATTAAAACTTCAGCAAGATGTCCTACTGAGGTGGACCTGCAAAGATCTTGTCTTCCCATTACTGCACAAGCGGAGCTGTCATCCTGTTGGGTGCTTTCAGATGTGGTCCTCCTAGAATTCCTTTAAAACTGCGCTAACAGCATGACTTCATCACCTTGAAAGAGGTCAGTCATCACGTCTCGACCCAGCAAGACAGAACATGGGACACGCTGTCCAAACGTGATCTGGACGTGGAACCGCTCTCAGCTTCTTGACCAGCTACACACAGATGACTACCTCTCGCTATCGCACGACAAATCGACATCGATATGTCTCTCCGTTACCTTTGCATCCATTGTAGGCGCTCCGCCCGTCCATCTCAATGAGCCTCTGGTGCCTTCTCTCGCTGCTCATCTGCTCCAGCAGGAACCTGTCCATCTCCTTGTAGGCGTTGTGGAGGACCTGCCTCTGCTCCGACTGCAGCGCCATCGCCTGCTCCATGAGGCTCAGGCCGATGGGACCACGCTCCAGCTGGGCGCGCCTCTCGGCGACGGCTGCCCGCCATTCCTCCTCGTTGCGAAGCTCCTCTAGCTCCTCCTCACTGTCACTGGAGTCCCGGCCATAGTTCGGCCCTTCTGGGCAGAAGACAGCAGCGGCGGCACCCAGGTAACCCTCCTCCACCAGGTCCTCTGAAGCCCCATCAAATGGACCCCCATCCGCCATGCCACCGCGTGGCTCTCTGTGGGCCTTTACGGGGCCGCTGTGGACACCGTTCACCCCAGGGACGTGTGGTGAGTCGTCCCAGTCCTCGGCTCCGCCGTCGGAGTCGGTCTCCTGGGGCTGAGAGGCGCCGTGATGGTCGCCGGAGACCCCCCCGCTGGCCGGGCCCCCGTCCTGCGGCTCTGCAGCCTCGTCTCCCCCCTCTTCGTCCTCCAGAGTGCCAGAAGCGCCATTCTCGTAGGGGGGGGCTTCATTATCCACATCCCCAGACCGGTTTTGTGAATAATGGCTCTTTGATATTGTTTCTTGGAAGGTGCTTTTGGAGAGGGTCTCATCTGGTGTGTTTATGTTTCCATCTAAAACCAAGGGTAAATGAGAAAAACGGGCAACTGTCACCAAAGTAAAGCGGAGCCAAATGCTCAGCCAGTACATTGTTCTTAAACTCGCAAATTCTGACCAACCGAAAAGAGACCAGAACAAAAAAAGAAAAAAAAAAAAAAACATAGGTCCAAGTTATAAATCCTGAGTGCGCCATTTACAACGGGATGCTTATATAACGCCCCACTAGTTCCATGTTAGAAAGCAGACGACGAGTCGCGTCTCGCATTGTGTCCCATAATCCACAAAACCTCGAGATCAAACAGCAGATTGTTTTCTTCTGCTCAGAGTTCTGCAATCATTGCCGACGAGTTGATAAGAATCAGAATCTCCAGATTATTAAAGGATCAACACTGCTTATAACGTCGAACATGAGTTTTAAAGTAGTTGGACAGTATTAGCCCTGCCGCAGAAGTAGTAATGCTTGGGAGGTTTAGGACCTTTGGATTATTAACTTGTGCTTGTTCTTAAGAAACTCATTTAAGAAACTCTATTCATATGATGACAGATTGTGGGGGGGGATTTTCAAGAAAGACACAGAATGTAATGACATAAAATGTTTCATGAAAGCATTTTTCACTCCGAGAATACATGTGCTTTTCAATAGCTTTTTATTGGATCTTTCTAGTATGGGAAAAAAAAAAAAAAAAACACACTTAATTCTTTATTTTTAAAGCAAATAAAATCCCAGGATTAAATCGTTACAGGAGGGTAGTAGAGCTTCACTGGTGGAGAAACTATGTGGTGCGAAATCTTTCCTGCTATCAGCTAAAGCACCTCAGAGTGAGCGAGAGCTGTTGAATGAGTCCACAGATAACACACAAAAACACGGTACGCGTGTGTCAGAATAACTGCAACAATGGCTCCATTGAACCCATTGTGCCCATTGAGCACTGACATCTCCTACAAATCAGCACCTTGGTCTATAATACAATTAGTCAGCCATATTCGGAACAGCCGCTCCTAAATCAGCAAACACTTGACACCGGGGTTACCCATGCTGACCACTTAAAAAATGAATATATTACTGGTTTTGATCTTTTTTTTATATAAAGTTAAAAGCGCTCTCTGTCCCGTAGCTGAAATTTCGGTACTCTTGTCACATTATCAGAACTTCAAACACGCACACTGCTTCCTTAGCAGAGCCTAGTTTTACAGTTATATATATTTTTTTTTATTCATTAACAGTTAGATTCACACACTGATGGAATTCAGGTTCATTACCTAGTATTTCCACGTCACAGGATTTTGCCCATACCTCCATAACAGAATCCTAGGTTCACTTTGGAAAAAAATAATACTAATTTATTAATGATTTGCCTTAAAAATGGTTTAAATTAATGTTAGACCGTGAACACATTTCACTCAAAAATGTATATTTTATTTAAAGAGAAATATTTTTTCTAATTCACATATTGGTAATTTACATCCAGAATTTGATCTCTTTCCATCTGCCATAACCACAGCAGGATGGAAACACTCCTAATGCTAAGTTATCAAACAAATTGCACTTTGACTATGAAATTAATGTATGCCTTTCACATTTCCTTTGCATAATTTAGCAGAATGTTTAAAAAGACTTTTGGGTTTCCAGTGTGTCGAGCCAGGGGCCTGCCACTGGCAGCGCATGCTAGAAGATGCTATGAAATGCCACATCACCTCCCGATGATTAGAAGCATAATTGTACTTATCCATGGGGGACAAGGTATTCAATGGTGAAGCATCATATGAAATTAGGGTGTATAAAGCAGATCAGGAGATGACATGGCCATCATAATATTTATTTTAGGTCGTCACAAAATCAGTTTTACAAAGGCACCCATTAAGGATCTGTTCAGCCCCACAAAACCCTTTTAAATGTCACTTAAAAATGTGAAAATACCCCCGATTATGTACAGCTATGGTAAATGATCAAGAACTCTATGCTATCATCTGGATTGATTGAAGAAAATCTCCCCTGATCCATCAAACCCCTGAAACCAACTTGTTGGTAAGACTGTGGGCCACAGGGATTTTTAGCCCAATATGTGATAAGTAGGTGACAGAGATATCCTCTTAAGTGGCGTAGAGTCACGATGCGTAACAGGCGCAGCCCAGAATAACACTATTACTGCCGACTAGGGCTGTGATACGTTGATTATTTATTTAGCAGTCATTTGGGGCCCCGCGTGGATTCCTGCGCAGATGATGCGGGGCCGCAGCAGCATTAGCGGGCAGACGCTGCTCCGAATGGCATGGCGTTACACTTAATCTCAAAAGCATTGATAAGTGCGGGGAGAGTAGCGCTGTGCGACTTACACTTCAAATCCTGCCCCCTGCCAAAGTGTCTGGCTTTAGAGACATATGACAGCAATTTGTATTACATAAACAGAACACAAATACAGCATTGACGGCCGTGCGCATCGAAGCGACAGCGCCGCAGCAGAGCAGAAAGGAGCTGAAAGCATTCGCAAAAGCGCCGCAGAACACACGCATTCTATAGTGCGAAGGTGGTGCTGAAACCCAGCATCTCATCTGTTCCCTGAATGAGAGGAAGGAGTGTGTGGCCCCGATCTGCTGGTGCCGTACACGAGCCCGTCTCCTCCACAGATAAAACACTGGCTCCAATTGCGACGGACGATCCGGACCAAAGTGGATTTGCAAGGTGTGCACCGGGCTGATAATCTCGCTGTGGCCGGAGACATTTAAATCTAAATAGACACTGGGGGGGTAGAAGAAAAAAAAAAAATTGCAAGTCTCTCCAGCAAATAGATTAAAAGTTAGTCAGTTATGCTTAGTTACAATTAGCAGAACAGGCAATGGGTTCTTGTTTTCATCCAGATGGATGCACAGCCCTGACAAAAAAAAAAGAAAAAAAGTGAGTGAGTGAGCAAGAGCAAGCAAGTGAGTGAGAGCAAGAGACAGAGAGAGAGAGAGAGAGAGAGAGAGAGAGAGAGAGAGAGAGAAGGGGGGGAAATTGGATGCCCACTGTGGTTTCTGTATTGGAACAGGTGATCGGTTTGTACTCCAGAATAGCCATTACCGCAGCACAGCAGAAGCTTGGCGCCGCTAGCCTGCAGTACAGCGTGACCAAATGGGAGGCTGTCCCCCCCTCCCCTGTTATGAAATGCAGGCTTTCGCAGCATCCCACAAGCACCCATTCGTATGGCTTTTTCTTTTCCCTCGCCCCCCCTCCAGCGTAGCCGTCGTGTCATTTCCATACACAGACGCCCCCCCACCACTGAAAGCATGTCTCGATCTCAACAGGATCTTTACTCAGTTTATTAAATGCTGCTTCCTGGGTGGCCCTTCCACCACAAACCAAGCTTTCGGATGTGGGGTGTTCGGTATTGGTGGGGGAGGAAGAGGAGGGGGGCTTTGATACAAATGAAGTTCGGAAAATAACACTGCTGATGGTTAGACAGTGCAGAAAGGGTTATGATAATTGTAATGTAATATGAACTCAGGAAACAAATAAATTCCATTTCCAATGAATCTGCTCAATTCATTGAGCTATTCTCCTGGTCCATTTAACTACCCACATGTGTACAATAATGAGCTGTAGACATTATGCCTAATTATGCATATTTGGACTGTGTTAGAGGGCCTAACAAAAGCTTTCGAAAGCAACAATTACGTCTGTTGCTTGGTTACATAGTTAAAAATATACCAAATAAGTGCAGATTATAGGGGACGGAAATGCACATGTAAACCATGTGTATTGTTGCCAAAATGTTCATAATTCAGTTCATTAGAAGATCGCCCTGTTTTGTGTCTACAAAGGACAGTGCTTTTAAATAAAATATTAATCGCCCTTCATCAAGGCATTTTTCTGTATTGTTGCCAAAATGCTGCTGGTGGCGAGGATGACTAACGCACTCTCTTTTGACAAAAGAGCATGCTCAAGATGCAGTGTTTGTGTTGCCGCTGCTCCACGGAGACTAGCGAGTACTCACACGGACACCTGACTGCATGGAGCAGCTTGAGAGTCGGAAGAAACTTGATAAGCTCGTGCATTTATGGTTACACATATGTGCCTCTAGGAATTAAGCTCGCAACAGCAGCGATTAGGCAGCTGTAAGACAACGCCCCCAAATACCCAAATTCGGTCCTGTTACAGTGGGTGAAGTGGAGGGATCTGAAACGGCCACACGGACGAAACTAAGGCCTGCTGGAGCGAGGGGCTCTGGGAGACTGGCTGTCGGAGGATGGCTACGTGAGACACAACCGAAGAGGGCCCTGCAGTGTAGTATTCCAGTTTCGGTAAACAATCATGGCAGAATTAGCGTCAGGGAGGAGGAAACGAAGGCAACAGATGGTAGTTTAAAATTCAGCGTCAATTGTTCATCAAAACAGACAAAAACAACAGGACATCTGTCTACCTGCTGGAGTGTCAGTGCGCGGCTCGCTGTCTTTGTCCCGTGCCGCTGCCAGCTCCTCGCTCTCCTCCTCGCCCGCCTGGCTCGGGCTGTAGTGCCGGGGCTTCATCAGCAGAGACTTCCTTTTGTTGACGGGGCCTCCTCCGCCGCCACCCGGGCCATCCTGAGCGTTTCTCTTCCTCACGGCGGGGCCATACGAGCTTGCCGTGAGAAAGGGTAGAGTGGAAAGCGTCAGGCAAAAGGGTAGATCGGACCTCACCAGATTCAGCTCTCCACAGAGCTTGCTGGGGCAACTCCGATTCACAACACTTGTCTCAGAGAAAAACCACACTGCAAGGAACACAGACAAATCATAGGGGATACTGGAAAACCGTAGGGGATGTTCACAAACTGTAGCTAGCCTAGCGATGGATAAAGTTTTTTTTTCTTTTTCTTGCAGTGTGTAAGTCATAGTTTTGTCATTCTTCTCAGCTTTAAACACAAGAACATTCTTGGAGATGCACACTATGTTTAATTCCACCCAATAAATGCAGAAATCAGAGCATGAACCTCTCAGACGGACAGCATTTGGATAAAACCACTCAAATAATAGTAGTGATGTCACAATGAAGGTCAGTCTTGCTCTCAAGCAGTATAACTTTGTGGGGTACTGTGGTCAAAAAAGTCACACCAAAAAAGTACAGTAATTTTAACGATGCACCGTACATCCTGTAAATGTTAATCACACACGCTCCTTTAGAGATTCCTTAACAGATTAACTCTTTATGATGTTAACATGCCGAATAAGATGCAATGTCCCATCAACTTTTCTTCAGGTTAAAAGGTTCTACCGCTCCACTCACAGCTCTCTATGGTAGATGTACATTAAAGAACAGTTTTGTTCCTGTTATCTGGGTTCAAAACACCTAACCACTTCTCACTACTGTAAGCGGTACATAGAAATGTAAATCGCACAATCACACTGATACACAATCGTGTCTGTGAGAGTTTGTTTTTTTAAAGTATTCAAATGATCAGATCGCTATCGCTCTCACTGCGATTCTGTGTCATAACAAATGGCCGAGCCCATTACAGGGGTGTTGCGAGCTGCTTTCCCGTTCCAATGTCAGGGTAGGTCGGCTTTCTAATGTGTGCCTGCACCTTTTTAGTCTAATGGGATCCCAAAGTCCGTCTGTTGGGCTGGTTTCCCTTCCTTAATTCCCTTCATCATTCCATTTCAGAAAACATCACATTTTCACAACAGGTTCAGAGAGCTTCCAGTTTTTTTTGTTTTAACTGGAGTGCTTTCTGATGTATATATGAAAGATGGGGTCAAATGGGAAAACTTTGTTGTAGGGTCACTCAGTGTGCATTATCATAAGTTTTAAAACAACACAGTGATAGAAAGACCCGAGTGGCAGAGTAATATGCATTATTGTATGTCCATTTATTGCATATATGCCTATTTACAGTTAAATTGACTGAATTATTGTATATATATATATATATATATATGAACAAATCCAGAAACTTTTTAAGCAACCTCAAATAAACCTCAAAATATTTCAGTATAAAATAGCAACATTAAAATAATTAAAATTACATCAACAACTTGAATTTCTCAGTGACTCAAAGGCTCAATAAAGTGCAGCTCAGAGGAATCACATTTCATTATTCCAAATCTGGGTATCTTACATATTCCAATATCTGACCTACTGTGGAGAACTACCCTCTTCCTCATGGACTTTTTCTTCTGGGTCTCAGAATTATACTTGCACCAGCATCCAAACACAAAGAAATACATTGACAAACATTGTTTTAAGAAGGCACTTATCCGTTTTTAATTGTGCCCCAAATGACAGCGTGCGATATTCAGACAAAACAATAATGCTTTTACAGCTACAGCTAATAACAGGGTTCACACTGAGAAATGGAACTTTTTTTATTTTCATTGACTGTAATACATATTTTGTTTTAAAATAATTAATGTCCACAAACGAAATAAAAGACAATCCCTGTCATTGCTTTCTATAACACCCTTGGTGTTGACAGAAAGTCAGGGATCGCTCTTTTACCCCATTATTCCCTATTTCACTTATTTGTACAGCTGGATGCCTAGTGCAGAACACAGTATATGAGCATTGTGGGATAGGTTGGTTCCTCCTACATCCATAACTGACTGCTCCGCAGTCACAAGTCCTGTTCATTAAGCAGTGTGACACCTGTTGTCCCAGTGCATCCACTCTTACGCAACAGTGGTTTTGAACAGCTGCAGTTGGCGCTCGCCGGTACGCGTTACCAAGAATTGTCAAACACTTTCTGTAGGCCTTCAATATTGTGCTTTTGATGAATGGCAGAATGGAGCAGGCTTCCATGTTAATAATGATTCTGCTAGATTTGCGACAGCTTGTCCAATTTAGAATTCAGTCTTAGAAGCAGCAGTTATTGCCACGTTTATGTAATCTTTTAGCGTTACCACGCCTCCTCTGTATTCAGCCATGGTAAAAATGCATCAAACAAGTCGAAGAAATTGGCAGTGTGTATCAACTGTAGCCAGAACTTGCATTTACAGAAAAAGGCAGATTAAAAACATTATTGTCTTTCTCTTGCGTTCTGGCACTTTATTATTCTGCCCATTAATTATTTTTCAAAGTTATTTTCAGAAAACTGTTCCTGTTCATTGTGTTCTACATTTTGTTATAGTGTATAATTATGTGTTCACAATCTTTTTTTTCTAAGCATTTAAGAGGCTATAAAAATTGAATCCTTAGAGCACTAAACTGATTTTTCCTGTTACTTCTTAAGTTTAACGGTCTTCATTTTCACTAGAACGAAAAGAAACAAGATGTATGAAATATGAGATACGAAAAATAAACACTCAGTCTTACCTGAGAGGATCTGTCAAACTTTCAACCGGAACTGCAGCTACAGAGAAAAGAGAATGAGCTATTAAGCACCTACTAAATCCTTTTTTAAAACCAGAAAATCACTTATTTTTCAATAATAAAATAAAGAGACAAAATAGTCTTGGTATTAAAATACTTGGTACAAAACAGGATGTCAAAGCCTGAAAATAAATGTATAAGTACAACTATACTTAATGGATGCAGACTTTTTTGATTAAAATTAAATTTATAATTATGAGATATTTATTTGTTTATGAAAAACAATACATTTTAATAAGAAAGTCAAACTGGTACAACAGCTATCACAGCAATAGTCTCTTGAGACTTGGCCATTAGTACAACACAACTTTTGCCAGCTGATGACTTAAATCATAACATACAAAACATTTTGCAGCTATGAAAGGCATTTAATGTATCTGCTTCATAATTAAGTAACTGGGATATTTGCTACAAATATTTCGTGGCTCAAAAATTTGGTAAATAATGATCTCGCAACAAGCAATTTTTGAAAACCACAGACAATGTATATTCGTGTTACTGTGGTATGGTGATTTCTTCATTTTAACCACAAATCTGATAAACAAAGAAAAGTAATAAAATAAGAAAATATATTTAGATCCCGTAGTGGTCTGTAAAACATGTAGCAGCACAATTAAAACCGACAAAAAAGGTGCCTACTGGCACCCAGTTTTGGCCAACGATGAACAGGGATATAAACTGCTGTAACGAAAATATCTTCACAGAAGTTACTGTTTGGAGGCTGCTTGTGCGTCTTCTCAAGACAAATTCTTGCATTTCCTCTTCTTGAAATCACTTCAGGGACCTTAGCCAGCTAATGCTCACTTACTCTTAGCATAAAACACGTAGCCTAGAAACTGAAAAAGTACGAAATGTTTTCAGCAAACACATTTATTCTGTTTGTGCACAATGTCTGTAGTTCTATGGATTATAACAGTAGATAGTCAGCTGCCACAAACTCCCCTCCGGTTCAGTTACATTTATCAGTTTTTAACAACTCTGCATCGACATAACATTAACAAATACTGCTGATTTGTTCTTCTGGTTTCTGAAAACAGAAATTTTCCAATTCCTTCAACATAAAAGAACTGGAAACACGTAGAGCTGTTTTGTGCGTTTTTGTGTCGGAGCAGCGCAGCCCACAGAGCTTGGCTAGCCTTTTGCTAACGGCTAACGGCTAACGGCTAATGGCTAATAGCTTATGCCTTTGGGTGGAAGCGGTTGTTGCCAGCTGAGCGGTTTCTCTCAAACACGGGTTTGACTAGTCGGACTGGTGGCCCGGACAGCTCTGCCAGGGAGACTCGCCTTCGAAATTTATCTCACCGGAGAACTGCATCGAAACAGGGGGGGGGAAAAAAAAAAAAAAAAAAAAAAATCCCATTCCATGCTCATGCTATTTTGGTGAAGTGAAACCAATAAGCGCGCGATGAATGGCTGAGATGCAGTAATGGCTGGGCTGGTCAATGGTAGAGTACCTGAGAGGCTCTGAACACTTGCATAATGATGTTTCTCTGGCTGCCTGTTTCAATATAAATGCAGTTCTTGCCTTATTTGAGCTAATATTGATGTTTAATGAAGTAATTCCCTTGCAGTTGGATTGCGGAGGGCAATACTCGCAGCATCTGACAGAGGTAAGCCACGCGCGGGTCCGACTGGGTAGGCCAATGCATATTTCATGGGCTTTCTCCAGCACTTCCCCAGTTACTCACCCTTGTTTGAGTTGCATGCTCTGCTCTCCTCGCCATCTGATTCCATCTGCAGAAAACAAGGTGGACATGTAGTGAGCTGTGAGGCGCCATACGAAGGCTTCATCTGTATAGCACAAATAGACGACATTTGTTGAACACGGGCCTCCTAGGATGAACAATGACATCCCAAATTCTAAAGGCGACTTGAGGATTTTGGGTTAATAAAAACATACATCGATCGTTACTTTAAATGGAAACTCTCAGCAAAGCTAAACTTTAATATTCATATTGATTTTCTAAATTATTTCCGGCAAAGCATAAATTTCTTGCACAAGTCATACAGTTGTTCAGTATAAAAAAACGTCTCTTGTACGTTGTATGTTTTTGAATGGCTAAAAAGAGGAATTATTTAAAACCAAATCAAACCAAATTATGTTATGCCATTTGAATAGCCGCTGTCCAAATCTAATTACTGCACAGAACCTGCAGAGGCATTTAAATTTATTTCATATTACACTTTAGAAAAAAAATGGACAAATTGCTACTCAATTCAAGTACATAAAGGCCCAATTGTGCTAATAACATAATAATGTTGTAATAGAAATCGGCAGATCATTAAAACACATAAAACATGCTACGCTCATGCATACGCACAGTGTTGGTGTCCCCGTTTTTTTGCGTGCGGAGAAGGGAAAGGTGACGCAGGCATATACGTCTCCAGAGCCCGAGGCCATGACAGAATCCCAGATGCTGCTCAGTAATGCACCAAACCTGAGCTCCCGTAATTAATTTCTGCAGCCGTGTTTGCAAACATGCTTTGGGATTGTGCAAATCTTTCGCAGAACACACTTAATTGGAGGGAGCTTTGCCATAAAAAAGGTAAGCGTCACCCCCCGAGCGAAAATCGGGACGAAGCTGAGAGCAAAGGCCAATGCCAAAACACACAACACACATGCACTCGCACAAACATACGTACACAACACAAAAGGGACACAAAAAACCTAGAAACTTTTGAGTTGGTATAAACGCAATAATGCAAAATTATGCTATTAAAGTGCTGGAGGTACACAGTATATGTTTAGACCAAAATAGTTGTTAAAATCCATCCACTCTCCCCCAGGCGCAGCTCGCGAATCCCAAATAAAACCTATTAAATATAATTATTCCAGGCTGATGGCGGTGTATGGTGGTCAGAGGGCTGCGAGTCCTCTGAGTCAGAGGATACGCTGTTACTTCCCCGGTAATGGGAAGCACGACTCCTCTGTCTCGTTTGCCGCCGTGATTGAAGGCACTGACCTGTCATACATTTATAATAGGGGAGCAGGTGTGGCAGTGATGGACCTTAATTTCCTTTAATAAACCTTTTATGTGGCACACTCTTACTGGCACGCCGGGCTCTCGGAGGTCCTGCTCGTAATAGGTTCATTACTTTTGATTACTGGGGCCTATTGAGACAAACAACTCCCAAACACTATAGATTACATTCTGTAAAACTAATGTACCCGATTAGTTCATTACACTCTTCCCCATCACACAACAACCAGCACATTTAACAATAGCCCTTGAAAGATAAAACTATTAAAAGTGAACGTTTTTTTTTTTTTTTTTGAGGGGGGATGTTGGGGGGCACTCTGTTTAACTATATAGAATTGTGCCCATTTTCTTTGTATCAGCCATGTAAAATAGATTAAAGTACATGCACATTTTAAAACTCACTCCAGAGCACGTCAACAGTTTATTCTTATGCAAGGTAATCTAAATATAATCTTGCATGATAATTAAATGCAGTAACATCCTCTAATTAAAGAGGACTCACATATTACATATGATGTTTGTTTGCACTGAATTACTCAATTTCATTTAATATTTAAAAATGGGCTATTTGTTCTATACCGTTTACGGAATATTTGATGACTCCCTGCTCTGCCTAATGGTTCAAGTTCTGGCAGTAATTCTTTTAAAAACAACTAACAGCAGTTAAATTATTTCTTCGTGTTCCTGCCCCATCTGCCAGTACCTCCGTTGGAAGAGTTACATACATAACTATTGACATTTATGCATCAAAAGTCGACTCAGTGGTGTGTGAGATGGGGCCTCGGCCTCTGTGTTTGCTTGTAGCGAATCTTCGGGGACCATTCGTTTCATTACTGTAGGGGCAAACCTGTGCCACGTCCGAGGCGAAACCCTGATTTACTACAGTGTGTCATGTGCATGTTTACCGAACCTGTGTAACCTACTGCAATGACTTTATAAGGACGGAAACATGCCCTTTTTACACCGCACATCTTTGTTCGTTTTTTATTTTAAATTCCCAGTTACATCTAATAGTGACACCGGAGTCAGCACTTCCACATGTAAATAGTTATTATAAATAACTTTGCACCATTACACACATAGCTGAGAATTAAATATTTTACTTGCCCAACTCTTGAAAGACAGAAAAAAGGCAGGCCCTGGAAAGTCTGAAACTGAACAGCAAAACCTGATGGAGTTAAATGTTATAGAAGTAGAAAAATACGATAGATATGGTACAATTTTTGTGCCATCCATGTACAGGGCCAGCTTAAAAACGTGAGCTGCAAATGTGACATTAAAAATCACAAGGATAGGAAACAGATAAACAGGTCACATTACAATCAGTTGGTACACGGCATTGCGCTGATTTTGGAAAAAAGCTATTTCAGTTGAAACTCCTCCTTAAGTGGCGTGGTTCCTCTCTTATAGGAGTATGAGCCTCAGCTGTCAGTAGACAGAACACCTGCAAAGGTACACCAGCTGCTGATTGGCCAACCATGCATAAGACCTGCAGGCACCGTATCATTACATCATTACACCGCTACCCAGCTACTCACTCAATTAAGCCTTTCCAGCAGGAATCCCAAGCCATTTAACCCTTTGTTAATCAAACACGCCACACCCACTTCCTACCAGTGTGAGCCATAAAGAAAATAAGAGAACTACAGTCGGACTTGTGGTCCCGTATAATATGATAAGTAATGCACAGACTAACATATATTTAGTTTAATTCAGTTTACAACAGTAGGGAGAGTAGAACCATCACCTTCCAGCTAAAGGTCCCATGTTCGAATCCAGTTCCTGGCAAGTACCCTTGACTACAGTATTTACCCTGAATTGATACCCTAAAAATGAAATGGGTAAATTATTGTAAGTAGCTTAGCGTACAAACCTATGAATCGTAACATAATGAGTCACCTTACACAAGTCAGCTGACAAATGATCATCATAATAATAATGAGTAGTAGTAGTAATACAACAATAAAAGTGGGACTGACAGAAGTGGAAAAACTGCTGAACTCTAGCTTGTGCACTAAAGGCACCTTATACACAGCACCAACTGATATATGAGCACTTATCGAGAAATGGAATGGTTTTACCTTTGCCTGTCGGATACTAGGTGTTTCGCACAAACTGCCGGAGAGCCCACAGCGGTGGATGAAGTAGGAGCACGTCTTGATCTGCTTCAGCAGGTGAGTGTGAAATTCATTCTCTGCAGATGAAACAAAGGAAAACAAAAACAGACACGACACGGTTAAAGCTGACGGTATGGCGGTCGCCGAGCCGTGCAGGTGGACACGGTGACGCGCGTGTGCGCGGGGAGGCCGGAGCGTGGCTGGCGCCCGTCGACTGTGGAACCGCGCAATAAAGCCGCTTTCGAAACGCATTCCCGTTCCCCTGGCAGACCCTCGCACCTTGAACACGGTGATGCTCACCAACCCATTTCAGCGGCCACCTTGGCGAACCGAAGCGTCGCCTCTTCGGGATTCAGAATCACGGCTGAGATCGGCTTCACGGTTCTTGAGCTACTTCCGCTCGTAAAGTTTGTATTTACTCATATTTTTAGGAGAATCATACAGGGACACGAAGGCCCCTCCAGCCACGTGTACTGTACCATAGACGCTGCATTCATAGAGATGTCACGGAAACACACCGCTGTCCTCACAGGCCTTTCGGGAGTTCGGTGCCTCCAATACCGTAAAACACACTTCATTTGTAGCGCCGCAGCGTGCCGAGCACGTCGCTCGGCCACCTCCTCTCCGCTCACACGGAAAGCTGGCTGGCGCAGAGGAGGCCCGGGACGCGAGCGCCGCGCAGGAGGAGGGATGCCGCGCGCGTCTTCATCTTTAACAACTTATTAACGAGAGGGAAATCAAATTGCTTGCGTGTAATTAATGCAAACCATCCAACAGGGGAAACAAGGCAGGAACACAATGGGCAAAGTGTAGAGCAGACAGCGGCGGAGCGCATGAGAGATCTCATTACAGACGTATTTATTTCTGTTAGTTCTTGCTGGGCCGGGGGGATGCGATAATTAATTAAATAAATAAATAAATAAAATAAATAAAGAAACAGACAGAGAAATAAATAAATAAGTAAATAAATAAATAAAAATAAAGCCCTGGGATCTTAATTATAGCGCTGCAAAAATTTCCCACACAAAGCAAAAGGAACCGATTTAATACATTAGCATAAAAAAGACAGACTAATAATTGAACCTGGTATGTCATCTGCTGAATAAAAATTTTGCCCCCCCCCCAGGAGCGCGTGCCCGTTTGCCGGGATGGTCGTCTCCGGGGACTGGGGGCTTCCTGATGCCCTGGCTCTCGGTGTTGTAACCAGGCCGCTTGCTGTCGAAGGCTGTGGCCCCGTGCCCTCGCCCATCTGCTGCCTCTCCCATCCCATGCAGCCCCTGCTGCCCCCCTCCCCCGCCACCGCGCCGCCCCGCGCCCCCCAGGCCCTGTCAATCACCCCTGTCGCACCACTGCCAAACCTCTTAGTTCCCTTTTTCTTTAAGAGGTTAATTGATTAAAAAACTGAAGCACACTACACAGGGCTGCAGCCAAAAAAAGTTCTTTTTTACGCTTTAATAAATGCATTATGCAGAATTATTTTGGAACATTTAGCAATGTTTTGGAATATAGCATTTGGAGACTAGAGGGGCTTTATGTACAGTATGAATACAAACATGTTGAGGGAACGTTTGTGGTTTTTTTCAGTGGCAAATGTGGCATCCCTGCATTTCATCCGCACTGTTTCTACAGCGGAGATTTTCAGAAGATCCGCAAACAGACGAGGCCACTGTACAGTCGGACAGCGAAGAACAAGCACTTTCATGAACACAAACAAGCTTTCCTTTCACTTCTTTGCTTTTTATTGAACACAGTAAAATAGCAGGCATTCTGTTAACTCTGGCAGTGTGGATGGTTTCTACAAGGTCAGATTCAGCACGCTACAGTGTCTCACTCTCCCAGAGTTAATTTAACACTGCTATTGTGCACTACAAGTAAAAATGTACTTAAACACTCTATATTCTACATTTAAGAAAAAGAGGAGACCTCCATAATTTAACCCCATAAATATTCAAATACTGTATGTTTTTACTTTTTTCCCCTGTTCTGTGCTCTACCAATTTATTTTTCTTTAAACAAGGGGTGTCTATGAAGGTAGGAAAAAGACTGAAAGGGTTGGACAAGGAGGCCAGTGGTTCTCATACGAGATATAATTTAGGACATTTCGTTTTTGGGGCCCTGGTGGAACTGAAGCACTCTGTTCAGGGGAAGCTCTCAGCTGTTGGCCAGGGGGGTCGGGGCCCATGGTGTGTCTCAGCTGGACGGCAGCGTTTGGGTAGAACAGGTACTCGGACCAAGGGTGCTAAAATGTCCTGACCGGGGGAGACACCGGCAATGGGCAGTGTGGAGGTGAATTCTCTAAGGCTATGAATATTATATCACATATGTGCCATAAATTCTGCCTTTACTGAACACGCACTTTGAAACCCTTCCAATGACAGATAAAACAAAGTCGATTTTTTTGGTCTTAACACACAATTGGTAATTTCCATACTTCAAAATAATTAACTCTTTTAACACTATGCAAATATCTAATACAGTTAAAGAAAAACATTTAAAAAAAAATAAGAAAAAATGCAAAAGGACAAAGAAAGTGTAAAACGCTACAGATAATAAATAAAACCCAGAGAAAATATAAAATATAGCGTTTAAATATTATCCTATGATTGGACCTGGGGGGGGGGGGGGGGAGGTATTGATGAATGAAAATGAAGGTACAATAAAATAAAAAAGGAGAATAACATAAAAATGGCAGCCCAGCACAGAACGCCAACTGTCACGATTAGATAACACTTTCATTATAATTACTGTATAAACCTGTGCGCCCAAACAATGAATAAAGAGCGCGGGTGTCTATGGGGCCCGATGCGTGGCCTCCCCCACAAAGGGCCTCTTCTCCCCTCTCTCTCCCTTCACCTTTCTTAAGCTCCATTACTTTGTGTGAATTATGGCGATGGCAGGATAAACTGGGCAAGGTCACTAATGTTTTTTTTATTATTATTATTTTTTAAATGTTGTTTCCTGTTCCAGCAGAATCCCTGAGAGAAGGGGTTAAAACTGGAATGGATTTAATTATGGAATGAATGGAATTATAATGCGCCCGCAGCAAGTTTTCCCTCCTTATTTATTAAAGCAGCTGACGGACCAGGTTTGATGAGGCACTTCTGGCATAATTGAGTCATCACACAAAGAGGGTTCCTCGCATTCAGAGTGGTTTTATCAGTAGAAAACAGACCTGATTACTGGCAATTACACTCTGATCTGGGGAAAGGAGGAGAGCGGGAGAAAAAGGGTGACAGTACGGGGTAACTTCCCTGTTTATAGTTTACCCGGGAATAATATCCACGTTAATTTCGCATGCTAAGTGTTTTCTATTTCTGCATAATAAAGCGCACGCGGGGCGAGATGGTACAATTTACTTTAATATTTCCTTGTAATGAAGGTCTAAATGCACTGCGAGCTGCTAATAATTGTGGATGAAACATCTAAGCAGGCCTCCTTGTTGAAAGCCACATGCCCCGTTTTTCCTGCGCCTCCAATTATAAATATATCAAGTAAATTGTTTAAAACAAAAAGTGCGCTCGGTCCATTATCATTTTATAATTGTGTCGTAATGCTAACCTTGCGAGTCGAGCGGGAAACTGGGTGGGGCACAGTGCTAAAGAAGTCGTGCAAAACTGTTTTTTTAAACTCTCTTTTCATTGAAATTCAAATGCATTCGTGGTGAATAAATCAAGCTGTGCTCAGAGAGACAATTTTAATAAACAAGTTTTTTTTTTAAAAAAAAAAAAAAAAAAAAAAAAAAAAGAAAAAGGATTTTCTATTTTCAGTGCGAGCTGGTCTTCACCAGATGCCCTCTCCCTAAAAAGCCAGCAGCTGGACATTAGAATAATAGCTAAGAGACATTTTACATGCGGGAGGGAGGGAGGGAGGGAGTGAGGGGGGCAGAGAGTGGGGGCAGAGTGGGGGCGGAGTGGGGGTGGGTGTAGTTGAGCCCCAATTTCCTATTCAGATCAGTCCCTACACCCTTCCAATGTATACCGAGGGCTTTAGATGTCCTCACTGATCAACCCGTGTATTTCAACATACAACCACATATAGAATTTATTTATATAAAATTGCATCCTACGAAATAAAAAGAAAAAAAAAATTTGGATCATTTCCCAGAAGCACTTGGACCCAGGCCTTTTGATTGCGGGTTGAGAGGCGTGTGTGGAGAAACTCTGGTCTTAGCTTTCGATAAAACATTTAAGCTGCAGTTACCGCTGTGCTATTTACAGGATTTACAGAATATCCTTCAGCTGGTTAGTGGTAAAAATGCAAGAAGTTGTGTGGAAGTTGAACAGGGAGCGCACGGCTCTTGGCCCCTCCGAGTTTTTAACGGATGTTCAAGTATCCGTGAATGTGTTGTGGTTGAAACCATGGAAACGGGGGGGGGGGGGGGGTAGATGGGGAGGGGGGCTGATGATAGCCAGGCTTACATTACATTGACACACAAAATAGTCATTAGCCGATTGCTAATCCTGAAACAATGTATGGAGAATCCATTTGATTTTTAGGGAAAATTTGGAGAAAAAAGAAAAAAAACGGGATTTAGTTTGGAAAAATTTTTACATTAGAATGTCCTAATTTTAAATTAATTTCCAAAAAAGAGATTACCTGACTGGTGAAGAAAAATGGGGGAGGGAAAAAAAAAAAAAAAAAAAAAAAAATCATTTTTAAGGGTAAATTTTTGCTGTAATACTAGAATGCACGGTGCAATATGCGCTGGAAAACAATTTTACAATAATTTTCTCACTGCAGAACCGCTCTCTGTCTATGTGACCACATTAAGGCTCAGCGAATTTCTCCCCCCCACCACGGAGAACTTGTTTAACAAACGGGCAGCTACAGTATCTTGTCCTCCTGCCCTGTCTGTACACAACACTGAACTTTACATATTGAAGGGAGCCAATTAATACTTATTGTCCATATTTAGTAGTGAAAAGGTTGAAAACTCGGAGGGGCCCCGAAAAATGGCTGGAAGGAAAATGCAAATACAATTATGGGATTAAAGCGTCGCAGGTCCACTTTTCATTAGCAGATCAAATTAACAGGGGAATAAAACTGAGAAACCAAAAGCCAGAGACCTTTCAAACAAAATCCCTGTTAACTAGCGACTCCTCTCCCCGCAGGGGGGAGACGGCTGCCGAGGCGCGCCGACTACAAGTCTTCGAGACAACTGTGATTTCAGACGCACCGTCCCGCACGCCAAGTAAAGTGTTTTGCACGTGTTGCCAAATTGGGATTTTTACAAGGGGGTGCAGTTCTTTCTCTTGGGCTCCCCGAGACGCAGGCGCTTCATTAGAGGAGCCGGGCGCACAATGAGGACGCCCGCCTCGCCGCGGCCACTTCACTAATTTGGTCCGATGGCAGAACTACAGGGGAAACTTGTCACTGGAAACACTTATTACGCGACAAATGAAAGAATGAGACGCTGACACTTTCGCTCGAGCGTTTTATTAATCCTGTTTTCCGATTCCAGAGTAATTCTTGAGGTTCCCCTCTAAATGCGGACGGCCTGGAACGGCACCAGGCGCGGCGGCGGCAGAGCCGCGGCGCTCCAGCCGGCCTCCTCTCCCATAAGCGCGGCTCTCTTAATTCCCCTTTGACGGAGCGAACTAAAAAGGTTCCCGGACATTTTGATATAATTTTGATAATCAGCGCTGGTGTGATTCATTTTTCCTCGCCATTTTAGCGGGATTAAACACTCCGAGGGTTCTCTTTCAAATAATAATCGCAAAACAAATTTGGGACGCGCAGGAAGGCAGGATGGGCTTCGGTTTGAACGGCGCGCGAGGTAAACGGGAAACCGACATATAGCAAACGAGAGAAAACGCCCTCTGGAGCGCCGTATCTACAACGTAGCGCCCGTTTCGATTTGATACGCGGCTAAAGGGGAATTTAATTCGGCTAAAAGAGGACGGGGACCCGTCTGAAAGGCCCGTGCTGCAATCGCTTTCATCCGGCGTTGCTCAAATTCAATTAACCTGTTAGAGAACAATTAATTTACGCAGCCTTCGCGTGCACACATAGGCACGCTAACACGCTCGCATGAAGGGTTGGATTAGCGGCACGATTTGAGCGGGAGCAGGCCTTTCAGGGCAGCGCTACCAGAAGGAGGCTCCTTTGAGGGTCCGCTGTAGTTAAACAGGCAGCGCAGGCCTCACAGTGAGCGCACGGGGGAGGAGGGGCGGCACACACCTTTTTTTTGGAACGCGTCTGATTCATAAATGCACGTTATCGCAAATCGACGTCGCTGTTACGGATAAAAAGAAAACGGCGGAAAGAAAAACGCGGAGAACAAACACTCCACTTGACAATACGCTGGCACTAGAGCGGCTCTCGAGCGGGACGCCCAGCCACGCCGCGTCCAAGGACAGGTGTTACGGCGAGAGAGAACTTCCAGCGCCGATTTTTCTCTTATCACTGCAGAGTAATCCTCTCGGCAGAAGCCATTGTTCCTCCTTCAGAAAGGCCTTTCATGGCTGAAGATGCATGAATGCGACCAGGTGGTCTGTGATTTGGGGGGGGGGGGGGGGAATTTAAAATAAAAGGCAGCGTTGCCACTGCCAGAGCTGATCCCACTCATAAAAGGTGGGACTCCTGACTCTGGAGCCACAGCATGGAATAAAAAAGGGGGAAGAAAGTTTATCGCGCACAGCCTGCTCTGTAAAGAATCGGTGTTTTAACGCTGATTCTTAATCAGATTGCGCCGAAATGAACAGCCCGCGTGGCAGCTGTACTCTTCCCAGGGTTAATTACCTTGCGCTGCTCGGCCCTAATGAGTCAGCTGTTCCTGTCATTAAACAGCCCCACTTGATGGCGGCTCTTCGCCCCACTCCGCATCTCCGCCGCCATAGCCTGCGCCGTATCCCGGCGGAGATGCGCGTCGAATCCCACGTTTCCCGGCGACTTCCTGTTCGGCCCCGATCTGGGAAGCGCTGCCGCCGAAACCTCGATCCCGAAGAGGCGCGACCTCGGATCGTACGGTCGACATGTCGCACATCGCGCCGAGGCCAGCGAGAGGCGAAGCGGTTAGAGCTGCTGCCTTGTGCTCGGAGGACCTACATTCGAATCCCTCCTCCTGTTGGCGAACCTTTTTTAAAAGTACATAGCCTGAACTGATAGAGTAAAAATTACCCAGCTCTAAAAGTGTAAGTAGCTTCGCACTGCAAGTCATTTCATAGAAAAGCGTCAGATAAATGAGAAAGCAACTGGGAGAGAGGGCCGGTACCGTCCTGTTAGGGGCCGGCCGTACGTTGACCTCACTTCCACCCGGGGACTGAGCATCACGCTATCCGGGACAAGGCAGGTATGAGATGAGCGCGAGTCAAACACGCAGAAATAATACTGGAGTGTGTGTGTGTGTGTGTGTGTGTGTGTGTGCGTCTGTGGCAAATGTCCACTCCCGAGTTTAGCTTCAACAAATCTAGAATGGTTCCTCATGCGTTCCTCTGGCTCGCTGCAGAGTGCAGTCCTCGATGTTGGGAGAGTTTTAAGTGATTTCTGCCACTGTGTGGCAAAATCCCCCGGCTACCTGGATTACAAACTCTAGTCCTTTAACTCATGCCAGTATAAATCCGTGTTAACTCGGATTTACCTCTGGCATATGAATTCCCAGTCCGAGTAAAGCTTTGTTTGGAATGGGCTCTGCATAAGTATTTTATGCGTTAAGGAGAGGACTAATCGTGAATTTTCTAAATAGTCAAAAAAGAGTTCACCACTGAAAAAAAGACTAGATTTCTTGAAATCCTGTTCTAAAAACGTGACATTTTCACAAGGCTGAGCGTCGGACAAATTTTAAAAAATCTTTACACTGTAAGAGCTAGAAGTGTTGGGACAAGAAACATTGTAATTAAAACTTTACATGAAGTTTTCTACACATTACTTATACTGCTGCCAGCTTGAAATACGCTCACAAATTCTGTCCCATCTTGAAAAGATTTAAATACATAAATAAACGGAGGAAAAGCGTTCACAGTTTGGCACACGATGGCTTCCGTTTATAACTACAAATATAGTAAACTTTAATCAAAACGCACACACACACATATAATCGGGAACTAATTCGAATTTAATGAAATGCATTTAGCGAGAGTTGTGACTAAACTAAGTACACGCTTGTACGTTTTCTGTGTCAATACATGGCATAATTAATTCAGAGTATTAATGAAACAGCCCTTCTTTAAGGGCAATTCTGATTGGATAACAAATAATTTATGCTGAAAATCACCTTCGCCACCAGCAAGCAAAGACTGAAAAAGCGCTTCATTCTGTTTTATTCCTCGCTCCGCAGACTAGTCGAAGCAAGAACACGCGTTTCATAAGCAGATAAGTGACGGAGCAGAGGACGCCGAGCGAACTTGTGTCAGCCATCCTCCTATTTGGGCCCCGTTCCTGGGATAACACACAGCTAAGCCGCCACTATTTTCTACTTAAAAGGTTACTGGGGCTTCGTGGCGAGTTGCGACCGAGCTCTCCAGATCAGCAGATGGTCCATGATTACGATTATGTGCATCAATAAAATGAATAATCTTTAACAAAATGTAAATTTGACTTAAGTCCAGGCTTTAATAAAACTATAGAACTTTCAGGCTTCCTTTAACCCCTTAAATGCTGCCCAGCAACACATTATTTAGTGTACATGGAGAAGAAAGAGCTCCTCTCA